>NC_050449.1:67823364-68140965 GCF_903995425.1 Onychomys torridus | reverse complement strand
GTTGCAGCAAAGTCAGACAGGGCGGGAGAGAGGAAGAGGGGAGAGAGGCAGAGGGAAGGGCAGGGAAGTGGTGCTCTCAGCCCTGGCTCTCAGATCACCCTCCCCACTCCCTGTCACGCCTTGCTGTCCTCCAAGGAAGCTAGACCCTTTCCTTTCCATCATGTCCAGCTTCATCAGTCTCACCCAAACACACACAGTCTGCCCTTCTCATTTTGATTTTTGTCTCATGGGGCTCATGTGCACGCACATGTGCACGTGCAAACACACACACACACACACACACACACACACACACACACACACACACACTCACTCACATACAGGAACCCTCACAAACAGCTGCCGACCTGGAGGTGTTAGCCACTCCGCAGCTGCTGTCCTTCTCACATTAATCTATAGGATCAATGGACATTTCATTAGAGTAATCAAGTGCGGATGCCTCCCGCATTTATATTCTGTCCCCCCACCCTGCCACTCTCACGGGCTAATTGGTCCTACAGCCAAGAGTACATGGATATTTCTCCCTATAGATGAGTGTCAAGAACGGTTTTTTACTGCTGGTTGAAACACCTATCGATACAGCCTGTGTATAAAAGCCTTCGCCCATCAAAGCCACAGGGCTGTTGATAATAATACATTATTTGCTCTTGGTTCTAATGTGCCTCGCTTCCTCTTCCTACACCTGAACACACATCCATGCACCATTTATGTTTGTCAGAAGAATTAACCAGTCCTGGGTTACCTTTGTTTGAATGGTTAGCCCTAGAAATAGCCCCTTCCACACACACTGTGTATGTTGTCAACTATTCAGAAAGAGCGGCTGTAAGGAGCCAGAGAAGTATGGCGTTTGCTAGCGTGGTGGGGGTGGTGGGGGTGGGGGATGGGGCGCATCTTCCATTTCTGTTTATTCCTATCTCGCCATTAAACGTACTTTTTCTTCTGAGGACCACGTGTCTGGTGAAGGATACACACAACATCTTTGTTCGGAGCAGACTTTCCGTGACTGTGGTTTGATAAAGCACACAAAGAGGCTCCTGCTTCCCTCCTCTGCAAACATGTGGCCAGGCATAAAGATGGCCAGCAGCTCACAGGACGAGAAAGGTCATGCATGAAAGAGTCTAGGCTCTAAAATACGTGCAGGGCCGGGCAGTGACTGAGCTCAGTGGTATCCCCTCCCCCCACCATTCCTATTGAGTCCCCAGCCTCATCTGACCAGGGTGTGGCCAAGAACGCTTTGGAAACAGTAAAGAGGGGCGCACAGAAAGTTTCCAGCTGTGAGGCTGGTTTGGGTTAGGAAGTGCCTCTCTTTTCTAAATGTGAACTTGCTGTGTGATTAAGGAAAAGAATATGGGTTCCCAGATAATTATAATGAGTAAACCGAAGGCAAGTATGGGGTGTGTTAGGGGCAGTGGAAGAACAGAGGCAGAACCCGGTTCTGGTACTTACTTTCTGGTGTCATTCTCTGAACCCTGGACTTGGCACCCAGTTCATTCACTGTCTTCTCAAAGTCAGACGTGCTCTCAAGATCTGTTGCTGGCCCACGCATATAGTCCCTTCCCCCAGTTCCTGGAAAGGCTGATGGCTTCCTCTTGCCAGCACCTGCTACCCTCTTTCTGCGGCCATCTGTGGCTGAAGAAGTGTGCTTTTCTGCCACACAGGCAGGTCGGAGGTACTGGGGAGAGAACACCCTGCTTGTCTAGTTCCCAGCCATCACATTGGAGAAGCCCTGGGGGACACGGGCCTCAGTTTCCTTCAGTAGCTCTGCTTGTAAGACATTTTGAATGGCATTCTTTCCCCTCTGTCTCCTTCCCTCCCCACCATCATTTCAAGACAGGATCTCCCTAGAGAACCACCTGAACTTCAGTCTGTCTCAGGCGGCTTCCTGCCAAACCTAATGGGAACAGTTAAAATGCAGGCATTCATTCACTCATTCATTCATTCATTCTTGTTGATTGATGACTCAACGTGCCAGAGTCTGCAAGATATCGAGCTGGCAGAGTTTTACCTTCTCCTACATCTCTACACCATCTAACAGAGTCCTGTCTGTGTACATGCATGCGTGTGTGTGTGTGTGTGTGTGTGTGTGTGTGTGTGTGTTTGAATGTATGTGAGTGTTTATGAATGTATGTGTATATGTGTGTGTGTGTGTGTGTGTGTGTGTGTGTGTGTGTGTCTGAATGCTCTATGTGTTGTATATGTGTGAATGTGGGTACATGAGTCTACTTATATGTGTGTGTATGTATGAATGTGTGTGCACATGTGTGTTTGTATGTGTATGTTATACATGTGTGCCTGTATGCAAGTATGTATGAGCTGTACATGTGTGTTTGTGCATGTGTGATGTGCTTGTGTGTGCATGTGTGCACAGTGTGTGAGTGCATGTGTACGAGCATGTGTATTGTCCATGTGAGTGTGCTGTGCATGTGTGTATATATGTGTACGTGTGTGTGGGTATGCGTGCAGATATGCTTTCTGGTCTGTACGCTTCTGGGTCAGTCTGAGTGGTGCCGTGAGCTCAAATGGACTTACAGGCAATTGTGAACTGCTTGGTGTGGGAACTGGGAACAGAACTCAGGTCCTCTGGAAAAGCAACAAATGCTCAGAACCTTCAGTCATCATCTCTTGTCCCCTCAGTATAACCTTTAAAAATTTTTTTGTATCATCTATCTATCTATCTATCTATCTATCTATCTATCTATTTTAATTAAGAAAATTTCCATTCATCCTACATATCAGTTACAGATTCCCCTGACCTCCCTCCTCCCACCCTCAGTATAACCTTTTAACAAGACACTTTGCCTATGTGGATGCCAGTTTTCACATTCAAAAATAAAAGAGGAGGGGGTTAAATAAGTGATCTGTGACGTTTCATCTGCAGAGGCATATAGAGCCATGCTGTATAGATGGCCATCTCTAACATGTTGCTTTTGTCCTCTTGTATAAAAATGCCAGCCTGTGGCTCTGGCTAGATAATTTATTTCTCTGCAGAATCTATTATGTCCAAGGGGGCAGAAGACATAATCCAGGAACATTTGATTTGTACACTGAATATTCAAAGGCTTGACTCTGGTGTTACCAGTTCCTTCTTTCTATTTAGGGTGATGAACTGAGAGTTCATATAAGTGGCATCCATCACTGGGAACCTCTCATGTCTGGAAAAATGGAGACAAATCTGGGCTAAAGTCCCAGTCACGATTTTAAACTTCCTCTGTCCCTAACAGAGGTGATGGTAGAATGAGACGGATTGATGTCCCAGAACGTGACGAGGGACACCAGGGCTGCTTCACACACTGGCGCTGGTGTCCTCCACTCTGACCTGGAGGGCACAGTGTGAACAGCTTGGGCTCTACATCCATCAGCTCCTCTGATTTTCATTTGAAACTGACAAGGTGACATGGGCAACTGTCCACACAGCTCAGGACAGAGACCATCAAGTCATTCCACATGGGCCACCAGACAGCACCTAGAGGTAATGGCCTCTGTCAATAGTGTCCTGGCTTGGATTCAAATCAGTGACTTAGGGGTGAAAGGCTCTGGATTCTATTAGGAAGTGCCCTGAGCTGTCCAGGGGCTGAAAATCACCCTTTACCGCACTTAATGATAGAATCTCAGCAGCTGCTCTTACTCTTCTCCCTCTCTCTCTTTCTTCCTTTCTTTTGCTTTTGAAAACTTAAACCCAAGTTTAGATCAAACAGAAGATGGATCTGGTACTTGACATGGTGGAAAAGATCATTTAATATCCTTTACGCTGAGTATATTAAAGGTTAGAACATAATGTATTTCTATTTCTTCCTCTCTCCATCCCCCTCCCTTCCTTCTTCATCTTTTTCTCTATCATATATATATATTTCTCTATCTATATTATTTCTATAGATAATTATATATAATCTATCTATACCTCTTTTCCTTTTCCTTCCTTCCTTTCATCCTTCCTCTTTCTTAGTACTGCTTTCTTTCTGAGCTGAATATAAATACAGCTCATTTGAGTCAATTTGTCCTCTTAAAGGCTAAATCCATGAATCCAGACAGACAAGCCTATTTTTAGGGGCACACTATGGTTTCAAGAATAGGACATGCCTATGGTCAAGAACAAAGAGATAATCCTTCCAGAATGAGACCCAAAGGTGCTCAGCCTGTGCAGGTGGGAGAGCTGGATAGAACCTGCAGCGGGGGCTCCCATGGGGCTGAGGGTGAAGGGCCTATTCTTGCACCTGTTTGTTCTCACCATTAGCTGTAATGAAACCCGTGCCTTGCAACCAAAATGCTTGCTAAAGGTCACAGGATCCATTTTTCTTGCTAGCAGCTAGCCTTTTCTTCTCCCCTGCCCGTTTGAATCTTAACCTTGTAACTAACGACATGATCTTAGAAATAAATGAACAATTCAGCTAGGACTGCTTGCAAATTAAGACAAAATAACTGGAAAAGCCATGGTTCTCTCTTAAAGACTAGAAACTGGGTCGGTAATAATGTTTTAAGCTGCACATTAGGACTTTGTAACCCTTTGTTCTTAAACTGCGCAATCCCTTTAATCTGAGGGTTTCAAAGCCTTTCTGAGTCAGACTTTGCTGCCTTTCTGCAAGGTTCCTTATAGTAAATATGTGGTACCAAACACCTTCTTTTCAGGCGAGTTTGGGGGAGGTGAGGGAAGAAAGCTGATCTCTGCACTTTCATCCTTATTTCTCTAGGACCATGTTTTTACGGGGCTGCTGGATCAAATACTATGTTGGAGACAACTCTAGCCTTTTGCATGGCTATGCATAGAAAACTGCACCCACAAAGTGATGGAGCTGGGACCCCAGTGCAGGTCAGGAGAGGGGTGACCTCCTTCAGGGCAGGTTGTTCGGCAATTCCAGACAGGCTGGCGTGACCTGACATTCTTCCATGATCAAGGTATGAAATATGTGCTGTTTTATCTCTTTAGCATTGATTCCTGTTAAAAGATAACTAAACCTAAGCAAGACATGTTAGATTTTAGTATCAACAAATATGTAAAAAGGTGGAATTGGAGGAGGGATGTTTGGCAGAGTGAGGAGACCGGGGAAGGATTTGATAAGGAATAAAGGTGACTGTCTGGGTCCCAGTGGAGCAGACAAAGGCTCTGTGACTTCCTTTGGCAAAAGAGAATCATCGCCTACTTTCCAATTTTGCCCAAACAAACTTGAAAACATCAGACTCCTCAGACTTGCATTCAGACTCCCAAGGCTGTATGAATCCTAGACTTTCACATAGTTATTTCTAGAACATTCCTCTGGACTTCTCTGCCCAGTGACTTAGCTCTTAGTTAAAGACAGCTTCCATGGGAAATGCTTGGCTAACACAGCTTTTTTTCTGTAAATGAATAAAGACATGGCATCCATGAGTTGAAGACTGAACTACAGTGCCCAGAGGCCCCCATCACAGAGAGAGACTGCTGTTTTGCCATAGGCTAGTGAGAAGGCGTATGTGGTAAGAAGCCATCTGTAGGTAGGTCTCGTTGAGGCTATTTGTGTAAGGCAGTTCTAGAGTGGGGCACATGGCCCTGGCTTTCTACCATCTCTGTTTATGTAGCATGTATATTCACAAAGCACACAGGCACACCATCTTCCTTCAGCCACACAGCTTTCCCATAGAACATTGGGAAAGATTTTAGGAACAGAGAAGTGCGATTGTCTCTTTCTTTCTTGCTTTGTTTCCTCATAAAGGGACTGGATCTATGTTTCTGAAGCCAAATGGATGTAATTAGGTGAAGAATCGCTTTCTCTCTGTGTCTGAGCAAATATGTTTTGCAGTATACCAATTTCTCAAGGGCAGTGGGCTGGGACGGCCAGTCATTGCTGGAGGATGGCTGCTGACCTTCAGGCCAGGCCGACTTTAATTTGCACAACACTGCTGGTCCCAAGAGGCTCTTCAGGCCAGGCCACACAATCAGCACAAACTAGAAGCCTCCCACTGCCCAGCTGCACCCACCCACCACCCTGCAGGACATGGCCATGTAGTTAACTAGACATTGCTGCTGCCCAGATTTTGGAACTGTGCATTGGGAAATTAAACTCCGTCTGAATCTAGGCTGATAGGCAGAAGCCAAGATGCCATGGCATCTCACTGGGGTCTCTTTCCAACTGCATTATTTAGCAGGAATCAAGAGGCAGCATCTACCTTTCAAGTTCCAATTGCACACCCTGTACCCTCCTTTCAAAACAAGATGCTTAAAGGGAACTTGGAAAATAGATCCAAATTATGCAAATTATCTGTGAAGGAAATGATGACTCAGAGCTGTAGTTTACCCAGGGATTGTAGACGGCATTGACTCTGCAGTTTTCTGTCTTCTCTGGACTGAAACTGGACTGGGGAAGGTCCCCTAGCAGTTAGCACAGCTGTCTTAATGACTGTGTGGGGTTGCTACTAGATCAGTACAGCTGATTGTTGCACAATGGATCAAAATGAGGAGGAGGAGGAGAAGGAGGAGGAGGAGGAGGAGGAGGAGGAGGAGGAGGAGGAGGAGAATAAAAGACAAAACATTGACTAGACAGGTGAGTTGAATTTTAAGGGTATGTGTTCTTGGATTTCTTTGAGAAAAAGTGCAAGCATTCTGGGACTGAAATTTTGTTTTCTCCTAGGTAAAATTAAAGGGAGATAGCAAGTGAAGGCAGCTGTGATTTGGGGGCCCATTTAAGCCACATAGTACTCCAGTTACTTAAATGTCAGACATGAAAAACTAATTGTGGACTGGGGAGATGGTTCAGTGGGTAGAGGGCTTGCTGCGCAAGAATGTGAGTTTGATTCCCCCCAAAATCATATTAAAAAAGGCTGAGCCAGGAGAGGTGCATTTATTACCTCAGTGCTGGGGAGGCAGAAACAAGGTGATGCCTGGAGCTGATGGCCAGCCTGTCTAGCCTGACCACGTCCCCCAAAACAAGAGAGATGGCTCCTGAGGAACAACATGTTAGGTTGATGCTGGCCTCTACTAGCATGTGCACATGAAAACCATGACCACATACACACATATACATAGACACATATAAAACCTAACAAACATATAATCGTCACTGTGACACACAAGCAGTTAAATTCAGTTCTAATGAAATACTACTATCACATGTTGTTAGGTGAGGATTCGAGAAAAAGAATGTTCTTCAATGCCAAACACATGTAGTGAATGACAGGGATGTAAGTGAAACAGCTGGCAGTATATGATATTTGAATGAGGTGGGTGTCAAGTTTGATTTGGGGTAGCACTGGTTACCATACCCCCAGAAAACAATTGGAAAATAGCCCTGCCTAATACCCTTATGGATCTGTCTAGCTTCAGACATGGAGACTTTGAAGGCCCAGAGACATCCTTCCTTTCATTCTTTATGATGGTGATCCTAGATAACCAGGCACCTGCTCTTACCTGACAGTCTTCTGTAGATACTAACTCCCTTGGCTCTTCTGATGACCTCATGAGAGAAGAGCTGCCTAGTGTTCTACATAGATCAGAAAAAAAGAAGGACAGAGCAGCCAGAGAACTTGCAGTACTTCTTAGTGATGGGGTCAAGGATTCAGACTTGAGGGGTCCACCCCCAGAGTGTGTTCTTGGTATTTGTGCCCACTTAATATTGCTTCATGAAAGAGGGAGGTGGCACTGCCAAGCTTAAGCCTTTAGTGTATTCTATTAGAATATGCTCTGAATGCTCTTTTTCACATTCCAGGTGTGATTAAAAGAACTGTTCAGTTTCCCCTTCTTGATTGTCGTACTTTTGACTTCCAGTCCCTGACATTTGATGCAGCTTTATAAAACACATAGGATAAAGTTCAATTAGAAATCAGTGTTACTCCAAACATGACTTCAGTAGAAAATAAAGCACAGGAGAAAGAGCAGAAGCAAACTGACCTTAGAATTTTATAACATGTTATATTTATTCATTAAAGTTAACAATGAGTTTCTTAGTAGCCAAGGCAAAAGGATATCTTTTGTTATACGTCATTGGGGTCTGACCCAGTATTTTGAAGTTATTGGCCTCTTATCCAAAAAAGGTGAAATCATATGGTAGTTTTATGTTTAGTGTTCTGAGGAACTTGTATGCTGATTCCCATAGTTGGCTACACCTGTTCACAGTCCCAAAAATATTGGACATATGGAATATCATAAGCCCAACAAGATAGTGATATAGTTATTACTTTTATCTTTCTGAAAAAGAAACTGGAAATGAAGAATTAAGTAATTTATCTGAACATCAGAACTCAACTAGAGTCTGTGCCTGCCAAATACAAGGGTGGCCGTGCTAACCACTGGGCAACATGCTGCCGAGTTCAAGGTGACTGTGCTAACCACTGGGCAATGTGCTGCCGAGTACAAGGTGATGGCGCTAACCATTGGGAAACATATTCTGTGTGAAGAGAACAAAGTCAGCCATCACATCTTGGGAAGAGAGCCTAGAATCTATACGGCTCATCGATGTATCTCCCACGGGGAGAGGGGTGTCTCTCAGCCCTAGAGTATTTTGATGAAGATAAATTGAAGGAGAATTCAGGGGAGGAGTCTCCTCCTTACCTTCGATGCATTTTTCATCATTTCCCTCGTCTAAAACTGCAGAAAGGGTGTTGGGAGGAAGAAGAGAAAATGCAGAGGCAGTTAAAAACACTTCCTATGTGCTTTACAACTAGGCCCTGGGACACATTCAAAAGTGAATTATGACATGAGACACAAATCCAGCCACATCCAAGATGTAGGTCTGTGTGCTCATTTTTGGACCTCAGCATCATGCCTGCTTTGAAGGGTCAGCTCTCTAACACCTTAATCTCTCAAGGTATGGGTCAGCTGTGGTCTTTCGGAAATTTCCTTTGCCACACAGGTCTGTAAATAAACCCATCACACGTTGTGTCCCATCTCCCTTAACCAGTGTGCAGGGGGATAGCTGGATGCCATGGGTGTGGTTGTTATGGAAACCGGCAGCGATTCCTGCAAAGGTTTCCAGGTCAATAGGGAGTTTCTGTGAAAGCTCATGCAGTTCTGCAGTAGATGTGACTCATTACATCCTGGCTCTGTCTGTCCCTCAGACAAGAGCATCGGGTTCTTTCTCTTGATGGCAACTTGCCCAAGAAAGGCAAATGGCGCACACCCCCACCATTGCAGGAAACAAATACATGTTAAAATACATTGGGGATGAATGAGACACGTCTAAGGCTAGCCTTGTGACTGGCAGATAAAAACATTTTGAAGGAAGATTCTAGAAGGAGCAGTAGAAAAGGCACACATTATTTTCTTCCCATTTTATAGACCCATCTTTGCCTTCAAAAAGGTATTTGTGAATGGAAAAGATGAATGTATTTGTAACTTGGGACCTTCTAAGAGGCTCTTCAGGGGCCTGGTTAGGAGCAAATGGATCTGGTCCCTTTCATCTGCTTTGACTCCTCTTGTTCTGCCATGAGTGTGAGGGGCTGTGAATGCACTAATAGCAAGAGGGCACCGTTCTTGGAGACACAAGAACCAGGCCTGCATCTTAATGCAAATACACTCAGGGCAGGAGCCACATCTGAAAAGCAGCCTCAGATAATAAAAACCTTTCATAGAAGGTTTCTGGAGAAAACACACAATTGAGGAGGGAACATATTACTTGTTTTCTTTTAAAAATCCTCTTAAGAACCTGTGATCAACATCCATTTCAGTTCTGAAGTGGCCAGAGCTTTATGAAAGCCGATGGGATGAACAGTTAGTCCGTAATTCCTGGCTTGGTGCTGCCTGCCATTTAATTTTTACATGATCAGAGGGATAACACCAAGGGAGACAGAACTTGGGTCTGGGAGGTGATGAAGTGTGAAATTTGTAGGCTCACTTTGTCTACCCAGGCAGAGTGCTGGCATGGTTTTCTTTCTTTCCCAATAATGGAGTATCTTCACTGACTAATTCTGTACAAATGTGAATATACATGTATGGCGGCAGACACACAACTGCCTACTTTCCAACTGATACCAGACATATGATAGATAAATTCTAAAACACCCTTCTTGGGACTTCTCTTCACCTACATAGTATCAGGATATGAGTGGACAGTGGGATATAGGAGGTTGAAGGGGATGGGTTGGTTGGGCACTTGATTCTCGGCAGTAGAAGTGTGATCCAGAGTGCGGACATGGACTTAGAATCATCCTTGCTTCTCTGTGAGTACTAACCCTGCACCACCATCATCTCATCATCATTGTGAGAAAGCATAGCCTCCTCCTAGGTGAGAGAAGTTTCTGCTTTTCTTCTCAACGGCTTCATGGCACCCAAAGAAACATAAGATGCACAAGTACATTCTCACTGCATTTAAGAAAAAGGCCTGGATCTTTAACCTAGCACGACTTAACATTCTAGTTCAGATTCTTGTGGTGGTAATGGCAACAGCAGCTGTTCTTCTCCTCCCTCCTCCTCCCTCCTCCTCCTCTTCCTCCTTCTCCTCCTCTTTCTCTCCCTCCTCCTCCTCCTCCTCCTCCTCTTTCTCTCCCTCCTCCTCCTCCTCCTCTTTCTCTCCCTCCTCCTTGTTCTTTGTCAATGGAACTCTTTTCTCAGTTTCTCAAAAAGGCTATCCTTTCTTCAATCCCGGGATCCCAGTCCATGATACTCTGTGGGTATTTCCTACCCCCTCTTCTGGTTCCAGTGAAACTAATCAACTGTCTGGTTTTGTTGTTATTAACTTTAAACAACAAATCCTGAACATTCCAGCTAAGCTGGGTCTGACTGAACCCTGCAACCTATTTTGTTTCTTCTAGTCTCAATTAAAGTGACTAGTGCAGGTCCTTTCATAGTGGAGCAGAAGCTCAGAGGACAGGCACCAAGCCTATGTCATCTCCAGTACCTGTCGCACCAGGAAGCATCCGGCAAGTATTTGCCAACGTAGTATGTGGCTGACCATAGAGGCAGCATCTGAGATGTTTTCTTGCTGATCTGTGAATCAGCCATCAAGCTGTGCTCCTTCTTATTTTCAGAGCTTGCCTGGGGCATATGGCAGGGTTGACTTGATGAGCCATCAAAAAGTGGCTTCTTTTAATACCATTTTGCATTGTAGATTTCTCTGTCAGCAGAAAACCGAGATAGAAAGCAAACGGTACAGTCAAACTTGCGACTTGGTACTGCATAAGAGAAAAACACATCCACTCCATTTAATTTACTGAATTTGTCCCTTAAAAAAAATCCCCTGAATTCAGGCAATCCAGTTTGTGCAGCCCCAGTGTGACAGGGATCAATATCTGGCTTCTGAGAGATGAGATGGTACACACTGCAGATTCAGAACTAAAAATCCATATGGCCGGCTGTGATTCAGGACAGTGCTGTAGGGCTGTAGGCCACAGAGAGAAAGATCCTACCCTGGCCTACAGGAATGAGAAATGGAAGAGAAGGCAGCCTTCTCATGCATTATCTTGAAACTGGGAAACTGCAGTGAATGAGTTAGCCAGGAGACAGGTTTTGTTAATTCTAGGATTACAATCATGATTTTCTAACGTTTTCTCAGGTGTTCATCTTTTATAGAAACCTTCAGGATACATGCAGTTTATTTTTGACACTGTGAATATATAGAATATACAAAATGCATCTAGGTTTTGGACCTTGGCTCTGATTATCCTGTCAGATAGATTCTAAAACAGGGATATCACTGAGCCAAAAAATATGAAAAAAAAAAGTGAGGTTCTTCATGTGCATTAACAAATTGTAGCTCAATTTATATTCTATAATTTTATGTACCATTTTTTGATAGTTGGCTTCCCTGTTCATTTATTAAAAATGTTTGTCAACGAAGTTGTGAAATGCTCTTCTATAGGTTCTTTTCTTATTATTTTTCTTGTTTATTCAATATTTTCCTTGGTTTACAAATGGGAGTTCTTTTTTTTTTTTTAAAGAATTATTCTTTGATAATTTCCAATGTGTATGTAATGCATTCTGGCCTCACTCACCACTGCCTTCTCTATCTCACTCCTACTGTTGTCTTATAAGACCTATAGGACCTCTGCCTGCTAGTGAGCATGGCATGGAGCTGCCCACTGTAGAACGAGGGACTTACTGATGGCTACACCTCTGAAGGTAATGCCTCCTTCTCTCCCAGTAACCGTCTACAGCTAATAGCACTTGTGGAGGACCAGGGCCTCAGGATTCTCTTTCCTACCCATGACTGAATTTTGACAGGCCCAATCACAACTGTATCCACTGTGAGTTCCTGATTACAATGACCGTGTCATGTCAAGAAGACACTCTTTCACAGGCATCCTTCACATCCTCTGCCTTTTATATTCTCTCCCCCCCCCCCCCCCCCCCCCCCCCCCCTGTAATTTATCCTGAGCCTCAGAGGAGTTGATATCAATGTTCTATGGATAGTCCCTCTACATTCACTCATGCTCAGCACTTGGAGAGCCATGAGTCTCTATATTCAATCATTCAGCAAAAGAGAGGCTTCTTTGATTAAGTCTGAGAGTAGAACTTGTCTGCAGGCATACACATAAATATTTAGGAGATAGTGTGACAGCATATCTACTTAGCAGAACAATAGTAGTAAACTCCTTTCTGAGGCCTATGACTTCCTCAACCATTGGCCTTTGATGATGCACGATACCAGGCATGAACTGCCTGCTGCAGAGCAGGCTTTGGACCCAATCATAATGTAGTTAGTTACTCTCATAACAGTCATACCACTATTGCATTATGGGCACATCTTGCCTGGTAGTCAATATTATAGCATGTAAGGTCCACAGATGGATAGGACCACCAGTGACTTTTCTCTTCTTGTGGCCTGCATAGAACCTTCTGGCACTCATAAAGCTAGTCATAGAAAGGAGGTTCCTAGCATCATCCTGGCTTGATTTCTCAGTATCCTGCAACCAGGGCATGTGATATTTTCAGCGATGGGGTCTTAATGTCTAGTTCTAATGGACAACCAAGAGCAGTGTCAGTAGCTTGTGTTGTTTGAGAAGTGATGCCACTGGAATGAGCTTGATCAACAACTCATAAGGAATTTCTCCACATTAGCCCTGGGATCTTCGTTTAATGACTAACGGCTTCCAGGTTTGTCATCCCACCCACAGAGGTTTTCCCTTAAGACTGCTTCAGAAAAGGTTTGCTGAGAAGAGAAGGAGGGCTATGGAAATGTATTGATAAGTGAGGTCTCCCTGAGAATTAAGGTACCCACATGGGAAAGTCAGCAACAGAGCCAATGGAGATGCTTGATGAGACCTGACAAGCCCTTGACCTCCATCTACTATGAACTGACCAAGAAACATACAAATGATAAGGAGAGGGTATTAGCCACAGGGCAAGAGTGGGGGTAGGGATTGTAGGGAAGGATGGATGCTAAGACAAATGGGGGCAGGGCAAGGAAGGGTTGGCGAAGCAACTCAAGTTTAGCAACATGGAATGGTGGCTGAGTGTGGATGGACTGTGGTCCTGGGACGGAGGATGGTGAAAGGATGGAGAGTGAGCACCTGGGCACCATGAGGAGGTCATCTCAAAGATCTTCTCACTGAACCTTGTGTCTGCTGGGAGTCTGCCCAGTGCCATCCACTGCTGAAGCTCTGACCTCAAAGCCAACAACAGCAGAATTGATTTCAGTGAAAATAGAATGTGGAAATGGAGCTTGTGCATTAAACGCTACCAGATATCTGGAAGGAAGCTGAAAAATTCATGTCACTGTGGTAATGCCTCAAATTAGCAGATGTTAGGAAAGTGGAGTGTAACCTAAATTTGTCATTGTTTTCCTATGGGAATTAATGGTGGGGGAAATACGATTTTTAGTTTAGTTTAGTTTTTTTTTTCCTGTTATTCCTGGGTTATGTTTTTTCCCTTCATCTTGACAAATCTTTTTGTAGGAAAATAGCTGATGAGTGTAAAAGGCTCTTATTGTGGTGAGCACTGACATCCAGCACCTCAATATTTAATTGGTACAGTTCCTGTTAATGTTTTATTCATGCTCACCCTCAGACAGGGTATGAGGACATTGATAATTACATAATTTTCCCTCTGTGTAAATTTGTACACCCTGCTTTGCTTCTGTCTCTGAGAAAACTTGTTTCTTCTCTTCTATCCCCCCTTCCCCTTTCCCAGATTTTTGGTTTGGGCTCATGTCTCAGAATTAAAGTTGAGGGTCCATTAGGTATCACTCATCTGTGAGATGGTTTCTGTATCTTTTCACTGATTCCACTGTAGAGGAGCTTAGCTGGTACCCTACATAGGAATTATATTATTCCTTCAATGTAGAATGGGAATGCCAACATTCCAACAGCTTGGGGGAGGTGCTTTATATAGTAAGACCTGCTATGTCTAATACATGTAGTTTTCTGATATGTGAAATGAAAATCAGAATTCTTTGTGGTGTTGATTCAATGACATACATTTTATAATTCCAAGTCCATTTGCCTTGGAATGATGCCTTCTGGGATACAGATATTTTTCAAATAATGGACATTTTGTGCCTATACATAGAAAGTAGATATATACTTTTTGTAGTATAATTGCCATAAATTGCAGAAAAAAAACCTAGTGTTAAGGGATGATTATGAATCCCTTGTAGCTAAGAAGAACATTCAGTTAATGTTCTTGCAGACATCTGTACCTTAGGGTATCTTATTTACATGGGCATCTATTATTAGTAAGCTATTTACTAACCATCTCTCTCTATATTTTTTTCTTAATCATAAAAACCCACTGGACTTCGCTTGGTTTTGATCTTTTGTTTCATTGTTCATTTGGCTAAAGCTCCTTCCTCCCATACTCTCGGTGACAGTGAGGTTTCTGAAATTCATTCTTCATTTCTTTATCTTCCCCACTCTGTTCTCTCAACAGGAGTATTTCTAGGGCACCTCAAGTGGTCTTCTGCCTTTTTCCTTTTTGTTTGTCTACCTTGCTGACTTTCCTCATTCCCTTGACCTCTATAAATATTCCACACCTCTTGGGAATTTCCTGCCGATGTTTCTATCCAATCTCAAATCTAACTTGTTTCAAAGCCATTGTCTTCTGCCCAGAGACATCCTCATTTGTTTGGTCTCTTAAATTTCAATGCTATGCCGCCTCTGGCTTCCCCTTTCCCATGGTTCTTCTGTGTGTAGCCGATGATCTCTTTTCATTCCATCTCTAGCCATCTGCACTCTCCTTTCCCTCCCCACTCTTAGTATTTCCCCACGTGGGCTCAGGAGATGGAACGCTAGGATCGCTGCACCTCCACCACATCCTTCCATTAGAGACGACCTTTTCTCTCACTGCAAGAGGACTCTTTCTTCCCCCTCCAAGCCAGAAGGAAATCTGAATTTTGTGTTCTTTGCCTGTGGAACTTCAAAGACGACAAAAAGTGAAGTTTGCGGATAACTGTCAGCTGATTCCATTTTCAATGGCCTTCAACCACTGTAGGGAATTATTTTTGTCATTCCAGGGAAGGGGGGATGTCGAGGGAAATGGCTGAAATTGAGTGGTAGAAGCAGATAAAGCTAAATAGTATGGAGTGTCTTTAGAGGATTTCCTCCTTAGAGAAGAAAATGAAGTTTTGTATGTTTTGAATGGTTGGGAACTTTGCTCTGCTCTGTTTCAGTGGGGTTTCCTAGACTCCTGATTGATGAGGCTGGCAATGAGTTAGCCAAACCTTAGGGGCTATTGCCTGGGGACCATAGGTCTTCTGGGAGCCATACAGACTTGGGTAATGAGTGCTCAGCTATGAAGCTTTGGAGACCTTTCCTGAATGTGTTGCTTGCCACAGTACCATGGCACTCAGAGAGGACATTGCAGCCAGAGCTTAGGGTCAGATGTTGTGACACAGAGACTTCAGGATATAGAAGTTCATGTTAATTAAAAAACTCTTACCTTTTCTTTCTTGTTCAAAGCATCTGAAAACTATTCACTGTAGCTGGAGTTTTCTTCAGTCCTGCCTGGCCTACAGCCACTCAGACCCAAATAAACACATAGATGCTTATATTATTTAAACTGTTTGGCCTAATGGCTCAGGCTTCTTGCTATCCAGTTTTTACATCTTAAATTAACCAATTTCTATTAATCTATAAGTTGTCATGTGGCTTATGGCTTACCAGTACTTTTACATCTTGCTTCCTCTGTGTCTGGCTGGTGACTACTGACTCATCCTTCCTGTTCCCAGAATTTTTCTCTCTCTTTGTCCCATCTATACTTCCTGCCTGGCTACTGGCCAATCAGCACTTTATTTATTAACCAGTCAGAGCAACACATCCACAGCATATAGATATCCACAGGAATTCACATTTGATAAGCATCTCTGAACCATTTAGGGATCCATAGTCCTTCTTTCTTGATACCTCACCATTTGTTAGAGTAGGACCTTTGAATCTTATATCATGGCCCTATTGGGCAATCTGGATGAATGTATGCACTCTGTTCGTATAAATGGTTTTACATGGCTTAAAAAAAAAAACTCACAGAAAATGATAATATAATGCAGTGACCACAATCTTTTTTGTTTTAAAGTAAAATATTAATTTAATTTCAAGCCAGAAAATAGAAAACAAAACAAAAATTGAAAATTATTAAGAAGTAGTAAACACCATAGATATGGTAGAAATAATAAATGGTAAAAATAATGAAATGTATAGAGATTCAATTTGTATTCACTAAAACATAGTTTGGCTATTGGTGTTCTACAAAACACTAAAGTGACCACAATCTTAAAAGACAAACTTGGGTTGTGATAATATATATGATTTCTTATTGATTATTAATAAGGAGTGCTGGTATGTTCAATAAGTCCTTCAGATTCAGCATAGTGATGAGCATCAACATTTTTATGATTCTGTGTACTTATAACATGACACAAAAGTATCTATGATTTTTTTTTAGCAGCACAGGGAGATGTATCTCAGTGGTAGAGTACTTGCCTAGCAGGCACAAGACCCTGGGATGCATTAGAAGTACTACCCCCTCAAAAAGTTATAAGAAAATATCTGATTTTTAATGATACTATTCATTGCAGACACTGATTATTTTTTGACTCTTGTTTATCAACACTTGAGTAACTTATGGAAGATTACAACTTTTCCCACCCAAGTTTCTGGGATCCATGAATTCTAACCAAGGGCTGTTTGAAGCCTGGCCAACCCTAAGTGGGTGGCCCTGACCTGAATTGAGTCTGGATCCCTTCCATGTCTGTATTCTAGTGCTACAAATGGAAAGAGACAAGTCAAGGGCAGGTGATCAAGTCATGTTCATTGTTTCTTCCATTGGCTTTGAACTTAGTCCTATGGCCACACAGATATTCAAGGGAAAGTAGACTGGGCCTGTGCATGAATGTGTGCATGCATGTGTGTGTATGCACATGGGTATAATCATGTGGCCATGGGCTCATCTAAAGCCGAGGGGTTTAATTATGAAACAGCAAGAGTCGACAAGAGCAATACTTACTCCCTACTACATGAATATAGGATTCCCTAAAGTATGCCAGAAATCCAGTTTCCTACCAGCCAGGCTCAGATGAGATTGTGTGATTTAGAAAGTCTTATTGTGAGGATTAATCACCATGTGTTCAAGAGACAGGTAAAGATGCAGCACTCAATAAATATTTACTGAAGCTGACTGTTGTATGACTAAAATTAGAAACCCCATGAGAGAAGATGCTGAACTCCTTGTGATGTGAAGGGATTCATGCTTAAATTCATTCATTCACTTATTCAACACATACTTAATATGGCTTGAGCTTGGATTATAAGTCTGTCACTTAGGTATGATTTCAGTTGTTCAGGAGATAACAACAAGCAATGCAAAGTCTTTGTTCTAAGTCGTCTTCCATTTTACTTTGGGGAAATAAATTAATAAATAAATCTTATGTTCCCGGAGGCAAAGGACATTAATAAAAATGGTTTCAACAGGAATGCTGTAATTATTACTTAAAACATTTTTATATAGGTATATATTATAATTGAGCATATTCCTCCTAGTCTCATTTTTCATTCCCCATCTTATTTAGTCACCTTTCTTTTCCTAGACAAATTTAATGCTAATTTTATTTAACATATACACACACACACATACATACATACATACACAATTTTATGTGACTATAAAAATCTTGGAACCACAAAAGAGAAAAAAATCCATGATATTTATCTTCCTGAGACTGGCTTAATTCACTTAAGATGATTGGCTCCGATCTCATCCATTTTCCTGCAAATGATAGGATTCCACTGTTCTCTATGACTGAAAAATAAAACCAATGACCTCAAATGCATGCCGTTTTATGCCTCTAACTTTTCAGTTGTCTGTTGTTTAATACACATAGAAAATGAATACAAATGATTTTGGCAAAGGGTGGCCAGGGAAGGAGTTCCTGATAAGGAAGGACTCAGTGGAAGCAGGAAGGGATGAAGAGCAAACAATAGCCATGTACATGGAGGAGCTAAGGAGGACTGTTGGGGGGGCGTACATCCCAGGGGTGGGCCAGGGTGGGGAGGTGCCAGTAATGTGGAGAGAAGAATTTGAATAGGTTGCAAAGAGGAGAGCTGACTGTGGACATTGGGCAGTTGTATAGCCAGCAAACCCCCACTAAAGGGTAGGAGTCAAAACATCCAAAGACAAAGACAGACACAGAACCCCACTGTGCACTGGCTGTTTACTGTGAAGTGAAGAGTAGTCAAGGGTGAGAAAAGGTGGGGACAAACAGGAGCAGGGGAGAAATAAAAATGTGGGTTTGTATTTGTACAGCATAAGATGCCACCCAAGTGACTTAGGTAAGGGTATAGTTTTGTGTACCTACTTATTTATTCATTCATTAATTAATTTACTATGTGGTATATGCATGTATATGTGTTTGAGTATGGGTTCCAGAGTTTGACATTGAGCATCTTCCTAAATCACTTTTTTACTTATTTTTTTTGGGGGGGGGCATCTCACTGAACCTGGAGCTCAGTAATTAGACAAGATTAGCTGTCAGCAAACTCCAGGGAGTCTATCTCTGTCTTTTTAGCTTTAAGATGGCAAGTCCATCCTATCATGCTTGACTTTTACATGGGGTGGTAATCATTTGAACTCAGAACACAATGCTTGCACAGAAAAATCTCTTCACTGACAGAATCATCTCCCAAGCCCTGGGTAGTTATAAGTCTAGAGATCAGGAGAGAGTTTGGGGATGGAGATAGTAGAATGTTTTAGCATATAGATGGCAATTATGTTTTATTTTATGTTTAAATCTCTCTTTTTCTCTCTGTCTTTGTCTCTATCTCTTTCTCTCTCTGTCTCTCTGTCTCTCTGTCTCTCTCTCTCTCTCTCTCTGTGTGTGTGTGTGTGTGTGTGTGTGTGTGTGTGTGTGTGTGTGATACACATGTGAGTGCAGGTGTCAGAAGACACCAGAAGAGGGCACCAGATCCTCTGGAACTGGAGTTATAGGTGGTTGTGAGTTGCCTGATGTGAGTGCTAGAATCTCTACTTAGGTCCTCTGGAGGAGCAGCAAGTACTCTCAGCCCCTAAACCATATCTCTTGTCCTGTAGATACTAATTAGATAGTGATACTGGGGGAGAAAATACAAAACTGAACACTAAAATATTGAGCTTGAAAGTCAACTTGAGGAACTGGCATCTTGTAGAGGCAAACACTCCAGTCCAGAAGTTGAATGATACCTGGCATGCACCTCAGTGCACAGACTTCTTTTGTATTTTTTTTTTTCAAGACAGGGTTTCTCTGTGTAGTTTTGGTGCCTGTCCTGGATCTTGCTCTGTAGACCAGGTTGGCCTTGAACTCATAGAAATCTGCCTGGCTCTTCCTCCCAAGTGCTGGGATTAAAGGTGTGTGCCACCACTGTCTAGCTGTGTACAGACTTCTTGCAGAGTTTGGTAAACCAGAGGCTTGCTTTCTAAGTACTCCAGATGCTTTTTCCTTTATTTCCCATACTTGATAACGAATCTTAAAGAACTATCAGGCTCAACTATTTTCTTTTTGTGGGGCTACAATCTCAGCCACTGACTTCAGACATAGTCTCCCTTCCTTGGGCATCATCCCACAAGATGCTGATTTGATCTGCTGGCAATGAGCGGCTGGGCTCATGTGACAAATGCTATGTATGCTGTGTTGTCTATAAACCTCATGCCATCAAATTAATAATGAAAAGCCTCCCATCAACCCCCACCCCCCGAATCCCTGTGCTCAATGGCCTGCAGCACATTTGGACTCATCAATAGGTGTTCAACAATATTACAACTTGTTTAAATCTTAGTAAAGTAGTGTTGTGCACTACTGTTATCGACTTCCCCTTTCTAATTACCACCTAAAGGTGACAGATGATGGAGCTCTAATGACCACATGCTTGGAGAGTGAGTGGTTCTGGGTTTCAACTCTTAGTGTCTTGGTTTTTCCAAGGAAAGAGACGTCCACTCATGAAAGCAGGCCATCTGGCATCCAGGCAATGTTGGAGACCCTCTGCTGGGAAGTGTCTGGAACTGGTATGAAGCCAGAGAATTCTCTGTGTGAACAGGCATGGTTACTGCAGGAATCCTAAGGTGCAGGGAACTAGCTTTGGCCAGCTTTTATAATGGCTTGTAATACAGATGGTCAGAAAGCATTTTTTTTTCCTGTAACTCAATCTAATTTTTATTTCATGCTTCTGTTTTGCTGGCATGGTGGAAACATAATCCCCATTCTTTTCTTGTCATGGGGTCAAGTTTGGCAAGCATGACTTTGTAATACCCAGGTTTGACTAGGTTGGGTCTGGACAAAATGTTTGCTTTTTCTTTTTGAAGTGCCCATTTCCCCTGACCTGGTATTATTTAGAAAGGCATATTGCTGAGATTTCATGGGTTCAGCTCCCTGCCATAGATAGAAGACACTGCCTTGAAGCAGACACCCTGGTCCTCCGTCTCTTATAATCTTCCTTCCCTCTCTTCTGCAGTATTCGCAGTCTTAGGTACAGAGCTTGTGTTGTAGATGTATCAATTGGAGTACAGTTCCCTGAAGTCAGTTCTCTGCATTTTGACCAGTTGTGGATTTTTGTTATGGTCTTTGTTGCAAAAAGACCTATGGATATTTAGACTTCAATTGGGAATTACACGGGTTCAGGAAAACAGCAGTAGTAGGCTCTCCTCTAGGGTCTATGAGCTCGCCATCACAGGCAGTTGGCATGAATTCCCTCCTATTGAACAGACTTTAAGTCCAATTATACTGGCTGTTGGTTACCTCCAAGAGATGAATGCCACTGTGGCACTCCTGTGTGTATTTGGCCATGCCGGTCATTGCTGTGGTTTATGACAACACACTTTGGACACAGGACTTGGAGGAGCCAATCTGGAATAGACCTAGAAACCTTCCTGAGGACTAGCTGTCATAGTATCCAGAGGTGGTGTACAGGCTGGTTTTATGTGTCATCTTCATACAAGCTGGAGTCATCAGAGGGAGAGGAGCCTCAGTTGAAGAAATGCCTCCATGAGATTCAGTTGTAAGGCATTTTCTTAACTAGTGATCAATGAGCCCATGGTGGGTGGTGCCAACCCTAGGCTCGTAGCTCTGAGTTCTATAAGAAAGCAGGCTGAGCAAGCTAGGGGAATCAAGCCAGTAAGCAGCTCCCCTCCCTGACCTCTGCATCAGTTCCTGCCTCTAGGTTCCAGCCCTGCTTGAGTTCTTGCTCTGACTTCCTCCAATGATGGACTATGATCTGGAAGTGTAAGCTAAATAAACCCTTTCCTCCCTAACTTGCTTTTTGGTCATGGTGTTTTGCTTCAGCAATAGAAACACTAACTAAGAAAACTTGGTACCAGCATAGTGAGGTATTTCTGTAACAGACCTGACCATGTTTCTGGAAAGGCTATATAAGGACTTTTGAATTTTGGGCTAGAAAAGCCATTGAGTGTTAAGAGCTCTGTGGGATGTTCTGTGGGAGCTTGGAAGATAAGAATGTTGAGAGCAGTGCAGAGGATGGAGGCCTGGCTTGGGAAGTTTCAGAGGGAAGTTTTAAGACCCTATTGGGGCCATTTATTAATCTGAATTAAGATTCTGTGGTTCTGGTTAGCTGGGGCTGAAGAATCAGCTGTTTTTAACTAGATATAAGAACTATTAAAGCAAGACTTTGCTTTGCTGGGATACTTGGCGCTGGTCACCCGGAGCTAAGAAATTAGTGGTGATGAAGAAGAGACCAGTATCACTGAGGTGAAAATCTTCTGGGAAGTGTTTTCTGAGAGCACAGACAAGCTGTGTTCCAGAGGCAGTCATGGTTGTACCTTGTGTTGGCAGCAGGACTTGGTAATGTGTAAGCATTACCCAGGTAGTACTGATTTTGAAAGCATGAAGGGGCCATGGAGAGCAGCTGAGGCTTGGCACTATGAGAGGCCATTGGTAAAGGTGCAGCCTCAGTAGAGGTTGAAGGCTCAGACTTATCATGCAAAGAAGTTGAGGGTTGGTACCATGAGGAGAGCCTATGAGAGGCTACTGGTGAAAGTGAAGCTCAGTTGCAGAAGACCCTAGCATTTTGGAGATGCCAGTCCCATGCGAAGACCACCAGGAACAGCAGCAGCAGTGGAGTGGAGCTAGCTGGAGGCTAGAAGGCAAGTTGTGTGTGCTGCAGAGGGCAGAGCTGGAGAAGTGACCCAAGCCCTTTGGAGGAGCCCAGAAGGTTGTGAGTGAGTCCCAGATAATTGGATATTGAGTTATCTATACTGTTGGAATTTGTCTTTTCTTGGTTCAGATTGTGATGATGCCCTGGTTCTTCCCTCTTGAAGAGATATTTAATTTATTTTGATTTTTAAAGGAACCTACAGAGGAAAGACTTGAATTTTGAGAGAGATTAAATATTTTAAAGAGACTGAAATTTTAATGTGTTTGAATTTGTAAAACTGTGGGACTTTAAAATTATTAATGATTTTAAACTGGGATATTGGAAATGAATAAGAAAGGAAGGGTTGTAGCTTAATAGTGATGTGTTTGTATGTCAAGTAGGTAAGGGGTCAGTTGTACTGGCTGGCTTTCTGTGTCAACTTGACACAAAATAGAGTCATCAGAGAGGAAGGAGCCTCAGTTGAAGAAATGCCTTCATGAGATCCAGCTATAAGGTATCTCAATTAGTGATCAATGAGGAAGGGCCTAGCCCATGGTGAGTGATGCCATCCCTGGGCTGGTGGTCTTGAGTTGTATAAGAAAGCAGCCTGAGTAAGCCAGGGGAAGTAAGGCAGTAAACAGCTCCCCTCCATGGCTTCTGCATCAGCTTCTGTCTCCAGATTCCAGACCTACTTGAGTTCCTGTTCTGTGGGGGCCCACAGAGACTATCTAGTGAGAACTTACTCAGGGTCAGAGAATCTGAGCTTGCTTTACACAACGGGGCTGCATAATGGGATGATTTGAGGCCGGGTGTTGTTATCTGGTGTTTGGAAGGGTCTACACTTGATTGTGCAATGTGCTTTGATCTTGCAAGGGAGAAGTCTTTGGTCCTGCCCCTTGGCATTGTTGTAAAAAGCCCCTTTGAACAAATGGAAAAGGTTGTTGGGTATTGACCCAGGTCCTCTTGAAGCTATCCTGTGTTTCTGTCTTTCTCCTCTTCATTATTTTCTATCTAATATTTTCTTATCCCTCTGTCCTCCTCATTAGAACCCTTGAAAAGGTGGGAGCTGGTCTCCCATATTGTTCTGACTTCATTCAATGATGGACTATGATCTGGAAGTGTGAGTTAAATAAACTGTTTCCTCCCCAACTTGCTCGTTGATCATTGCGTTTTGCCACAGCAATAGAAACCCTAACTAAGATAGGTGGTATTCAATTAATAGTTCTCCCTAGCTTTAAGTTTTCTTAAACATCTTTTATAAGAGATGGCACCTCAAGAAGTGGGGTATGTTTCTGATTTGCCCTTGTGTATCTAGAATGGTGTATACCATATGACACGCTTAACAAGTGTCTGGCCAATCAATTACTAGGGTCCTGAGAGAAGAAAGTTTAGGAAGAAGTACATTGGTAAAAGGCCGTGGTTTGAATTGTATCATTTATTCAATCATTATATTTAATCTTTTATTACTCAAATACTTAGGTAACACATATAATAAAATTTTATGATCTATGCTAGAGCACTGAAATAAAAAACCCACAGCAAAACAGACACCCATCCACCAAGACATATTTAATCTTTGTATAATTTGTGTACATGGAATTGACCTGTGTTCTAAATGACCTTAAGACTTTCATAGAATCATGAAAATCTACCACAGTTTATCAAGTGTCCTAAAGCCCCTTGGGTTCTTTCTAATCTGTGTTTCAAACAGGGCTGAAATGCAGAGCTATACATGAATATGGAGTTTAATAAGTCTGTGGACATCTGGAGGGTATTGGCCCTTTTCAGACCAGTCTCACCACTTATGTGTCAGGAGTCACATCTGTTTTTAAACAGTTAAACTTTACTTCTTGGGTACTTTTTTTGGGTGGGGGAAATCTATCTAATCTATTTTTAATCCTAAGATTCACAGACTTTGTCCATTTCTATTCCCAGTAACCTGAAACTATAGGTTAAAATTGCTATCATCCAAAGCATGTTCTGAGGAACACTAGTCCTGAAAGGTATTCTTGGTCCTGAGGTTCTTTCCCCATTTAGGTCTTTGGCGCCTGTGTTGATGGTCAGTTATCTGAACATGCATGGGTTTGTTTATGTGATCGCCACAGTATTCATTGGTTTCAGTGTCTGGGTTGTGCTAGCACCATGCTGATTTGATTATTATAGCTCTGTAGTATACTTAACATCAGATACTGTGATGCCTCCAGCTTTGTTACTTTTTTGCTCAAGATTGCTTTGGCTATTAGGATCTTTTATGTTCCCATGTGGATTTATATGACATTTGACAGTGTCATGCCCCATTCCTCTTTCATGGGATTGCAAAAAAGTTTTCTTTTTTGAGTGACATGGACATTTTAACGTTATTTTTAAGCAAAACTGGAAGCCTTCCTATTTTTAACGTATTCCCTCCAGTTTCCTTAATCAGGAAGAAAAGGTCCACTTGACTGTTTTCCTAGGCATTTTGCTTTGTTACTGTTTTGTTGTAACCATTGCAGCTGGGATTATTGTTGGGATTTCTTTCTCAGCAGGGTCATTCTTGAGGTATAGAAAGATTGCTGATTTCCAGTTTTTAAAGATTTATGTTTTTTTGAGTATGTGTGTATGTGTGTGTGTGTGTGTGGTGTGTGTGTGTGTGTGTGTGTGTGTGTGTGTGTGTGTGTGTGTGTGTGTGTAGGAGAGTGTAGTGCCTGGAGAGGCCAGAAGAGGGCGTCATATCTCTTGGAGCTGGAGTTGCAGGTGAGACACTGGATGGTGCTCAGAATTGAGCTCAGGTCCTCTGAAAGAGCACTACATATTGAGCCATCTCTTCAGGACAATGTTCCTGATTTTTGGATGCTATCTTTTCATCCTGGCACTTCACTAAATTTATTTCTTAGTTCTATTGTCTTTGATGGAGTCTCTAGATTTTTCTATCTACCAAATTATATTTAAAAATGGGAAAAAGTTTACCTTTCTCCCTAGCTGTTGTGGAAATTTTCTTTTTTCCTGGCTAGGTTTTCCAGAATGATGTTTTCCATAGTTAGATTCAGCTGTCAACTTGACACATCCCAGAGTTAATTGAGAGAGTTTCAACTGGGGAGTTGTCTTAATCATATTGGAGTAGGAGCATATCTTTGGGGAGCATTTTCTCCATTGGATAAATGATGTAGGAGGGTACACTGTGGGTGGTACCATCCCCAGGCAGGTGGATCTGGGTTGTATAATGAAGGTAGCTGAGCAAGGCAGAGGGAGCAAGCCAGTAAGCAGTGTCCTCCCACGGTCTCTGCTTCAGCGCCTGCTTACAGCTTCCTGTTTGAGCTCCTGTCCCCACTTCTCTTGATGATGGACTGTAACCTGGAAGATGTAACAAACTCCTCCCCAAGTAGGTTTTTCTCAGGGTGTTTATCACAACAACAGAAAGCAAACTAGAACAATGTTGACTAGAAACATTGAAAACAGACCCCTTATATTGTTACCAGTCTTAGAGGAAATGCTTTTGACATTCCCTTATTCATTCAAATGTGTACTATGTGCTGCTTATGTAAATTTTATTATGCTTACTTACCATCTTTCTGTATTTAACTTATTAAAGTTTTTTTTTTTTTTTTAATCACAAAGAACTGTTGAATTGTATTTTAGGAATGTTTCTATGGGCCACAAATTTGACTGCAATACCCCCTTTCTCTGCTCCTCAATTTTAGCACAGCAAACTCTGTATTTTTCAAGGTGCAGTTTAATGGGTCTTCCATTATTAATCAGAACTTCTAGAACCTTCTTCTGATGTTAATCTCATACAAGTAGTGCTCCTCATACAGCATGCATGCTTTCTCTCTTCGTCCCCTTGCACTGTAGTTCAGTGTGTTTTCTATTTCTCACTGTGAGCTCTTCATGGCCCAGGAACATGCTTTCTTCTTCTCTCCAGGCCCTGCCCTGCCCCCGCCCCTCCCACGCATGTGCTGTTGCACACAGTGCTAGTGATTGAGTAGTTTATTGACTCACATAAGCAATACAGGCGTTGCTTCAAAAACGCTCATGGATCTGAAAGGCCCCAGATAGGAGGATTTATGGTTGAGAAGCAGATGACCTTACAGGTAAAAAGTTAAGGAACTGAGGAAATAGGTGGGCATGCAGAATCATTTAAACTATCTTCTGCGAAAATAATCAGATCATCCCACCAAGTAATAGGAATGCCAACTGGGAGCTTCTCATCCTTAGTTGGCCATAAAAATCACACCACAGTTAATTTCTGGAAACATTTTCAGTTTTTAAGATTAAAAAGTACTTCTCCTTCCTTTCTTCCCTCTCTCTTCCTCTTTGCAGATAATATGCTTATTGAGAATCCTTTTAGACTATTTGATGTCTGCTAGCTTCATCCCAGATTGAGTTTAGCCCTGCACTCACAGATCTTCTTCCCGCCTTCCTATGGGCACAGGAGGGCATTTCCATGGCTAGGTTCATACCGAGAGAGATGGCGATTGCTCTGCTCTGTAGATCCTCCACTCATTTCTTCTGTCTCTTTTTGCTCCTTTCCACTCTTTGGGCACAACTCTCTTGTTTTGCTCATTCCTCCCACTTGGAGGGACTTAGACACAGCAACTGAAAGTGAGAAATTCCCAGTGTCAGAGAAGCTGACCAGAAGCAAATCCTGGGGCCAGAGTTCAGCATGAAGGGAGCTTGTGGTTGAAGAAGGATGCCATGCACTCAGTCTTATTATTCTTGTATTTCCAGGTTTGCATGTGTTCATAATAATAAAACAATAAAAAGGCAGTGCACTATTTTCTTCATAAAAATCTACTCAAACTCTTGTTGTATTGGGTGGAAATTACGCAAATGACCCATCTATGTTTAGGAACTTTTGATACAGTTTCTTTTAATAAATTTCTTAGGTTAGCATACAGCAATGGGTTTCATCATGATGTTTTCTTACATAGATTTCACTGTGTTCTGTTAGCAACCATTGTCCTCTCCCACTGCCCTTCCCTTGTCCCCTGTCTCCCTGCTCTGCCCAATTCTTTTCCTTCCCCTGGATAGTACCACCTCTTGCTTTCCTAGCACATGGATTAATCATTGGAGCAGTTCTAGGTAGTTAAACTGACTAGAAAATCAAAGAGTAATCAAATTACTTCATATTTGGGGATATGGTCTTCTGAAAGTAGCTCACTTGGATTTCACAATGATTATATCCTAAAATGGTCAAGTGGCAGGCAGCATTGAATTCAGCATTGAAAGAGGTTTAGCACCCTGCTCATTGCAACACCCTAGAGCCCTTGATGGACTAGAGTCTGCCTTACTCAGCTAGCCCAAATACTGGAAGCTTCAACAATTATTCCCTGAACCTTAAGGGAAGCTCCAACCATTGAAGGTTGTTCACATGCTGACTTTGTTTGTAAAGCAACCATTGCCAGAAAAGGAAATTAAGTCCACCTGTGTTCTTTTGTGGACCCATTTTTAAGGGAACAACTTCCCTGAAGGCAAAAACCAGGCAAAAACCAGATCAATCAAAGCAAAACAGACCCGATCAAACCAAACTGAGCTGAATCAGCACAACCAAATCAAACCAAACCAATCCAGACCATATCAAAGCAGACAAATCAGATTAGATCAAACCAAACCAAATCTGGTGGATGAGCACCAAGTCTGGATCAAGGTTGTCAATGCCAGGTCTTCTCTGAGTTTCCTCTTTCCTTCTGGGCATGAGAGAACAGCATGTTGTGATACAGACCAACCCTAAGTCTAACACACTCTTCCAACTTGGTGAATCTGCTGCATTCTCTACTTACTGTATACCCCAACCCCTGGACATTTTCTATCTCAAACAAGGACAGTAGAACTCGATTGGTCAAATCAAGTTTTTCTGTGTTCTGACAGCCTCTGCCCAGTTATGGACTTCTTTCTTTTTCTGGTAGTGGCATTGGGGAATTAAATGTCACCTTGAAGGGGCAGCACCAGCTCCTGTATGGGACACTAACTGTGTAACACTTGGTTTTGAATTAGTGGACTGGAAGCTGCTCAAAGTCAATGCCCTTTGCTTAACATAGTGTGGGAGACAGGTCAATGCTAACACATTAATTCAAGTGCTTTCTCTTGAGTTTGGCATTTGGACTCTAATTCATGGAAAACATTGATATTTGCTTTCTGGTGAAGAGGATGGTACCTTAGACTTTTGGCCACTTTCAGATGTTGTATTCATGAAATCCTTGGATGTGATTCATCATCATAAAAGTGCCCAGGGAACAAACTGTGTCCAGTGTTGACTTAACCTTGGTAAAGCATGCCTAGATGCAACCTTTATTCCTGGTAGAACATCTGGGCGTACTGTTCAGTCTTGTTTTCTCTTGAAACCTAGTTCTCACATGCCTGCAGGTCAATGGACTAGCCAGCCTGGCTTCCTGTCACACCCCCATGGTAGCCTGTGCTATTGGTCCACACTCTCTCAGAAGAATGGTTCACCATCAGCTTGTATATCCATGCTGCCACAGAGGACTGCAATGTCTCCATCAGCACCACTGAACAACAAGTTTGAGGGGCTATACTATAAATTATCATGTCAAGCCAGGGAAATAAAATAATTATTGCTCTAGAAAAAGAAGCCAGAGCAAGAACTTAGCAATGTCAGGGGGTTTTGTCCAACTTACAACATTATTCTTCATGGTCCATGGATTTGAAGTGGTTTTTAAAATTTATTATCGTGTTTATTTGAAAGATAATTATGTCTACTTATCTGATACGTGTGATATTTTGATATACACATTCATCGTAGAAAAACTACTGGAATAATATATCTGTCATCTTCAATAACTATATACTTTTTGTGGTAACAACATTCTATGAGTAAATATATTTTTGGACTTGAGATATAGCTCAGTAGGACAGTACTTGTTTAGCATGCACAAGAATTAAGCTTCAATCCCAGGTTGAAAACAAAACCATTTATTTTTAGCAAATTTAGAATTTAAAACACAGCCTCATTAACTGTGATTGCTGTGCCACACAATGGGTTACTAAAATGTTTTCTTCCAACCTAACTGAAACTTCACCTCTGATTGACATGTTCTTTTTGCTGTCCATTGTTCTCCTCTGAAGCCTCTTCCTTTCCACTCTATTTCTGTGATATCATCAAGCTGCAACAATTAGACAAGAAAGAAAATAAGAGGGGTCTATACAAGAGGTGGAGAAGTGAAATCTCTGCTGTGAGTGCAGGATCTTATATATAGAGATCCCCAAAGAGCTCACAAAAAGGGACAATTAGAACTGATTCAATACAGAACTGAATGACCTGGATAGTAAAAACTGCAAAACACTGGTGAAAGAAATGGAGGAAGACAAATAGAAGTATATCCCCCACTTATGGACTGGACAAATGAACAAAAACGTATCCACACTACCCAAAGTGAGTTATAGGTTCAATACAATCCCTAACATTCCAAAACTTCAATGATGTTTTTCATAGAAATAGAAATTTACATGAAATAAAAAATGCCTCAGATATTCAAAACATTTATACCTCCAGATTGCAAGATATATTTTAAAGATGCTGCAAACAAAATAACATGGTATTCTTTTGTAGGAGAGGTGGGGGTGCGGTCAGGGGGAGCAGAGGGGGAGTGAGAGGAGGGATGAGGAAGGGGATCTGTGGTTGGTATGTAAGAGTGAATAAAAAATTTAAGTAAAAAACCAAACAAAAATAATTTGGTATTGGTGCAAATCGGACAAACTAACTAGTTGAACAGAAGAGAAAACCTAGAAATGAACACTTGTGGTCAGTTTGTGTTTTGAGGAAGTGCTGAGACACAGAATGAGGATTGACAGCACCTGAGCAATTGGGAAAACTGGACATACCCATGCAGAAGGATGACCCTGGAGCCGTATCTCATGCATCATGAGGAATTAACTCCAAATGGATAAAACACTTACCAATAGCATAAACCGGAGAGAGAGAGTGTGGAATGAAATAGGGAATCTCCTTTAGTTGCTCTGGGCAATGGTTTACTGATTAAGACTCCAAAGTGTAAGAACAGTATATTTCAAGCAACACAACATTAAAAATTTTAAAAGTGTGTGTGTGTGTGTGTGTGTGTGTGTGTGTGTGTGTGTGTGTGTGTATGTATGTATGTATATATACACACACAACTGAGTGCAGTGCCCATGGAGGCCAGAGAAGATTGTTAGATCCCTTGGAGGTGGAGTTACAGGTGAACCACTAGACTTGGTACTGAGATCCAAACTCTAGTCATTATGATTGGGTAGAAAGTTTTCTTGTTTGATGAGTCATGTCTCAGCCCACAACATAATGTTATTGGAAAAATATAGTTTTGACGAAATGTGACTTGAGTATTCCATGTCTAGACCAATATAACATTTTCTTTTCTTTTTCTTTTTTTTTTCCGAGACAGGGTTTCTCTATGTAGCTTTGTGCCTTTCCTGGAGCTTGCTCTGTAGCCTAGGCTGGCCTCGAACTCAGAGATCTGCCTGCCTCTGCCTCCCAAGTGCTGGAATTAAAGGCATGCACCACTACTGCCCAGCTCCAATATAACATTTTCCTTTCAGGAAACCATAGCTCTAAAAGATTACTAGAAGGGGGTATAAGATCCTTTTTCTGAAACCTCTCAAGGTGGAGAGGGACCATTGGATACAGATGTGTGATTTGTGGATCCCACCTGAGACGGCCTGGGCATGATTCCTACTGATAATAGCTGTGGGGTCTGGTCACAGGACAATCCAACTATCCTTCAGGTGCCTTCTATTAGTGTAGCTTATACCCAGTAGATTTGTGGCAATTTATAAGGTGTTTGTACCTCTGTCTCTCACTTCAAAGAAGGGGTTTGCTTTGTTGGTTGTTCTGCAGATTAAAAAGTTCAGAGCACCATACAGAATGCTTGCTCTGTATGTGCTGAAAGATGATTTTTTTTTTCAGAATAGATACTGGTGCAATAGAAATGCCTCAAAATTGAATTATAAATGACCCAAAGCAACCATTGCTTATTCGAAATGAGAAGGTGAGGAGAGGTTCCTTAAGGCTTGAGAGCAACATGCTCTTTTTCCATAATGAGATCTGACAGCAAAAGACAGCAGGGGGATTGTCTTCATTACTCTGTGTGTTCCAGATTGGGCCTAAGAGAGGTGAGTGGGAGAAGGGAAACTCTGGAAAAAGCCATAGGGAGGTGGGCTGGTTCTCAGAGTGGGGACAAGGTGAGGAGTTAGGACAGGAAAAAGGCTAGCAGACTTAAGAAGTGGGTGCAGTCTCAGTCAGGAATGGAGAGTCCCACAGGTTCTAATTTCAGGTGTGCTCCAGACCCGGAACATGTCTTAGATCAGCAGGAGCAGAGAGGAGAGGAAAATTCACATGGGAGGCTGTGGGGTTCAGCCTCTTTAAGCTTCCTCCAAAGGCAGGGACCCATCATTGAATCACTGAGAGTGCCCACTGGTTGTGGAACAGACGTAGCTGCTCCAAGATGGATGCTAAAGGGCCGGAGGTGACAATCACCTTGAGATGAGATCTGTGACCTATGACCTAATAGAACTTTGAACTCTAAGTCTATGATGGAGGGCCTGGCAATGGCTTAAAGCAGTCCTAGTGTGACCCTGGTGACCTCTCCTTGGCTGTGTGCACTGCCCCCCTCCATTCACCACTCACACCTCCTGGCAATGTTGATGCCTGGCCATGCGGAACTTGACTGCTGTCTGCCCCTGGCCTGCTGTGCCCTGTCATTGAAGTGAAGGCTACAGGTGACAGGATCAGAAATTACTCGTGCCCCGGCAGTAAGGCACATCGATCAGAAGGGGTGGGGATTTTCTGCACAACAGTGAAAGCTCTTCTTTTCCACGAAGGGGTTTTAACATAATGCAGGCAGTGCACTCTGCCCAGAACAGGATGTTAACCCTTTCTTTTATAGACTTAACGTATGGCTGCCACATGGTGGTTACAGTAGGCCACTGTGTATTTCAGAAAAGCACCTTCTGTCTGAAGGACATTCAGGTCAGGGCAGCCTGGTAGTCTGGGGAGGCCACTGCTGCTCTGGCCATGTGCTATCTCTTTGAGCAGTAGGTAGCTTTGCTTCAGCTTTGACTCAGCCACCATCCTTGAGCATGGCTGGGTTTCATTTCAGTACGGGCAGTGGGTATCTGGGCTCCAGGGTCGCTGATGCTGAGCAGACAAGAAATGGTATATTGTTTTTCCTTTTTGTAGTCCCCAATTTATTCTTATATTTGAGGGGGAAAGAGCCTTAACCTCTTAACTGAGACCAAGTTCTATCTAGAAAAAGCAAATGGCTCATTCTACAGGAAACCTACCCTCTAAATTCTGGGTGACATTTTGAATTATTATATAGATAATTTGTCACTATAAATTATAATCATTGGCCACATGTACTCTTTTATTCACTAAACGATGGCTTGATGCCCTACTACTCACCGTTATTGTTGTGTGGCAGGCTGTGGACAAGAAGATAAGGAAGAGGAGCGGTAGTTTGTGAGGAATCAGAGTCTCAAGAGCAAGCATGCAGACATGCTAGAAACATCTACTCATTTTTCAAAAAGTGTTTTTATTCAGTCTTGAAGGTTTTTTTCATTAGTCATTTTGAATGGAAATAAAAGATTTGTTTGTGATGGATTTTTCTCTCCATATAAGTAAATTAGGGCTATATACAGTAATGAGAATGCACTGTGAGGGGTTCGTGTATTCATTCACCTGTTCACTTACTTATTCCATAGATATTTATGGCCATTCAGTGCCTGACAAGTTACTGATTCCATACAGTCCTGGACAAGAGTGGATGTCACTGAAAACAAGTCTGCAAGGCTTGATGCTGAGGTTGAGTAGGAGGAGGGTCTCCTTTCCCTGGGGAGGTTAGGCAGGTACTAAATGAAGAACTGAAGATGAGGTGGGACGTAGAGTGGATGAAAAGTCAGGCTGGTTCTGCCCTCTGCTGTGGTGGTATTGTGTTCCCCAAAATATTGTGCACCCTAATAAACTTATCTGGGGTCAGAGACAGAACAGCCACAATATTAAACACAGAGGATAGGCAGTGTTAGCACACGCCTTTAATTCTAACATTCCAGAGGCAGAAATCCATCTATTCAAGGATAGAGCCAAGCATGGTGACTCACGCCTTTAATCTCAGAAAGCGAGCCTTTAATCTCAGGGAGTGATGGCAGAAAGAGAAAGATATATAAGGCGTGAAGACTAGAAACCAGAAGCTTTTAGCTGGTTAAGCATTCAGTCTTTCGAGAAGCAGTTCAGCTGAGATCCATTCAGATAAGGACACAGAGGCTTCCAGTCTGAGGAAACAGGATCAGCTGAGCAGTTGGCCAGGTGAGGTAGCTGTGGCTTGTTCTGTCTCTCTGATCTTCCAGCGTTCACCCCAATAACTGGCCTCAGGTCTGAATTAATAAGTACCTTTAAGATTTCTGCTACACTCTGCCTGCTGTGTGAGCTCAGGCAGGTTCAGTTCTCTTGGGCTGTGCTTCTCCATTTGTCAGTTACAGGGCTTGAACTCCTTAGTTTGGCTCTGAAGCATTGTGCCTCTTTGAAAGGCTCCACAGAATGAGGCCTGGGTCCATTATAAATACCATTCCCAGGTTATACCCAGAATACTTCCAAATAATACCATCCGGTGCTGCATAACCATACTGGGACTCATCAGATTTCAAATGTCTACCCGGTTCTATTGATCATGGCTCTTTCCTGTGGCCCGCTGGAAACTAAGTTCCTATCTATGTTATTCCCGTTCCTCATTACTGTAACAAAACAGTGGACAAGAAGCAAGTAAAGGGAAGGGTTTAATCAAGCTGTAGTTTGGGGGTGTACATTCTATCCTGGTAGGGATGGCATGGTGCAAGGGCAGGAAGCAGCTGGTCGCACTGTATTAGCAGCTAGAAAGCTGAGTGTGAGCAAGAAGTGAGGCCAGGCCATCAGATCTCAAGGCTCACCCCACAAGTTACCCACTTCCTCCAGTAAGGCTTCTCCCACTCTGAAGGTTCCATCACCCCCTTAAGCAGCACCACCTGCTGGGGACCAATTTTCAAGCATGTAAGCCTATGGGGAACATTCTGAAGAAGTTGTAGAGCTGTGGAGAAAGGATATGGCAGGTTGGATTATGTGTAATTCAGCCATGTGGCTTGATAATCACACTGATTTATGGTTTAGACAAAAGGACAAAGGTAACTGTACATTTATAAAATCAATGTTTTTTTTTTTTTATTTATTAAGACCAAATTCAGTATCTATTCTGTGTCAAGCAATGACTGACAGGTGATGGGAAGAAGGATGAATAAGATTTGGATTCCATCTTTTTGGAGCTACTGAAGCAAGTTTAGGAAAATAAATTGCATTTCAAAATTAAGGGTAATATTTGATGTATATAGTCCAAACACAGAGTTTATCCAGTAAATACTTAGATAAACATTTGCAAATACATTTATACAAACACTTACATAAAGATGCCAATGCAGTTGCCTCATTTTTTTTCCCATGGGGGACCTGTCCCACTTTTTTCTACAAATGAAGACTACTTGTTCAAGGTCAGAGGTGAGTTTGTAGCAATTATTTCACAGGACCTCAATGTCACCTTGCACCTCTACAGGTTTGGTTTTCCCAGTCTGGAAAGTGATCTTGTGTGTTGGGAAAGTGTTATGACAAGCTGGGAGCCTTCAGGTGCAGAGCACAGATGTTTTTGAGAAGCCATTGGAAAATGCCACTTGAACCCCTGTCTGTCTCTCTAGCTTTCCTCCAATCCCAGCCAATGTGACATGCCACAAACACAATCAACATTAACAGTCATGATCTGGGAATCTAAAGTCCCAGGATCTGATAGTATTAGAAATTCCACACCAGGATATCTTCAGAAGAGAAGTGGAAGGAGTCGTCACCCTGGCATGTCCCTGCTGGTTTTGTGAAGTCTGCCCCAAGTCTGGGAAGCTCTCTAAACAGCCCTTTGCATTGGGGCAATCTTTCAAGCTGGATCTTTCCAGGGCTATTCTACTCAACCCTGGCTTTGAAATCCAATGACTCCTCTTTTCAGTTGTGGCTGATTTAGAAATAGCTTGTTGGTGTGTCTGGGTAACCTCAAGGTAAAAGTCACCCGTGGAAAGGAGGCTTGAGTGGTCATTTAACTTCCAGATAGTCCCTTCCTCCTCCTGGCCTTGCAGAACCTTGTTTCTTTTCAAGATTGTTTTGTTAGTTTATGTGTGGTGTGTTTTGCCCATATGTGTGCTCATGCAACATGCGTGTTTGGTGCCTGTGGGTGCCAGGAGTCACATTCCCTGGACTTGGAGTTACAGATGCCATGAGCCACTGGACATGGATACTGGGAACTGAACTCTGGTCCTCTAGAAGAGGAGCAGGGGCTCTTAACATCTGAGCGGTTGATCCAGCCCCAAGACTTTCTTTCTTGCCATTACTTTTCAGCTCTGCCATGCATGGAGAGATAGTTTTAATCTCTCTAATCTTTGATTCTTTAATTTTCTTACTCAAGAATTATTTTTTTTTGTAATTTAATAAGATGGTTCCTTTAATGATCCTGGCAAGTAAAAAGCAAATGAGAGGTGTGCACTTTAATAATATGAATGATAAGTTGAACACATCATTACCAGAAATGATTTGATCTGATATGTAGAAAGGTCACAAATATACCACAAAATAACTGGCACTAATGAATGAACAAAGGTGGCTTCCAGCATACACAGTCAAAACACAAAACCAGTCATGTATGTATACCTGAGAGTAAAATGTTCAAAAATAAACTCAAGAACATTCCCATTTACAACACCAGTAGGGAGAATAAAATACTTAGGAATAAACTTAACAAATAAGTTGAAAGACTTCTATACTAAAGGCTTCCACATATTGATTAAAGAAATTAAAAGAGACACAAATTAATAAGTGTAAAAATTGTTCATAGCCTATAAGAATGATCATCATTTAAGTGTTTTTCTACCTAAACTGGTTTACAGATTTGAGTTTGTTACCACAAAAATCTCAATGGCACTTTTTCCATAGAAAAGACAATTATAAAGTTCATATGGAGCCTTTAAATTTCCTCAGTAACCAAAACAACTGTAAGAATGAACAAAACAGGAAGCACTACACAACCAAATTAAAATGGCATACTATCGAGCTAAAATGATTAAAACAGTATGGTATTGCCAGATAGACCTCTAGAACAAAGAAACAGGGTGGGGAGCCTAGACCCAGGACCAAGTAGGTACTAACCCTTGACAGGGATGATAAGAAGACAAAATGGGAAAGGAAAACTGTCCCCAGCAATCAATGCTGGGAAAACTAGATGTCTAAAGAAGTAAAGGAAAAGGAGGCAGCGAGGGAGGGATGGAAGGAGAAGGAAAGGCAAAGCAATTTGGACTGTACAGAAATCTCCTGAAAACAGATTAGGGATTCATGTTTGAACAGGAGCTAAAACAGTAAAGTCCTAGGAGGAAATGGGAGAAACTTTGGCCTGGGCCATGGCCTTTGGATATAACAAAGCAATTCAAGCAAGGGTAGGTAGGTGGGCAGACATCATACTAAAACGCTTCTGAATAGTAAGAAAAGGATCAACAAAATGAGGAGGTGACAGCGATGGTTGGTGCCATTGTGGGTTTTCACAGTGGTGACTTGCCAACTGAAGATTGTAATAATAATGGATTTTTATGATAGCTATCCTGGCAGTGGCTTGATGTGTGTCTATTAGCTAGTTCAAGCACTCATCACACTTCCCTGGCTACAGAGAAAGCATTCAATATTGTAATTTCCAACTCATTTCAATTACTAGCGCTTCAACAATCAACCATTACAGCTCTTCCAGGGAGCCTCAAAAGGAGGGAATGCATACCCAGAATACTCGGGGCACTTTGAAAAGAGGACTAAACAAATAGGCAAATGGAAGTATGGCATCTTATGGACAGCCATTTGGGGGAAATGTGTGAAATAAGGCAGTTTAATATTGCAAAATTAAACACTAAGGAAAGATGTTTTTGTGGGCCTCATCAGTACTCTGGATTCCAGCATTCCTGGTGAAGTATACTCAGGATGCCCTTATGTGCACTTAGCATACATTAATCCTTTACTTTGCTAGGACAAGAATTCCTTAACCAGGGGCCTAATGTGAATTTATCAGGACATGTAGCCATGTAAATATCTTGGATCTAAAATAATGAATGCATTCATTATAGTTAATGGCTTTAAAGTGCTCATCATGTTCATTTGAAGATGGCAGGATGAATGAGATATCATCAGCTACAAGTCTATGGTCATTTCAACCCCTATAGACAGTGAATCTGATCAGATCTAGTCTGTCTTGGTAGTAGAAACATAGATGAATGAGATAGTGGTGTAAATGTCAGAATCAGACAGACATTGATTTATCCACTGTCTCTAGCACTTAGCTGGTGTAGTCTTAGGTAATTGTTTCATCTTTTGTGCAATTTTGAATTAGTAATATTTATCTTTTAGGCTTGTTCTGAGGACACATGAAATCAGGCTTGTAAAGGTGCTAGGCATAGAGAGTCCGGTCTATATAGCCGACACTCAGGAAAGGGAAGAAAGGCTGCATGATTTTTATCGTTAGAGAAATGGAAGTACACTGTTAACAGTCATGGCAGGTCTAAGTCTACTGGGAGCCTGTTAGGAGATGATAGCCACAGCTCAGGAGGACTTCTGCTACTTGGGTAAATAGGATCCACAAGTACAAGGCTGGGTGTGTGATCTTATGGGGCAGTCTTGGAAAACTGGCCTGTTTACACTTCTTCATCCTCCAAAATGATAGCTGCTGTGCAGTCCTGTTGATCTTAAGGATGAAGTGACTTCCTAATAGCGTCAGAACTGGCCAATCATGTAGCTTTGAGTGGCTATGCTTTGCCTGCCCAAAACACATGATGTCAAAGTGTTAGCCTCACAGTCTGTTTTATTGAATTGACTGAGTTTATTTTTGTGGGTTGAATTGGCTGCCAGTATGTAGTGGTGACCCTCAGCCTGAGTCTGTGTTTATAAAAGAAATGTATATTTAAACTTCTAATAAAAGAACCAAATATGGAATTATAGTCAAATGACAGTCATTAAATTTACTTCAAAGGACATGGGACAACAGATGGGGTATTGATATCAGAGGGAAAAATGCATAAATAAGCAAAATGGTCTGCTGGTGCTCCCAACCTCAGTCTATTGGGTTTATATAGATTTTGAATCCCATAAATCTATCTCTTTACCAGTTGTGATGGGGGTAAATAATTGAACATGTTAATTGGTTGCTGTGGCTGTTTCCTGGTTCCAGGATTTTCATGAGTGAAAACAAACAACCTTGCTGCATGACTCCTGTTTATATCCTTCTGGGTATCATGTTTCTTCATCACTTTTATTCAATAGAGGTGGGAAAAAGTGAAATAATTTTAGGAAATACAGCCGGCTCAGGTGAAGCACAAAAATAAATCACCGCTCAAGGCTGCACAGGACCTACTGATATGATGTGTTTAATTTGCTCAGTTATGAAAGTGCCTCAAGGGTCCTGGGTTATGAAAAACAGTGGATATTTTGCGAGGAAATGGAGCCAAATTGGGAGGATTCTAAACACTTTCTGACGTGTTTAGTGGTGGATGTGATCTCAGGTTGGGGTGGAGGCAGAGGGCTCTGCAGATTCATTGTTTGCTCTGCCCACACTGGGGACTTGCTTCCTTTCAACTGAACGGGGTGGGGGGGGGCGTGTCTACATGGCCTTCTTGGAAATGGCAACAGAAGACAGCAGCAATCTCAGGTTTTAAGGTGCTCAATGGTGAATCGTTCCATTTTTGTAAATCCATCTCCTTACACTTTATTTCTTCACTGCGAGATAATTTGGACGGATGTCGCTGGGGTAAGAGAGAGCGGCTGGGGCTTCCACCGCACCCAATAAAGAAAATTCCTAATTTTCTGCCTTTTATCTTTTGCCATTCTTTTGTGCTCCTCCTTGGCCTTGTCAAAACATATCGTTCAGTTAGAGACTAAAAATATTTTCCCATCGATTGGGGTTATTGATTTTTTTTAATCTGTACTTTGGCTTGAAGAGCGGGGGTGAAGGGTGAAAGTTCAGAGGCTTAGTCTGCCGTTTTTATCTGGACAGCAGGAGAATGTATTGGCAGCAGATTTGATTTACCTTGTTGGTCAATGGTAGATACTTCAGCCACTGAAGTCCACCCTCCAGCATGCCCGGCTTCTCTCTCTCTCTCTCTCTCTCTCTCTCTCTCTCTCTCTCTCTCTCTCTCTCCATACCCAGGGACTCTTGAAAGACCCACCTTCCTATTGATTTTTCTGCTCTGTTCCTAAGGCATGCCCCACCCCCCTTTTGGACTTTTTCCTGGCTTCCAGAGCTACAGTGCTTCCTGGGTACATGGTGAGTGGAACAGGACTGCATACTTCTGCCAGGGTTTGGCTCCTCTGCCCATTGGGTTTATTGTCTGGGATTGAGTCCAGCTTACAAGGTCCCAGCAGGATCTGATGTGACTGGAACAGATCTCACAGCCACTATTATCAGAGCTGGTCAGATGCATGTACCCGAGGCACTAGCTGAATGCCAGTATGAATCCTGAGACAGTACTTAAGTTTCCCAACAGTGTTACAGTGAGGAGAAGAGAACAACGTCCATGGACAGAGAGGAATCTCAGAGTCTTGGCTCAGCATGTAGGCATGGAGGCATACGTTTAATATTAGAATTGATTTTTCTCACAGAGGTGTGATTCCAGACCATCTTATCTCTGGGTACTTTGGTTTTCACATCTATAAAATGGGGATAGAAAGTGAAGCTGCTTCATCTGGTAACTGACAGGTAAGTCCATGTGAGAGTTCTGGACCAGGGTCTAGCATGCTGGATGTTCACAGTGAACACATATTTATTATGATAGCAGAAAAGGCTGAGAATAGAAGAGAAGAAGGTTGAGAAGCAAAGTGGTTCACCTAGAAGATGACAGCTGACTCACTCATCAGGGATTTAGTGTCCACACTGTGGAAAAGAACTGACCTCCACCGTGGGTGTTGGGGATTTTAACTTAGGCCATGTGCTTACCCTTAGCCACTGAATCGTCTTCCCAGCCCCAACTACCCTGATTTTATTTACCTCCTTGACAGAATTTTACACCCTGTTGGAATGAGCTTGTCTGGATTTGACTCTTCCTCCATATCAGGCATGCTCTTACCTCCTATTTGAATGGTGCCTGTCCTTCGTGTTTATAGAGGGTGGACTTTGCTCCCACAAGTTTTTTTCTTTCTCATTAGTTGTCTACCCAGTGGCAAGTTGGAGGCATCCCTTGGTTTGGGGGATTCCTGAGTAATGTCTCAGTAGAGAACTCTTCCCTCTTTTCCTTGGTTCTCCTGATGCTGAAGATCACGTCTCACCTTCACCTTTCTGTGCAACCAAGACAGATTTTCTGAGCTGCTCCTGCTTGTTTTACAGTGTTCACACTAACTTGCCAGATTTCCTGTGATATGACCAAAAAAGGACAAATCAGCTAACCACCTCCTTTATTAGATGCAAGAGCTTATATTGGGACAGCAGCCATTTTTTAAAGACGTTTCCTATCTCAATCTGACTAGTCAAGGCTATGCTTTATGCAAAGCTGGAAACCTGTAGTTAAACTGATGTTTTAGTAGTGTCTTGGGGCTGGAGAGATGACTCAGCAGTTAAGAATGCTTAAGTTTCTTGAACGGGACCTGGATTTGGTTCCCAGCAGTCATGTCAGGTGACTTCCAACCTTGTGGAACTCCAGTTCTAGTGGATCTGTCACCTTCTTCTGGCTCCTACAGGCACTGAACTCATTGGCATATGCACACAACAACACCCATGAATAACATAACAAAAATAAATAAATCTTAAAAAAACCCTATTTTATCAGCTTGGTTGATTCTGAGGGTAGAGAATCAGTTATTTGGCCAATTTAGCCCAAAGGGTGGTTTCCTAAAAAAATATACTCATTAGCTTTAATGACTCTAAAAACTTGCTGGCTGAAACAAAGATTCGAGAAGGGCTATTCTTAGTGGTGGACACCCTTGTAGAAATGCTGCTGACATGTCAGAGAAAAAAAGCAAGAGACCAGGAAAGGCTGTGTGAGCAAGGTCAATAGCACTAAAACAAACTGTTTACTAGCAAAAGAATGAATGGAAAACCAGGAAAATATCCTGGAAAGATATTTCCTGTGAGATGACAGAAGAAGGGAAATGTGTGTCACTAGATAGATAATAATTTCAGTACATCCTTGTTATTGAACCAGCCTAACCCTAAGATCAACTACCTAACCATGACATTATCAAATTTTGCCTTTGAAGGTTCCATTTCTAGAGAAGAAGTCCTGAAGTTCACACACAGATGCATAATTTGGGGGATACTATTAGCTCATTACATCTCATGTAACCAGTAGTCTGGGTCCAGTTCCTAGGTAGGATGAACACCATACACCTTTGCTCTGTTCTACTCTGAGAGTCTGAAATAGGGACGTTTGTTCTACAAACGTGACTTATATGGAAAGTGCTTATTGAGTGCTTTCTGAAAAAGGAAAGCAGAGATGGCAGGAGACAGTCCATAGAAAGACCTGTAAGAATGGAACGAATCCATCATGGGAGAATCCATTTCCATCCATTCTATGACCATTTCAATATGCTCTGATGATGAAAGATGGAAGTTAACATTCAAGGCTGGGTTCCATTAAATCCCAAATGTTTAACATACTATAAAACCAGTTACCCCATCATATACAGGAACATAATTGCATGAGTTTGGTGGTATTCTGAAGATGAAAAAAAATCTATCTCATGTCTTAGTTAAAACCTGCCAAGGATAGTATTAATATAGTAAAGGAGAGGGATGTCATATGATATTGTGGAGAGAGCTGGCATGATTGGTCAAACTCATAACAAATTTAATTTATGGGCAATAGTTAGGAAGGAGTTTCAAAATGAATACATTTCTTCACTGGCTTTTTACTCTTTGAAAAACTGGACAGATAGTTTAAAGCTATAGGAACACACTGTTACCAACAGTTCCATAGAGACAGAAGCCTTCAGTCTATTTGGGTATGGAACCTTTTAGTGGTCCCAGAAAAATTTGACTCATTTTATTTCATCCTTTATACAGCCAGTTCCAGATGGCTGGTTGAGTATATCTGTCACTCTGACTTTTTACCTTCTGGCCCATTAAGACAGCCAATCCAATTAGATAGGGCATTCTCTAGCTTTGTCTTCTAATAGAATATCTGATTGGCTGGGAGCTCCTGCTAGATGCCAAGTATCCTACAACTTGGCTATCTTAAGAGATGGACTCTTCTGCTCTATCTTCAAAATGCTTTTTTTTTTTTTTTTTTTTTTTTGGAGGGTTATGTTTAGGCTTAGATTTTAGGGGTGTTTTTCTTTCAAATCCTTCAGTTTGTCTTCTTGTGTTTGGAATCCAGACTGCTGATGAGTTAGCAGGTTTAAGATGAGCATTTTGACATTGAATCTTGGATGATCAGCCAAAGTAGGATGAATAGTGTTCTCCCCAAAGGAAGAGAACATGCACGGAAGTAGAAGAGGATTCAGAGCCAGAAGAAGGTGGTAGGCTACTAGTTCTGAAGGTTGAAGAGAGAGCCAGGAGCCAAGGGATGTGGCTTCAGCAGATGGAAAAGACAGAAGAGCACACTGGTTTTGGTCCAGTGGGTTCTGATCTCCAGAATTATGAAAATAAACGCTGTTGAATCAAATTCTTACAGTTGGACTGGAGGGGCAGCTCCATTGGAAGAGTGTGTGTGTGTGTATGCATGTGTGTGTGTGTGTGTGTGTGTGTGTGTGTGTGTGTGCAGATGCATGCATGTATGTGTACATCAGTGTAGTGTGTGTGAAGATGCATGTGGGTCTGCATATGTGTGTGCAGGTACAGGCACATGTATTTTGTGTGCAAATATGGAAGCCAGAGGTTGGTTTTAGGTGTCATTCCTCAGGTGGCCATCTACTTTGTTTTTGGAGACAGTGCCTCACAGGGACCTGGGGCTTGTGGTTTTGGCTGGCTAGACTGGAGTCTGCACAGAGTCCTCTGTCTACATGGTCCTCTATACTTCTCCAAGTGGACACATCCAGCTCACTTATATTCAACCTAGAAAAGCACACCAGAACTTCCACACGTCCATCCTCCCAGACCTGAAACTAACCCTTATTGTTTTGTGATAAGAGTTGTCATTTTATTATAATTATATAACTGCTAGCCCATATTCTCTGTTAGAGTATGTTGTCGATTCTGAGTGGTGGTAAGTGTGAGTTTGACAGGGCAGTGGTGGTATCTTCATCCTTGAGGATGAAGCCAATCACCACCCACCCAGCCTGCACTAACAGTGTTCTCATGAGAAAGCCCTTATCTGTTTTCTGAATTGTCTCCAGCAGCAGGGAGCAGTCCAGTGAGGCTTTGATAGACAGGGCAGAAGTCTTGCATCTTGCTTCAAAATGGCCAACTCTGAGGGGCTGGTGTATTTCAGATCTCTCCATGGGAAGAATGAGCCCTTCCTGGTCACACTTACTTCCTCTTCCGCCAGGTTACTACTACTTGCCCCGCTCTGCAGGTGTTGGACTTGTTTCCAATGATCCCTTTGCACACAACCCCCACCACTTCAGCTTTTTCTGCCTGGAAACCTGACCTGTGACAAGGGGACGAGGCCTGGCTGTCAGCAGTGTCTCAGCTGAATGGCTCCTGGAGTGTGGAGGTGTCTGTTCAGGATGCAGACTCTTCCTGATCCGTGTCTGCTCTCACTGCATTATTCTTGCTATACCTTTGTGGCACAAGTCTGGGGTGTTTTGGGTCATTTCTCCATAAAATGAACCTGTTGGTAGGATAAGAGAACTCTGGCTGCTTGGTTGTTGGAAGGGAGTCAGAGATTCTCATGCAGACAATCATCTGTTCTCAGTGACATGCTCCTTTCTTTCTAATCTTGAGTCTTCTCTGGCCACTGTTGGGGAAACTGCCTCATTTCCTCATCTTTCTCTGCTAGGTGTAGTTGTTAAATTAGATCTGCTAATTCTTCTACTTTCTGCCTTCCCAAAATATGTTGTTATCTCTCTTTTGTCTTCTTCCAAGGTTTGCAGTTTTTATATTCTCTTACTTGAGAGTTTCTGCAGAAACCAAGGTTGAGGAGAGGTGGACTGTGCCTATTTCCACCCAGGTGGGAGGCTCATTTTAATTGATATTAGGAGTATTTTGATTATTATTTTTTTTTTTTTTTGAGACAGGGTCTCATGTATTTCAGGCTGGCCTCAAGCTCCCTATGTAGACCAAGAACAATCTTGAACTTAAGATTCTCCTGCCTCTACCTCCTGCACCTTGGAATTACAGGTGTGCTCCACCCCCACCTGGATTATCTGGTACTGGGGACTGAACCCAGGGCCTCATAATTTGTCAGGCAACTGAATCCTATCCCCATCCCTGGTTTCATACTTTAAAAGCAAGGCTGCTGTTCTTAAGCAAGTTTGGCATTGTCATAGAACCATACCCTTATTCAGTTAGGAAACTTATGGGAGTTTGGTAGACTGTGGGATCTGGCTTGTTTTAATCCACTAGAATATTGTAAAGAGCACAATTCCTGTCTAGTCCAGGGACATGAGATCCAGGTGCTTGTTTTTTTTTTTTTAATACTTGTGTGAGCAAGTAGAGAGTAGTTGGATTCTCTAACATGTCACTAGATGTTTTATTTGTATGTTAAGGACCATTCAGTAACTCCAAGCAGCTACACATTCAGTGCTCACAGGCAACATGTTTGTGTGTCTGCCTGAATTTCTTCCATTTCACTCTGATAGGGGGCCTCATGGAGATGACTCCAGGCTGACCAGCTGCATCACTGGCTGTGCCAATTAAAGTCGGATCTGGAGGTTGTACATAAAGATCATGCCTTCTTTATCAGACTGTGTTTGATGCTCACAGCCACATTTTGCTGTACATTTAGCCTGTGTTTGGGGATCACAAGAGTGTTTTTGAAAAGATAAGGGCTAATTTCTGGAGAGTGTTCCTGTGTACTGGAGGTGGACTGCCGTGTTGTAGCCTGCCAATCAAAACCTGCCAGCAATGTCATTCAAGGTCAGAGACTCAGTGAACCGCCAATCAAAGTCTGCAGGGCTGTTCCTGCTCACTTGTCAGTGGGGGAAAGAGGTCACCCTCTCAGTGGTGTGGCTAGTGTGTAAACAATGAGAGTGTTTCAGTGGCTGGAAACACATTGTGCTGCATACCTCCTGGTGTTTTGAGGATGCCTGCCTGGATTTTTCCTTTCTACAGGGATAGAAGACAGGATGGGAAAAGGGGAGACCAACAACACTATTAAAAAAAAAAAAGAAGAAAGGAACATGTAGTTAGCTTAGCAGTGTTGCTTAATACTGTTTGTTTAGCACAGGTGTTGATTAGGAAGGATAACCTATTAGAAATTTAATTTTAAATATCTAAAAAGTGATCTTCTTTGCCCTTTGCCCTTGGCGTTCAGTTTGCTCTCTTGCCTTAGCTATTATTATCTTGGTTAATTTTCACTGGCAAAGAAGCTTTTCATTTGTGGAAAATTAGCATTTTTCTAGGATGTGATAACATCATATGATAGAGCTTAGAAAACTCAGGTTTCTGAGTCTGGAAGGCAGAGATGATGGAAACGTGTTCTGTATCTCAGCAGGCTCTTCATGGAGTTTTTCAAAACAGCACCCTCTAGGGGTGGGAGGATAACTTAATCATCATTAAATGCATTTGGCATTCCAAGCTGTTCCAGCAGCTGTGAATACTGGAGTGGACAGATGTTCACACCACAAGCAGAGTCTTCCTGATGGCAAAATTTTAAAATGTGACATGCTCTGGGTGGTGTGGTTGGCTCTGATACTATATATGGGTGTTTCTGTTCACCCACATGTTTGGCGTTATTAGCTAAGACCTTTGGCTAAAACTTTCAGAATCTACCTGAGAATCCCAATAATGTAAGGTCAAGGAACTGTGTTAGTCTATTCTTTTTTAATTATCAAGATATATAAACAATAGCATTTCAGAGGTCCACAAAAATCAAAGGCAAAATTAGGGCATGCATATATGTATGTGTGACAGTAAGTAGAGGTTTTTTTTTTTTTTTTTTTTTTTTTTTTTTATCGGTAGGCTAGGGGATGGATGGTACATGTTTATTTAAAGAAGAGACATAGGGGGTGGGACTTTAGGGTTGAAAAGGCATTTTCGGTACAGACTTCTTATTTTGTAAGTAGTGGCATAGGGAGACCTGTGGTTGAGGAGATGGAGATGTGTCGTGCAGTGGCAATTCCTAGGGGATCTGCCTTTGTGTCCAGGTTCCCCTCACTGCCAGGCTTGTAGCATCTCATCTGTTTTCCATTCTACTCCAAAGGCTTTTGGTAGAGATGTGTTTTTTTGAAACCGACTGGTAGATGAAAGAAAGACTTGACATAGAAAGGGGTTGCTTGATGGAGGCCAGAGGCACTTGAGTGAGAATCAATGGGGAATGTACATGGGAGATCCAGGAACTCAAGGGTGCAGAAATTAGTGGTAAGAAAGGATGCTTCCAACTATACAATAAGACAAAGAAGTTTCCTTTAAGCAGTTTGCCCTGCTCTGAAGTTTGGATCTGGAATATTCTCGGCTCTGAGTAGCCACAACTTTTTGATGGTGAGTCAATGTTAATGGCAACAGACTTGAAAGATGGAAAACACCTGATCTGAACTTTCAACCTTGGCTGGCTTGTTTGGTGGTAGAATCTGGGAGTGGGATGGGTGAGCCAGGGAATAGAGAACATATTTTCCTTTCCTTTCTCTGATGTCTTATAAACACCCCTAGGCTTAGAGGGAAGATTAAAATCCATGAAGACAAAAGAGGAGTGATTCAAGCGTGACTGGTTTCTTTCACAGATGTGCAGGGTTGGCCAAGAGGCACACCACGGCCAATTTCCAGCTCTGACAGATGCCGAGGTCATCAGCTTCCTAATGGTATGCCTTAATTCCTCAGAGGCCAGTGTGTCCTTTGAATGCAGCAGTTGTTACACTTGCACAGCTGAGTTTAGAGACAAGAAACCTGAACATTTGTGCTGGTCCCCGAGTGTACAATTACCTGACCAGTAAAACCCGAGGCTACAATGTTGCTCTGACCTACAATGCAGCAGGCCACAGTGCTCTGCATATACATGCAGTCATATACACATGCCTATATATGAAGTGTGTACATGTGTTCCCATACACACACAGAAAGGGGGAGGGGACTCACAGATGAGATTTTCTAGGGTGGTCGCAGGATTTTGGTGAGAAAGCCCAATGGTATGATTTGAAGGGTGCGGTGATTGGGGTAGGGCCTATTGGCTGGACAGGCCATCCACAAAGGACTTTAGTTATGGCTAGTTCAAAGGTCACAGTGAGAGCAAGAAGGTTGGCATGTGCAGGTAGCCTTATGATCCAGGTTTCAATATTTTGGGCTTCACCTACAGTGAATTATGGAGCAAAGGCTGTTCTTATCATTCTACCTTCTAGAAACTTGCAGTGATTAATGGTTGGATGGGGGGCTGTGACCTAGGAAGAATGTGTCAGTCATAATTCTTGGCTGGGCCACCTGAGCAAATCCAATGGGATGGGACTGATATACCATTACAAAGTGTAGTTTGGTTAAGGGGATGGCCCAATTGTTAAAGTGTTTGTTCTGTAAGCACAGAGACCAACATTTGGATCTCCAGACACAGCTAAATTTAAGGAAGGAGTGGCAGGCTTCCTGTAATTGCAGCCTCAGGAAGCAGAAATAGAGGATCCTCTGAACAAGCTTCTAGCTAGACTAGTTGTATCATCAGGCTTTGGATTTCACTGAGAGACATTGACTCAAAGAATACAGTGAGAGAATGATCAAAAAGGTCCCCAAATCTACCTTGGGTCTCCACATGAGTACACATACATATGCAAATCCACCCACATACACACAATAATACCCACACACAAGGACATGCACACGAAAAGAAAAAAAAAAAACCTGTACATAGAAAACTGTACTGCCAGCAATAAACCATGGCGATTGAGCATATTTGGATGGTGCTTAAGATGATTATGGATCTCAAAAGTTAAAAGTAACATGGGAAGAAAGGATGATTATGAGGCCAAGAAGAGGGCTCAGTTAATAAAGTGATTACTTGGAAAAAGTATAGATTTATGTTTGATACCCAGAACCCATGTTAAAAAAACATGGTGGTACATTCTTGTAATGCCAGTGGGGTGAGATGGAGATAAGATCCTTAGGTCTCGCTGCTCAGCTAGCCTGGCCCATCTGAGAGATCCTGCCTCAAAAACGAAGGTGAAAGTTGCCTAAGGAATGATGTCAAAGGTTGTTGTCTGTCCTTCCCATGCATGTTTGCATACACACACCTGCACATACATAGGTGTACACATACACATGTTGGTCATAAGATAATACCCAGAACACCTAAGTAAATGTAAATCAGAATTTTCAAAATCCTTAATCTGGTAAGAGTAATTGGTTTAAGTTCTAACTAGTTCATATGAATAAATATAAAATAAAGTTGTTTAAACTTACTTGAAATTTCCCCTTTTCAGTATTAGTGACCCATATTTAGCTGTGGCTCCAGATGCAATTTATTTCCTATGCTATACACAAAGAAATATTCAGGACTCACTCAGAAATAAAAAGAGATGAGAGGACCTTCCTGGATTAGAGATCATCCTCTTTTCCTTGGGTCCATGTCCAGGAGTGTCTCTCCTAATAGCGCACCCCTCTGTGACTCTTGAGGGGGTAGGGTAAGGACAAATAGCACTTCACAAAAACCACCTTGTCATAGTCTTCCTCAGAGAGCCTAGAGTCCCCTTTACAAGGGGGGCTTCTGTTTCCGAGCTGCCTAGAACATTTTCCTCCTCACACTATTTCTTGTTACATCTGAGCCTGAGGCCCCTGCTGTTCAACACAGGTGGTCAAGTGTTGTGGGTAGCCGGTCCAGCTTTGGCCTGGAAATACCACCCCCATTGAGGCTTTGGTAACTGTCACGCCTATAAGGCAGAGCCAAGAGAGGCCCCTTAAAGACCCAAGATCCCGATGGGGGAGCTCTCTTGGTTCCTGGACCCTGGACACTGGAGACCAAGCAGGGTTCTCCAGAGGATACTGCTGGACTGCGCTACACTTCTCCCAGATCCTGTAACCTATTCCTTCACTTGTAAGTTACCCCACAAAATAAACCTCCCTTTTAACTAAGTGGAGTTGCCTTAATATTTTAACCAATAGTCAAGGGCCTTCCTGGAAACACACCAGGAACTTAGCTCCTGGATTAGGGCATAGCAAGGGATTCATCACATGTTAGTGGTTAAGCCAAGGCTGTAATCAACCTTGCAACTGGCCAGTCCCAGGAAGGAGTCATATGAGAAGAAGCAGTGGACACAGGGCTGGAGTGATTGCCAGAAGCCAAGGCTGGAGTCTTCTGAAGTGGCATTGCTGACAAAGTCTGTCAGAGAGCTGTGTCGGTTTAGGGATAGAACCAGCACAATCATCCAGGACCACGGACAGCTCCTGATGCAGGTCTGCAGCCCCATCCTTGTAACCCTAATGGTTACACAAGGGTTGGCCATTAGTGACTCACTGTAATTGAGAGCCCCAGTCACATTCTGTGGCCTGACCGGGAGGTCTCCAATTTTTCCATCCATTTATTCATTTAATCTTTCAGTAAAATTTAATAAATACTACGATGTACCAGGCAGGCTCTTTCCTGACTAAAAAAGACATAAAAATGAATGAGACAGATTCATTCCATGGGATCAAATAAGTGTTTGGATACCCAAACAAGTAAATAAAAATGTTTATAGTAAAGCAGGGATGGAGAGGTCTACATACTGTAAGAGCTTTTGCTAGCTACACAGAACCTAGAATTATGGGCGTTTGCTGAAGGGAGAGATGTCTTTGTAGTGGGACAGCAAGAAGTCTTCCTTCAGAGGAAAGAAGGGAGGGAGTGAATGCAAGTGAATCATGTAGATGAACAAACTCAACATAGATGGTATATCTGCTTCCTTGTTTTGATCATGCTTAATCTGAGACCAAGACACCAGTGCTTAAATTGAGACATTGGAATGCTTTTTGAATCTTAGGGCATTGGTGAAGTGGATGGAGTCTGCATTGGGAGGCCTCATGTGTTTCAGAATCCATTAACAGAAACTACACATAGATCCTGAGAACTCTACTGGTGTCTCCAGTTACTTGCAGGCTCTCAGAAGCCCCACTACCTTGCTAGTTGGGCTGCAGGAAGTAGAATTTCAGGTGGACTGTGGAGGATAAGTCAGAGATTTTTGACTAGAGATAATAACTGAGAGATTCTTTTAAAGAAGATATGACAGTGACTAGGATCCCTAGAAAATGTGGGCATGTCAATGATGGAACATCTATGTCGTGGTGAAGAGGAAAGATCTGCCCTAACTGTGGGCAGACCCATTCCAAAGGCTGGACTCCCAGAATGGATGCCAAGAGAAAACAAGCTGAGCACCAGTATTCACCTCTCTCTGCTTCCCGCCTAAACACAGTGTGGCCAGTTGCCTTGTGTTCTTGCTGCCATGCCTTCTGCACCATGATGGACTGTAGCATCAACTGTGAGCCAAAAACATACCCTTCCTTCCTTAGGTTTCTTTTCAGCAACAAGAAAAATAACTAATGCATATAAAAGCAAAACAAATCACTGAGGAAATAAAGTGTAATGATGAGGGGCAGTTTAGCTAGAGTGGAAGAAGATAGTGATCTGTGGACAGAGAAAGTCATAAAGGTGCGTTGGGACCAGATGAGTGTGAACCACCTGTTCTAGACAGCATTGAAGCTGTTAATGGAAGCCACCTACTGGGGAGCCCAATCCAAGCATGCTGTTTCTGGTAGTATTATCTTGCTACTTAAGCTGTTTCTTTCCCTCTGCCTGATCTTAGCCCCCAGGTACATTTGGTTATTCATGAGTTCACTTTGTCTATCTACTCACTTGGCCTCCTGGGGAACACCGTTAAGCCACATCAGAGAAGACTGTTGAAAGGGAGACAACTGGAATACTATTCACGAATTTTCTTTATAAAATGTAACACTTACCTTCTTTTGATGTTTTATTCTTGTACCAAAATCAGTTTGCCAGTGTTCTTCAGCTTTAGAGCAGGTCAAGTTTGCAGCCAGGGCTGCAGAAGAACTATGGGTCTTTCATCTATCCCATCTCATCTATCTCCCCAGCCCACCCATCATTAGTCGATCAGTTGCCCAGTTAGACTATGTTTCTGCTAGCACTTGTCATGAGGCATTTGAATTATGTGTCTTTTTTAAACCTCAACCCCTGAACACCTGGGCTATCCAAGTGCTTGCATAAGTGAATGAATGAATGAATGAATGAACTAGGGAGCTCACCAGCTAAATGTAGTTAGAGTTTTTCTGCCTGGCCTAGTCAGGACAAATCTCTCTTACCCGCCAGTCCCACAGTTGCTCAGACCCAACCAAGAAAGCACACAGAAACTTATACTGTTTACAAACTGTATGGCCGTGGCAGGCTGCTTGTTATCTGCTTCTTCTATCTTAAATTAACCCATTTCTGTTAGTCTATACTTTGCCACATGGCTTGTGGCTTACCAGTGTCTATACATGTTGCTTTTCATGGTGGTGGCTGGCGGTGTCTCTCTCCAACCTTCTACTTCCCAGAATTCTCTTCTCTCTTGTCCCACCTATACTTCCTGGCCACTGGCCAATCAGAACTTTATTTACACAGAGCGATATCTACAGCAGCTAAAGGTGTCTGGATGGCTTCTTAATGATGGAGTAGGAATTATGAAAGAGAAGGAAGACTTCATAGTCCTCTGGAAGTAGGCAATTTGGTAAAAAAAATGAATAGTTTAAAACAAGATAGAAAAACAAAAATCTGGTCGAAATGGCCAATTGTGCAAAGTTTAGACTCATTGGAGTTTTGCCTAATGTTAAGTTTTTACAATCCTGTCTGCAATATTGTAATTTGTATATATATATATACTCTAAAGCATTATTACCCATATTTGGGGGTTTATAGAGTTTTCTCTTGCACCCTTTAAAGAATTCTTTAATTGTGATGTTAATTTCAAATCTGTCTTTGGTGTAGTACATTTATCAGAGTATTGTCTTATCAGGTAGACACAGTAGCTGTTCCCCTTTCCTTATTTCTGTTGAGAAATTAAACCATAGAAAAGAATAAAATAACTGAAGTATTTCTAGGATAAAGGAGTATTACACTTGATCAGACATAAATTTAAAAAATTTAAATGTCCAAATAAGAGGAAGTAACAGAATGGACCAGGAAAGGCTGATTTCTAAATGAACTCTTTCTTCTCATCCTAGATCGCCCTCATGGCAATCCTGCAGAACTCCAGGAGTCCAGAAAACCCAACTTGAAAATCGGTAATTGCTCTCAACACTGTGATTTTCCAGACCCAGAGACAAAGACCTAAACAAAAGCAGCTAGTCACAAGCTAGGTAAGGCTCCCCCACTCCTAGGTAAGCTGTGATTTTTTTTTTTATTTTCCTAATTGGGAAGCAGTAGAATCTTTACTTCTTGGGAAATAATGGCATAAGTATTGAAGTACATCTTCTCATGGATTGTCTAGCTAGTTTGATGTTTGTTGAACAGGTGGTGTCTGTATTGAGCACATGTCATCATGGAGGGAAAATGCCTGGGCCCTGGTAACCACACACATGACTGGCACTAAAATATTACAACCCTGATCAGCTGATGTCATCTGTTCTATCCTCAAACTCTTCACTAACAGAAGGTTGGAGAACATCATCTCTGAAGTCCTTAATAGCGTTGACTCTCTGTGCTGCCTGAGAACATGTGGCACTCCAGTTTATCACTCTCCTTGTAAAATATCCAATTCCACATGCCTATGCCAGGGCACAGCCAATCTTCTTAATTCTGAAAACTGTCTTTTTTAGAAAGGTGAGGGTCTATATTATATAAAGAAAATTAATAAAAATGAATTAGTGAGGAAAAAATGGATTTAATCTCTGGCTTGATATAGAATTCTTTGGAATGTGAACTATGCCTCTCTTTATTAAATATGCCAGGAATAGCTATTTGTATCATATTCTGAGCCAGGGATAAGTGGTAAACATTACTTGGTCCTTAATTCAATGAGCTCACATTTTTGTGGGAGAAAGATTCTTATAAACACATTTAACTTTAGGGCCATGATAAATGACAAAATACAAAATACAAAAATGCCAAAGTACTTGACATGAATTATCTCAAGTCTTCTGAATTGCAATACCTATTTAGATGCGATGTTGAGGGAACTAAGGACCATAGATATTTAGTCTATCTTTCCCAAGGTCATTGCCATTATCAGAAATGGACTTAATGTGACAAAGTTTAGGCATTAATATCCCAGTAAGAAAATGATTGCAAAGTCTAGGTAAGTGTTAACACGGGTTTGAATGCTGCTGGGAGATTGACATGAAGTATATGCGGAGTCTCAACATGCTGCCTTGCCTACATTTCTGTTTTATAGGGTTTCTGTTTCCTTCTAAATATCTTTTAAAAGTCTCTCTTACATGTAAATTATCAATTGATAGCTACTAATGTTGGATTAGGAATGAACAATCTCAAAATCACACATCTATACTCATTAACTAGTGGCCAGTGGGATGGTTGTACACAACACTGTGGTTATTGGAAATGATTGAATAATTTAATGCTGGAGCTTGGCTTATTTGAACTTGAAGAGAAGTGAGTGAAATATTCACTCTGCTTATTAGGTATTGGAAATTATAACACAATCTTGATGGAACCAGAATTTTATGGATTTTTTGAAGGAATTTCCTACACCCAAGCAAATTCTGAGCATTTTGACCCTTGTTGCATGACTGAATTTGCATAGTCAACATTCTCATGGTCTTTTTTTTGCAAAATTAAATTATGTACCTTGTAAGCAAGACAGAATGTATAAAGTTGGGGTTCAGCATAGGGGACAGATGTGGGAAATTTTCCCAAGGAGACAAAGCTGATGGGATTTGATGACCAATTTTATTTTTATTGATTATTTTCAAAAGCTTGCACTATGGGAAGAGAGAAGGCCACCACATTTTACAACATACCACCCAAACCAAACCTGACACATGTGGTTTTGAACCACTTTGAGTCTGAATTTCCAGCAAAATTAAGAAGGCAATAGAAGAAGTGATCAGAAGATGTAATTATGGAAGCAACATAAAATGGAAGATGCATCATGGGAAATACAAAGAACTGGTATGGTTTGGGGCAACCACAATTGAATGCTGCAGGTCGGTCTTTCTTTCTCCCTTACTGTAGATTAATAGGCTCCATTCAGGGAAGAAATGGTCCCGGATCTGAGTTCCATCTTTGCAACCACAGGTTTTGCTATAGACATCCCATTTACGACCTTAGGGATGAGTGGAAAACCTAGCCTAGAAAGCGGATGCCACAGACCAGAATGTATCAAATATTTGATGACATTTTTCTTCTTGACCTTTCCTAAATGGCCTGATAATGAGTACAATATCCCAGCATCTACAAAACAGACCAGTTTTCAATAAGACTGAGAACACAAGCATGTGTGTGAATGTGTATGCGTGTGTGCACATGTGTATGTGAAAAAGATAGGAAAAAATTGATGTGACATATCAAGTCAACCTCAGAGTTCACCTCACTGTAGGGTCTACTAGTTTTGAAGAATGTAGATTAATAAGTCTCCTTGTTTAAAAAATGAGCTTCAATATCTGTGCGAATCATAGAGTCAAAAGAAAAAAATCGATGGGCTATCGACGACCAGGGATGATCACATTCATTTTGCCCTTTGTGGGTGGTGAAATCCATTCTGCAATTACAGAGACAGGCTGGCAGCAAAGAGCCTCCGTCAGGCTCTCAGCTCCACATTAATCCAAAACTCCCATTTTAATGCAGATATAGATTGTCACGAGTCAATAGCCAAGTACTTGAATTGTGAAGAGGCAGATCCACGCGGCACCAGCAGGCCTGAGCTGACTGTATTTGGAAATTTCAAAGCTTTGCCGTGAGAATCAGCTTGGCCAAGACTCCAGGGAGGTGTGGTTGAAAGGGATTGTCTTCTGGCTACAAGGGAAGATTACAGCAAAGCAAGGTGGGTGGGTTATAGCACACAGGGTTGCAGAGCTAGGAAGTACTGGAGTCACCTGGTCCAGCTTCGCCTTATAGATGAGAAAACTAAGGTCCTTAAAGGCTAACCAACTTGCAAGTGGTTTCTCAGCTTGTCTGTAGACCTTAGAGTGAGATGGCTTCTCTGGTTTTCTAGTACTTTATTAGGGTGTGAAAATGAAACACATGCTTTGTTTACTACATCTGACATTAGGCATGTTGTCCTAATGGAGCTCTGGTAGGTTTTTGTTAATTCCTTTTTTATTCTGCAGGTGTCTCTGGCATAAGATGGTATCTTCTCACCCCCTGAAGATATGTGTGCAGTAATGCCAACATAAAAAGCCATTAGCACCCGAGAGAAGGTGAGATTCTGTGACAGGCATTCAACGGGGTAAGATTTACATTTTAAAAGTGCTGTCATGAGGCCTGGAGTGAGTGGTGGCTCTATGGATAAAGTGCTTGCTCCTTAAGCATGGAGACATAAATTTAGATCTCGAGAACCAATGTAAAATTCCAGGTATGGTGATGTACGTCTACAACCCTATTGCTGTGGGTATTGAAACAGGTGACTCCCTGAAGCCCATTGGCCATCCAACCAAACCAAATGAGTAAGCTTCAGGAGAGATCCTTTGTTAAACAATAAGGTTGAGGGCTGGAGAGATGGCTAAGTGGGTAAGAATGCTTGTTCTGTAAGCCTGAGGACCCAAGTTCAAATCCTTAGCACCCATGTAAAAAGCTCATGGTTGTGTATGTGCCTGTAACCTCAGAGATTTTCACAGTCAATGGAAAATATTTTATTTTAAGCAGAGTGATGTTTTTCTTAGCCTCATAGCCTGAATACATTTGTCCAGTTGTTCAAGTTCAATGATAACAATCAGTCATCTTGAAAACCATGTTTTTTTCCACCATCTTGTGCTTGCTGGCCTGAGAAAGCTCTGAATGTCTTCTTTCACTTGGATTTTGAAGCAGAGTGTGGTGGGGATCAGTCTATCTTAATACACCAATACTAGGGGGCTGTGTGGTTATTTATAGGCTGAGCAGCTCCCTGGAAGCCATAGATAGCATAAAAGAGGCTGAGGGTGGACTTGGCTCTGAAGCTCTGACTGTGAGTCCTAGGTTCCTTTCTGATGACCTGAGTGGAGGGGCAGTGCCAGCACCTGAGTTTCCACACCTGGGCTTTTTCAGTAGGTTTAACAATGTTCGTTTACTTTCCCATGGTCCCATACGAGAAAACGCAACTTAGACTGAAGATCTGTACATAGTGAGCATCATCTGTCTATTTCTACTCTCATTAATCTTGCATTCCACAGACACTGGACTCATTATTTCTTTATGACCCAAAAAGATTGGAGAAGGCAGAGCTGTGATTGTAGGAGCTGAGTATGTCTCTGTGATGGAAAGCTCAGAACTCAGCCATGTAAAAGAAGGTCCTAGCAGCAACCAGTTGACTATTACAAGATTGAAAATGGAGCCCACAACTCTGGGCTCCCACAGAGACGAGAGCTTGCCCTGTAGAGAAACCTGGAAGGACTGAGAAAAGGAAAACGGTTTAATGGTTTTCCCATGACATGTCGGATCCCGTAGCTGCTGCTCTGCTTCACCCCAGTTGTTCCCCTCTGGCCCTGCCCATCTCACAGGTGGCCCCTTTTCTTTTCCATACTGAATCACTTGGTAAAGTCTGTCTCTAGTCTCCCCGCTCAGTAAACTCTGTCTTTAGTCTCCCTGCTCATGCCTCTCTTTTTCATTCTCTAATAAAAGATGGATGTCATCTGGGTTGGGAATACTTAGTAGTGACAGGCAGGTTGAGTTCGGGAGGAGATAGCTACAGCGACATCTCTTTATGGTTTCTGTTTTTAACATGAGAGTGACGAATCAGACTCGCAAAGAGATGAGCTGGGCACCTCTTACCTTAGGACAGAAGCATCCATTTAGATGGAGTGCTTCTGGGTGGCCCAGTTCAACTGTGAAGGAAACACTTCTGGTCCCCCTGATAAGGACCAACTTATCCCAACAGCTTGCTTTTAGACACCTGTGTACATCCTGAAAAATAAAAGGTTAAAAAGCATCTGAGGGCTGGGAGTATAGCTCAGTTGGTAGAGCTATATCCCCAGGGCCTTGTGCTTACCATGTACAAAGCTCTGGGTTCTATTTCCAACATTTTAGTTGCTGTGTGCAACTGTAACCTCAGCATGTTGGAGGAGAGAGGCAAGAGAACCAGGAGTTCAAGGTCATGCTTATAGCAAGTTGGAGACTAGCCTGGGCTACATGTGATCTTGCCAAAAAAAAAAAAAAAAGTTGTTCTATGTTGTGCTTAACTAAACTTGGTTCTTTGAGTAGAAAGTTCCAGTGAACCTTGTGTACATGAGTACACAGTTACGATCAAGGTTGGCTCCCTGGGGTCATAGATGTTTTAGGGAACTACTTCCCTACCAAGAAGAACTTTGATATTTTCTTTTTCACTGATGCACATCTTATACCACATAACAGCACAGCTCCAGTTAATTTTTCTTTTGGCTGTGGTTCCCATAAACAAGATCAATATCAACACCATTATTTCCATTATTTCTCTCCCTTTCCACTCACCACACCTATAAAATCACAGTTAAAAAGCAAGCTGTTTAAGATGGAGACATAAGTCTATTGTCTAACCCACCCCCAACCCCAGAGTTGTACAGTGATGACTGAAAGATTCTAAATACAGGGAGCAGGGTATGAAGGAGATGGCCTGCACTAGAAATGGCAATAAGGAACGGGGTGGGAACAGAAACTCAGGTACGTAGTAGACAAAAGTATGGGTTCAGTTTCCACTCCTGAGCTCAGATCCTAAACCAATAAATGATGACAGCCAAAAGCTATCCTCTCAGCATAGCTATTCTCTTACATAGAAGAATAGATATACATATACTGAAAATATAAGAAAAATTGTAGAAAATCTCTTATTTTGTATTATCAGTGAAATTCAGTATCAAACCAAAGAAGAAATAGTGTAAGATCCAAGCTTTAAGAGAATAAAAAGCAGATGATAGAGTGAATTACAAAGGAAAACACAAATTGCCCATTGGTTAATGCTTCTTCAGTGAAGATTAATACAGGCTCAGGAAATTTTCCAAGATTTGCATGGAAGGATATAATTAAATGCACTTAGAGAGATGATAAAGACAGGAATAACAAATTCTCCACTCAATACAAAGGGACTATAGAGGATAGAACAGAATAGGGTTGGGGGCAGGAATAAATAAAAATAATGGGAAGGGCTGGAGAGATGGCTCAGCAGTTAACAGAGCTCCTGCTGTTTTTGCAAAGGCTCAAGTTCAGTTCTCAGCATCCACATCTGGCAGCTCACAACCACCTTGTACATCAGCTCTAGCAGGTCTGATGCCGTCTTCTGTCCTCCAAGGGCACTGCACTCATGTGTACATACTCACAAACACACACACATATATACATAATTAAAATAAAGGAATCTTTAAACAATAATTGGAAATTTATGTGGACTGAAAAAGCATGAGTGTCAAGGTCACTGGACTTTTCATGGACCAGGAGAAATCCACAAAGGTCTTTGAAATACTTTATGGTTAAATTTTTTAATTGAAATAAAATGAAATGTTTCTATAAGAACTTAGGAATTGAAAACAGGGTATTGAATAGAGAAATTCTATCATCAGATTTGTTCAAAGACATGAATCTAGTATTCTATGTTCTAAGTGAAAAAAATGATGATCACAGATTCCCACATACTGCCCTGTCATTCATGGGGAAGGGATGGAGGGGCATTTGAAAGTTTGAAAATTATTACACATATGTGGACTTTGCAATCTCATAGACACAATTCCTTAAACACTGGAATTGAGTGAAAAAATTGAATTGCCATGAGCTGCTGTGGATATCGCTCTGTGTAAATAAAGTTCTGATTGGCCAGTGGCCAGGCAGGAAGTATAGGCAGGACAAGAGAGAAGAGAATTCTGGGAGGCGAAGGCTGTGTGGTGGGAGACACCATCAGTTGCTGCCATGACAAGATGTAAGGCACTGGTAAGCCATGAGCCATGTGGCAAAGTATAGACTAACAGAAATGGGTTAATTTAAGATAGAAAAAGTAGATAACAAGAAGCCTGCCACAGCCATACAGTTTCTAAACAATGTAAGTCTCTGTGTGTTTACTTAGTTGGGTCTGAGTGACTGTGGGACTGGCAGGTGAGAGAGATTTGTCCTGACTGTGGGCCTGGCAGGAAAACTCCAACAACAAATGGCGTCCAACGTGTTGGCAAGTGTTTCCACCTAAAACCTGACAAAAAAGATTCCAAAATGGAACTAAAAACAGCTTCCTAATTGTCTCTCTCAAGTTAGCTGCAGCCTGCCGGTTTGAGCTACTATGGCGGGTTCCTGGTGTGTGTGTCTGACCTGCAGTGTGGCGGGAATGAGGAATCTACAAGCAACACTTTACTCTGCTACATGGTAGATTTAGCCTTTGCTAGTTAAAAAAAAAAAAGAAAAAAACCCAATATTTTTATTTAAAACAGGTTGATTATAAATGTGATCTCTTTCTTAGGAAGAAAAGGGGATATGATATAGATATAATAGGATAGAAGGGGAGATTAATGAACTTATTTTTAAAGAGCAACAACTTGTTTAAAATGTTTTACATTGGTATAGATTTTAGTCTATTGACTAAAACAAACAAAGTTAATTTTGTTATACTGTGTGTATATTTCTACTCTTGTTTAAGGTATTATGTTTGTACAGCTCATTTAAAATTGTAATGGATAATTAAAAATAGATTAATAATTAGTCATCTATGATAATCATACTTGTAGCCATGTTAGTTAACTTTTCTAGGTATACATAGATATATTTCAGATAGGCAGGTAATCTTCAAACACTTCAAAGGTCTACAGAATATGGCATTTAAAACATTTTTAAAATTTAGACTTTCTGGACAGTGAGACATGTCTGCTCCTGGCAGCACCGGATTTACTTCAGAGGGGAGGATGGGCATTGAAGATACTTCATATTGAGTTTATCTTCACCTTGGCAAAAATAGCCATTTGGGCAAGAAACTGTTCTTGCCTGGACTGCTTGATCAACTGGACATGCAGGACCCATAGAAAGGTGACCACTAAACTTTGCTTGACAAAATGGTCCTTCAAGTTCCTGCTTCACAGAGGAAACTGCCAGACATTCTACAGGACACTGAAAAAAGTGACCAAGAGACTCTAGCCCTGTGGGCTGAAGACAAATGCCCCAACTTTACAAAGGAACGTTAGGTGACTGTCCAGGCTGCCATCTGTCTCTGTCTACCCTACAAGACTCCCGAAAGTTGCTTGCATCCTTCTCCCGGTTCTCAGGTAATATTATATCCTTCTGAGGTCTTTGATGTGGTTGAAGACTAGATAGTTATAATTTCCTCAGTTGTGATAAAAGATAAGTTAGATATAAAACCTTAGACTCACAAATATAAGATAGATAGGATATCTTCTATAATATTGTAACTGTAATTCTTGCTTGATAACTGTTTTGTTATATATAATTGTACTATGTAAAAGTTAAAACCTTCCTTTAAAAAAAAAAAGAAAAAGGGAAGTGCTGTGGATATCGCTCTGTGTAAATAAAGTTCTGATTGGCCAGTGGCCAGGCAGGAAGTATAGGCGGGACAAGAGAGAAGAAAATTCTGGGAGGCGAAGGCTGCGTGGTGGGAGACACCACCAGTCGCTGCCATGACAAGATGTAAGGTACTGGTAAGCCACGAGCCATGTGGCAAAGTATAGATTAATAGAAATGGGTTAATTTAAGATAGAAAAAGTAGATAACAAGAAGCCTGCCACGGCCATACAGTTTCTAAACAATGTAAGTCTCTGTGTGCTTTCTTGGTTGGGTCTGAGTGACTGTGGAACTGGCAGGTGAAAGAGATTTGTCCTGACTGTGGGCCAGGCAGGAAAACTAACTACAATGAGCTGAGGAGATGTGATACACAAATCTATCTAATCAATAGCTCCTCTAAGACTTGGAACCAGTCACGCAGCTTCTGTGATCTTTTGGAAGTGTCCCCCACAGGCTCATGGATTTGAACACTTAGTCCCCAGTTGGTGGCACTGTTTGGAGAAGTTATAGAATCTTTAGGAGGGGGAGCCTTGGTGAAGAAGGTGTGCCGCTTGGGGTGGGCTTTGACAGTTTATAGCCTGGCTCCTTTTCTTATTCTCTCCCTACATTCTGTGTGTGTATGAAATGTGATCAGCCAGTTTCCTGCTCCTGCCATGTGCTTCCTGTTGTCCTGTCCTCCCCCACTATGATGGACTCTATACCACTGGAAGAATCAGCCAAAATAAGCACTTTCCTCCCCAAAGTTACTTTTTGTCAGGGCATCCTATCACGGCAACAGGAAATTAACTAGAACAGAAATTGGTATGGAGAATGGTGACTGCTGTGATACATCTGACCGTGTGGCTCTCACACCTTTGGACTATTTTGTAGTAGGCCGGGGCTCTGTGCATGCTAGGCAAAAGTTTTAAGATGGTTCATAAATTTGAAAGGTTCTTTGCTCTGACTTGATTAATTTTTTTTTTTTAAATAATGAGCATGTATACCTTTTTAAAAGTTGAGCCAGGCGGTGGTAGTCCCAGCACTTGGGAGGCAGAGGCAGGTGGATCTCTGTGAGTTCAAGGCCAGCCTGGTCTACAAAGTGAGTTCCAGGACAGCCTCCAAAGTTATAGAGAAACCCTGTTTCAAAAAACAAAAAACAAAAAACAAAAAAAAAAAGATTTTTTTTTTTTAAATGAAAGGGAACCCTAAATTCACAGGAAAATTCAGAGGAAAGCATAGATATTTCCTATACTTAAAGATACCCTGGTTTCTTCTATGTTTTGGTAATCAGAAATAAATCTGCTCTGAACATTTATGTGGGTATGTCTTTGACTCTTTTGGGTAAACGCTAGTCTGTTCAGCTTCCAAAGGGTTAATGCCATTTTATGTCTTGCCAGAAACAGTGAGGGTCCCTACTGCTCATATCTTTAGAAGAGTGATTAGAACACAGTAGGGTCTTAAGAATGGTGTACAGCTGTTGTTTTTCTTTGAGGGAACGGGTCTGGGATATCTTATAAAAAGTGATATCCTAGAGTACTGGCTCTGGACAAAATGAAGTGAGGAAATGATACTAAAGGATCTTCCTGACTCTGTTGCTCTGGGCATGTGATGGAGAGGTGTCTTTAACTAGCTGGTTAGAGAGTGAATCATCTTGGCCTGGCTGACTTCCCCAAGATTGCTATTCCAACAAAGCACTTACCTTCTCCCATTCTAACGGCATAAACTCAGAAGGCTAGTGTGGATATTCCTCTGTGTTTCTTACCCTTCCTTAGCCACCAGCAGATTTCCCTGACCTACTCAGTTCATACTACAATCTTATTATCTGGGTGAAGTTTTGTTATTCTAAAACAGCCTTCTATCCATGGACAACAGAACCATCATCTTTAACAAACCTCGTTGGAATAGCAGAGGCCATGTTAACTCAACCCTCTTACACTGCAGACATGAACCCTTGTTCTGTAGGTTTTCATTATTTCTTGTTCTGAGTTTTCATTATTAGTTAAAAAAAAACCCACAAAACAAAACAGGAGGAAGGAGAGAAAATTGTTATCACCCCTCAGGCATTTCTTATTTAAGGGGAGAGTGTGTGGAACAGTTGGTGTAGACTCCATGGGAATTTGAAACAATTTTACTATTTATCCAAACTACCTTCCATCAGGAAAGGTAACCTTTGCCACTGATTTAATAACAGTCGTTGAGCTCAATTATGTAAACACTTGGCATTTGTGATTCTTCTGGAGTATGATTGAATTTTAAAGATGCCCTTTACAATACTAAGGATAAGATTGATCCTCCCATCTAGAAGCATAATATAATATCCTGTAAGATGTATGGAAGAAGACCTTTTTCTTTGAGATGTGTAGGCGACCTAATCTTTACCTCCTATTATCAATTACAGGTAACTGTATGAAATAATGAATTTAGGCAGAGTCAGGTCTGCAGCAATGTAGCATACTCTGCTTTTGTACCTGATATTTGTAAAATTCAGTGCATGTTGCTTTCTGGGATGGGCATCATTCAACAGGGGTGAACAACACACTTGCCTGCATTATTGCCTTCAGGGAATTTATGACTGCTGGGTTCTGGAACTAAGAGGTACTGATGTGCCAAAGGTTCAAACATGCATGATCTACTAGTCTAGAGTGTTCTACAAAAATATCAACTTCTGGTCTAGAGTGTTCTACAAAACTATCAACTTCTAGTCTAGAGTGTTCTACAAAAATATCAACTTTTATTTTGAGAGAAGGTCCCTGTGTAGCTGTGGGTGGTCTTGAACTCACTATGTAGAGAAGAATGGTCTGGAACTTGCAGGAATCTTCCTGCCCCTGCCTCCCATGTTTTGGGATTAAAGGTGTGTGTGTTGGTTGGTTTTTATGTCAACTTGATACAAAACAAGACATATCTAGGAAGGATGACCCCCAGTTGAAGAATTCCCACCATCAAATTTGCTGATAGATGAGTCTGTGGAGCATTTTCTAGATTAATGATTTATGTGGAAAGGGTTAGCCTACTGTGATAAGTGCCACTCCTGGGCACATGGTCCTGGGTTGTATAAGAAAGCAGGTCTAGCAGCCATTGAGAGCAAGCCAGTAAGCACAATTTCTCAATGTCTTCTGTTTCAGTTCTTGCCTCCAGGTTCCCACCTTGAGTGCCTGCCATGATTTCCCTTCAGTGATGGACTATAAATAAATTGCTTTTGTGTTTATTATAGCCACATAAATCTAACTAAATAGCATATGACATCACCACGCCCACAAGAATATCAACTTTTAAGGGGAAAAATACATTTGTATCCTTAGAATCATGGCAAGAACAAGAGTTTAGAAATGTACAGACTCCTTTATGTAAATTCAGTTCAGTTGCTCTGTGATAGAGTGACACCAAGCTAATGAGCACTCCTCCACTGCCAGGTAAAAACTGTATTTGCAGTACTTTTTGATGTATGTGTACCTGGTTACTAGTTGTGGTGAAAAGTCTCAAAACCTGCTTCAAAAACCAATTTCAAATATAGATTATGTGATTACCACTGTCACAGTAATATATAAAAATCTCTTGAACTTACTCCTGAAAACTTTGGTCCTTTGACGGATATCTCCTCAATTCTCCTGCATCAGTCTCAAGTCATGATCATTGTACTCTGTTTGAGTGAGTCTGCGTGTTTTACACTCCATATGTAAGTGAGCTCATTCAGATCTATCCAGTGTATGGCTCATTTAATAGCCTTCTTTAGGTCCATTTATGCTGACCTAGGGTCTATGGTCCATACAAAAGATACGGTTTCCTTTGTCAAAGCTGACTAGTATTCAGTGGTGTCTATATGCCATGTTGTCTTTATCCACTCATCTGCTGAACACTCATGTTGATTCTGTGCTTTGATTATTGTTAAATGCTGCCATGAACACTGGAATGCAGATACCCTCTGACATCCTATTTCCTTTGTCTATATATGTAGATGTGTGACTGTCTGGTAATACTAGTTTTAAAATTTGGGGAATTTTTGTGCTATTTATTCTAATTTACATTTCCTTCAGTCATGCTCAGGGATTGTTTGCATGCACCTTCTCACCAACACTTATTAAGCCTTTTTTGGTAATAGCCATTTAAGAAGTGTGAGAAAACACTACATGGTACTTTGGTTTGTGTTGTTGGGGATTTTTGCTCTTTCTGGGGGCCTGCTACACAGCTCCCAAATAAATCACACATGGAGGCTTATTCTTATTTAGAAATGTCTGGCCTTAGCTTGGCCCGTTTCTTGCCAGCTTTCCTCAACTTAAGTTATCCCATCTACCTTTTGCCTCTGGGCTTTTCCCATGCTCTTACTTCTGTAGATCTTACTCTTACTCTGTGGTTTGCTGCATAGCTGGGTGGTTGGCTCCTGGAGTCTTCCTCTTTCTCCAGCTACTTCTTTTTTCTCTCAGATTTCTCCTTCTGTATATTCTCTCTGACTGCTAACCCCACCTATCCTTTCTCCTGCCTTGCTATTGGGCATTCAGTTCTTTATTAGACCATCAGGAGTTTTAGACAGGCACAGTAACATGGCTTCACAGAGTTAAACAAATGCAACATAAACAAAAGTAACACACCTTAAAATAATATTCTACAACAAATTTGCATTTCTCTGATTAGGGATATTTTCCCATAGTAGCCATTTGTATATTTTATTTTGAGAAATATCAATTTAGATCCTTTGCCTGTGTTTCAATTGGGTGTTTTTCTTGCTATTGTTCTGTGTATGGAAGTCACAGACATTATGAATTAAGCCAGGCATAGAAGGCATGTCCTGCATGCTGCTAGGTATGGAGTTTACAATGTTGATCTTAGAAGAATAGAGGATAGAAAGTGGTTACCAAACACAAGAAGAGTGTGGGATGCAGGTGGAGAAGGGACAAATAAAAAAACACATATAAATATTTTATATGCTTGGGTATTGACTCTTCATCAGACATTTGCATTACCCATGACACATTCTCTTCATGTTTGGTTGTCTGCTTGCCATGTGGCTTTTTAGTCTGAGGAACACTCTTTGGTCTGTTTCTGTTTAGTTGGTTGGGTTCTGGAGTCCTTTTCCAAAATAATATCATCCAGTTTTTTTCCAGTAATATTTTTTTAACTCTTTTTTTTTCTTTTTTTAAGAAATGGATGAGAACTACATGAACAACCTGGATGTGAGTAGGGTTAATGAAGGGCAAGGTTCGAGGGAAAGAGAGCTTAGGGGAGTAGGAGATCCCAGCTGGATCAAGAACAGAAAGGGAGAACAAGGAATAACAGACCATGATAAATGACTACATGAGAACAGGAAGAAGCAAAGTGCTAGAGAGGTCCCCAGAAATCCACAATGATACATCCTCTATAGACTGCTGGCAATGGTTGAGAGAAAACCTGACTGATCTGACCTAATCTGGTGATCAGATGGCCAAACACCCTAATTTTTTCCAGTAATATTATAATTTCAAATCTTAGGCCTTTGCTTTTAATATAATTTAATTTTTAAAAATACAATATAATGGTATAATTTCTTTTAGTTTTGCTAGCCCTATTTATTTTTCTGTGTCTTTCTATATGATTTATTGGTTTATATTAATTGTACACAGTGATGGGTTTCATAAACACATTATGGTACTAGAATTTCATGTGCTTTGACCATATTCATTCTTCCTGTCCCCCCTCCCTCCTGTATTCTCATCCATTCCTCTAGGAAGCCTCATTGCTGCTTTCATTTTGTATCTGCAATCTGTATAAGATGTAGAGTCCAGAAGTGAGAAAAAACCATAGTATTTTTTTTCATGCAAATGGTGTAATCTCATTCTTCTTCATGGCTGAAAAAGACTTCACATTTTCTTGTATCCATTTGTCTTCTGTTGGACATTCAGGATGATCCCATAACTTGGCTATTGTGATAAGTTTTATAGTAAATGGAGATGCACAGTTGTCTCTATGGTTGTTCATTTAGCATGTTCCTTTGAGCATGTACCCAGACATGAAATCATGAACTGAATAATGGTTCTCCTTTAGTTTTTTTTGTTTTGTTTTTGTTTTGTTTTTTGTTTTGAGACCTCCATTCTGATTCCGTAGAGATGGACTAGGTTCCATTTCCCCCTGCAGTGTGTAAGGGTCCCTTTTCTCCACATCCTCAACTACATTTGCTGTTAATCTGCTTTCTGAGTGACAGTTGTTCTTACTGTGGCAAGACAGAATCTCAATGTTGTTTCCTCTGATGGAGAAAGATGGGAGCTTTTTGTATGTTTTTTTGACCATGCATACTTTCTAGTTGGGGAACTAGCTGTTCATTTCACTAGCTCATTTATTGGTTGGATTATTTGGGTTTTGTGTATTAAATTTTTGGTTATGTATGTGTTCTGTCAGATGTGTATCTAGTAAAACCCTTTACCCATTCTGTAGGCCACCTCTTCTCTTCGGATTGTCTCCTTTGTGATGCAGCAGACTTTTAACTTCCTGCAATCCTGTTTGTCAGTCCTTGGTTTTAGTTCCTGAACTCTTAAGAGTCCTTTTTGGAAAGCCCTTGCCCATGCCTCTGTCTTGAAGAGTTTCCCCTAACTATTTAAAAGTTTCTGGTCTTATATTAAGGCCTTTGATCTGTTTTGAATTGATTTTTATATGAAGTAAGAGATATAGGTTTAGTTTCTTTTATCTACATGTGGATATTTAGTTTTCCCAGCACCATTTGTTGAAGATGTTGTTTTTTTCTCCAAATTTGGACATTTTTGTTTTGTCAAAAATAAGGTGAGTGCAGTGGGTATAAGTGGAAGGCTTATTTCTGGGTCCTCTATTCTGTTCATTAATCATGAGTCTATGGTCCTGGTGCTGCTGGGGACTGTGTTCGTGATCTGTGGTGTCACCAGAAAACATATGGACTCCTATGATCCATGCTCCTGCTGACTGTAAAGAGCAAAGAGGATAATTTTGCAGTGATATTGATAATTTCAGATGCATAGTTGAGAGCGAGGGTCATGGAAGGCTTCTGTCACAAACCCCTAACCCTTCAAAAGAAAGTAACAACCTAAACAGGAAGCCAGCAAAGAGAACTCCCGAAAAAATGTAATAAGGAAAAAATGTAATAAGGTTAGTTCTCCACAATTGATGGCTTCTGGTGGGGGTGTGGAAGAGGACCAACTTAGTTCTGTTTGTGGGATGGGCCACTGAGAGTTTGACCATGCTCCAGTGAGTATATGGATAACATGGGTTGGACTTGTTTTTATTTTATTTTTAATTAAAATTTTTATTTTTTTGGGGGGAGGTCTTAGGGGTGGGGGTGGACATGGAGGGACTGGAAGGTGAGTGTGATTGGGGTACATAATGTGAAATTCCCAAATAATCAATAAAAATAAATAAATTTGTTTTGTGACATACCATTCTGTTTTTGTCACTATGGCTCTGTAGTGTATCTTGAATTCAGTACTTTATGAAACCTCCAGCATCCAGTGGTATTTTTTTTTCCTCAGTGATGATTTAGCCATTCAGGACCTTTTATGTTCCTATGTAAATTTTAGTTTTCTTTCTCTATTTTTATGAAGAATGTCACTGGAATTTCTATGAGAGAATCCTAACACCATTTAGCAGAGAAACTAAAATTTTGACATCACATATTCACACACCTAAGTGAAAAACCAGTTGTTTATAAATGCATGAATCTGTTTCTTTTATTTCTGTTCTGTTGGTGGATATATATATATATATGTATGTTTCCACTCCAGTATGTTTCTGTTTCAATTACCATACCTTTGTAGTAGATTTTGGAATTAGGTAGTATGAGGTATTTGGCTTTGTTACTCTAAAATTTGTTTTAAATTGGTAACATAAAAACATGGACTTGTCTCCTTCAATGTGATACCACAGAATGCTCTAATACACACATATCATGAGCCTCCTCCTTCCAAGTGCTGAGTTCGGAGATCACAGGTTGTACCACCAGGCCTTGCTAGTATTTCTTTTTTATATTCTTTTTTTTAAAAAAAATATTTATTTATTTATTTATTTATTTATTTATTTATTTATTTATTATGTATATAGCATGTATGCCTGCAGGCCAGAAGAAGGCACTAGATCTCATTACAGATGGTTGTGAGCCACCATGTGGTTGCTGGGAATTGAACTCAGGACCTCTGGAAGAGCAGTCAGTGCTCGTAACTTCTGAGCCATCTCTCCAGCCCTCTTTTTTATATTCTTATGGTAACTTAAAGGGAATGGGCTTTGCCTAGTAGTTGGAGAGTGAGATGAATGGGGTGTGTAGAGAGAGCTCTGCCTGCTTTTGCTCCTTCAGTTAAGCCTTGGCTAGACTTCCAGAGAAAGACTCTTGGTACCAATTTTTGTTCTAGTTTCTTTTGAGTTTCTATGATAAATAAGCAAACAAAAAAATATTTTGATCAAGAGCAACTCAGGGAAGGAAAGGATTTATTTGGTTTATACGTCTAGGTCACAGTTTGTCTTTGAGGAAAGTCAGGGCAGGGACTGAAACAAAATCTTGAGGTAGTAACCATGGAGGAATGCTTGTTGGTTTGTTCATGCTTGAGACCTAGCTTTCTTATATAGCCCAAGGTCATGTGATCATCAACAGTGGACTGGACCATTTCAGATCAATTAGCAATCAAGACAGCACTCCCCAGACAGGCCTACTGTTGTGCTGTTTTGGGCAGTTTCTCAACTGAGGCTCCCTTCTCAGGTGACTCTAGGTTGGTCAAGATGACAGTTACAGCTGACTGGACAGTTTTCCTAAATATTTCTGAAACAAGTATAGATTTGACTTAACTCATCACTGTTAGATCAAAATTAAGTGTCAGTCCAGGAGGATTTAGAGAGAATGCAGCTTAGTTCATACTCAGCTCTTATCTGGAAGCCTCGTGCTAGAAGCCTGAGCTGGAAGACTGCCAGGGCTGTTGAAGTGAAGCCATGATGAAGACCTCAGATTCACCTCCCAAAGCTTCTCAGAGTACTTTCTCTGATATTTTCCTTTTGTGTAGATACCTTTTCACATGAAACATTTTAAAATTACTTAAGTATTAATGCATTTGAATTTCACGGAAATGTAATGGCTAGTTAATACAATTATTTCTCCCCAAAGTCAAGGGAATAAAAGTCTACATTTAATAAAATTATAGTATTTCCTTGGGAATACAATGAATTCATGCCACCATCCAATATTCCAACTTCTTACCTCCTCAGTTTTGTACATTATGGTCATGTTGTCTCAGATCAGGAAATGGTGCTTTAAGCAAAAATAAGCATCACCTCCAGTACCGATAAGACTTGTCTGTTGTAAAATTTCATAGAAATGGAACCCTAGGGGGAAATACCAAAGCAGCACTATAGTCCAGTGTGGTTTTCAGGAGTGAGTGAGGTGCTCAACACGACTAGATTAGAACCCTGTATGTAGCCAATTCCCCTTGCTGGATCTTTCCATTCTGCTTACAACAACTAGAGAAAACATTTAGTGTGTCAATAATGCAAACTCTTTTTCCATGCCCTCCATGAAAACAGACCACTCCCTCATACATATGGGTAAGTCATTACTCAACTGGCTTTTTGCCTTATTGAAGTGTCAACTTTCCATTCAGATATTTAGACTTTTGTTAGATACCCACTAAACGAGCCATGTTGTGTACACAGGGTTTCCAAATGGAACAGATACAAAGAAATATTATCCCTTAGAAATTACTTGATCCCCCTTTTTTTAACCCAAGAAAACAAATGCAATAATAGATCTATCTGACTGTAAATATTATCTAAGTATGTCCTTTAAAAGCCAAAGGAATGTCAGATGCAATTTATTTTCTACCAGTGCAAGCTGAGACATTAAGTGGCAATTCTACTTCCATTAGCTAATTCTGGCAAAAACACAACTGTTTAAAGGTGCTGTCGATCGCTGGGCACAATTAAGTATTTGTACCGAGGCCTTATTAAATTACCCCTTTCAAGTAGGCATAATAAACTAGGAAGTCACTGTACAGATTTTCACGGGGAAAGTCAGATCAGTATGGGATTTATCTAGAGAGAATTTACTTCCCTGTCCAATAGAGTTGACGTTTTAACCAAACAAATGCTAATTCCTTTGCAATTTTTTGAAGTAGTTAAGAAACTGTTAAGTAAAAATTCCCAAGAATGTAATTGTCATGATTTGTCATATTACTGAAACAACTTTAAATCTTGGACTATCTTTTAATAACAAAATCTATTTTATTTTAACCAAGAGTGTAACCCTGTATAGGGATTTCTAACCTCCCCATCCAAAGCCGATATTTTTCTAGGACATTAAGGTTCCTAATAGAGATGGCTGATAAATTGGTGGATGAGGAGTGGGATGGAGGTGAAGGTGATAACAGGCAAATTAAGATGTAGAGTAGATTCTTAGGCAACCAGTTGGAGAAGACTCTCAGAGCTGTGGGAAGATGCCCCCTCTGTGTCTGCAGAGCTATGTTGACTAGAAAGTTTCAGCCTAGTCACACATTGATATCGCCTCTTTATTTCTCGATGGATATAATTCTTATCAGTGGTTATAATTCTTAAGCAGTGGTTATATCATTTTGGGGCAAGACCACATTAATTTCTGTGTAGGAATAATTCTCCTCAGTGGGCTAGAGAGATGACTCAGAGGTTCAGAGTGCTTACTGCTCTTGCAGAGGACCTAGGTTCGGTTTCCAGCACCCAAATGATGCCTCACAATTGCCCATAGCTCCAGTTGGAGAGAATCCAATGTCCTCTGATGACTGCTATAGGCTCCTACACACACGGTGTGCAAATGTACACTCAAGCACACATACATAAAAAAAAAATAAACTTTTTCTCTCATACGCACCCCCCTTCCACTATGTGTGTGACTTTGCAGTGTTTATCTTGGACAGAGTCTGATGGCTGGGTCTGCCTAATTCTGAGTTTTCTACTGTCCTCTCTGTTCTTGGTAGTGTTTCAGTTATTGCCAATTTGATCGAAATGACGTGACTGCATTAGCAAATTCTCGTCACAGAATACACATTGCTGTAGACTTTATTGGCTGTCTGGTTTGTGCTTGACTTCCTGCACCTCTCATTGGTCTCTGTGTAGTCTTTTTTTTCTGAAAACTACTGGAGGAGTACCATAGCTTTTCACATCACCATCACAAAAAATGTAATTTTTGGAAGGGTTATACTAAAGGAATAAAATACACAATAAAACTTGAACTTGAAATATTTCTGGGAGCTCCTTCAAGGAGTTGTGACGTCTCAATTTATCTCTCCTGAAAACTTCCAATTTTTTTGCATCCAGAGTTAGTAAAAGGTAAGGAAATTTTGTATTTCAGCTTTTCTTTTTTGTTTATTTTTTCATATAATGGTCTCCCTTCTCCCTACTCCTCTTCAGAAAACAAACAAGTATCTAAGGAATAATAATAAAGTGAGAAATACATACAGATGCACACACACACACACACACACACACACACACACACACACACACACACATAAACATGCACACACAGGAACCATAAAAACACAAAACTGGAAGCCATAATATATACCCAAAGGACCTATCTGCAAAGTTAAAAAAAAAAAGACAAAGAACCCCCAAAGATGCTGTTTAGATTTTGTGTTGGCCATCTACTGCTGAGCGTGAGGCCCAACCTTAAGAGTGATTTATTTGTCCAGTGAGATTCCCTTGGATAAAAATAAGTTTTCATCTGCTAGTATTAATCATTTGGAAATAGCTTGGATTAGGGATGAAGGTGTGTGTCCACTTCTTTCAGTTTTAGAACCCTATATGGTATAGAGCTGTGCTGGCCCTGTGCATGCCGCCACAATCTCTATGAGTTCATATATGCACCAGTACTGTTGTACCTAGAAGGCTTTTATTTCTTGGTGTTTTCCATACCCTCTGCCTCTTATACTCTTCCCATCTCTTTTTCCACAGAGTTCCCTGAACTCTGAAGGGAAGAATTTGATGTAGATATCTTTTAGTCATGAGCATTCCAAAGTCTTTCATGGTCTGCATATTGTCATGCTGTGGGTCTCTGTGCTTGTTCTCATCTGTTGCAAGAGGAGGTGTCTCTGATGATCTCCAAGCACTGCACAGATCTATGAGTATAATGGAATGTTATTGGGAGTCATTTTATTGCTGTGTTCCTTTAGCGGAACAGTGGTATCTTGTTTCCCTAGGTCCCTGGCCTGTCTGTCTCAGGTTCTGAGCCACCCAACCATGCAGCGTTGGGTATGGGTTCCATCTTATAGCATGAGAAACTCAAATCATATATTGGTGGGTTACTTCCACACCCTTTGTGCCACTATTACACCACTATACTGTGCAGGCAGGTCACGAGTGTAGATTGAAGGGTTTGTAGCTGTTTTTTTTTTTTTTTTTTTTTTTTTTTGTAGTTGATGTTTACCTTTCTCCTTTGGCAGCATGCAGAGCACCTTCCAATACCACAAACACTAGACCACAGGGGTGAAGGCTCTTGACAGGAACCAGCTCAGCTTCTTCATGTTTAATGAGTTGTGTACATGTTGTCTTTAGCAATAGGGTCTTACTGTTAGTTTGTGTAGAACAATCAGCAGCCTTGGCAATAGCCTGGGTTGTGTGGGAATTCTCAGGGAATGCTTTTGGCAAAGCACTTGATTATATGTAACCCATTCCTGTTAACAGTAAGTTTCATTTGGTGGCAAGAGATGCCCAGTTGGGGCCCTGTCTTCCCTGTTACTCAGTGCTTTCATTTATATTACCTCTATGTATTTATTTTAGGAAGCTTCTGTTGTATTAGGTTTCCATACAGTCCTTCAAAGAGCCCTTAGTTTTAGCTGTCCCTCATCATATTCCCTTCCTTACTCCTCTCTTCCTTCCCTTTCCTTGTTTGATGCTTCTGTTCCAGTTTCCTCACCCATACCCATCTATAACTATTATATTTCCCCTTCCTAGGTAGAACCATCCATCCCCATTAATCCCTTACTCTATACCTTACCTCTGTGATTATATGTATTGTAGATTGCTTACCAATGACTTAACAGCTAGTGTCTGCATATAAGAAAATACATACCATATTTGTCTTTCTGGGTCTGAGTCATCTCACTCAAAATTATTTTTTTCTAGTTCTGTTCATTTACCTGCAAATTTTATGATGTCACTTTTTTAATAGCTGACTAATATCATCCATTGTGTAAATATACCACTTTCTCTATCCATTCATCTGTTGATGGATATCTAGGTTGCTTCCAATTTCTGACTATTATGAATAGGGACTCAATGAACATGTTCAAACTAGTGTCTCTGTAGTAAGATGAAGCATCCTTTGGCATAGGTGCTAGATCTTGAGATAGACTGATTCGCAGCTTCCTGAGGAACTAATGCACTGATTTCTGTAGTGGGTGCACAAGTTTACACTCCAACCAGGAATGGATTAGTGTTCCCTTTACTCTAAATCCTTACCATCATGAGCTGTCATTTATTAATATTGGCCATTCTTATTGGTGTAAGATAAAATCTCAAAGTAGTTTTGATTTGCATTTTCCTGGTGACTAAGGATGTTGAACATGTCTTTAAGCACTTTTTGGCCATTTGAGTTTCCTTCTTTGGAGAAGTTTCTGTTTACATTTGTGCCCCATCTTTAAATTGAGTTATTTTTCTCTTTTCTTTTCCAAGTCAGAGTTTCCCTATATAGCAATGACTGTCCTAGAACTTACTACAGTCTGGCCTTGAACTAAGAGAGATCTGTCTGCCTCTGTCTCCCAAGTGCTGGGATTAAAGACATGTACTACTATGCCTATCTATGATTATTGGTTTTCTTGATGCCCAGTTCTTTGTATTTTAGATATTAGCCCTCTACTGGATGTATAGTTGGTAACAATTTTTCCAATTCTGTAGGCTGCCAATTTATTTGAATGATAGTGTTCTTTGTCTTACAGAAGTTTTTAAGTTTCATGAGGTACCATGTGCTAATTGTTATTAGTGTCAGTGTTAATGTATTCTGTTCAGAAAGTCTTCCTGTGCCAATGAGTACAAGACTATTCTCCACTTCTCTTCTATTAGCTTCACTGTATCTGACCTTATGTTGAAGTCTTCATCCATTTGGACTTGAGTTTTATGCAGTGTCTGTTTACATTCTTCTACATGTAGCCATCCAATTTGACCAGCACCACTCATTGAAGATGCTATCTTTTTTTTTTTTTCTAGTGTGTATTTCTGGCTTTTTCTTTTTAAATCAAAAATCATGTATCCAGAGGTGGCTAGGCTTAATTTTGGGTCTTCAATTCTATTCCATTGATCAATGTGCCTCTTTTTGTGCCAATATCATGCTGTTTTTTAAAATTAATACTATAGCTCTGTAATACATTTTGAGAATGGAGATGTTGATACCTTTAGCAATTCTTTATTACTCAGGATGGTTACAGGTATCCTGGGTTGTCTGTGCTTCCATATGAAGCTGAATATTTTACTTTTAAGTTCTGGGAAGCATGGTGTTGGGATTTTGATGGGATTGCCTTGAATCTGTAGATTGCTTTTGGTAGGATGGCCATTTTTTAAACTATATTAACCTCACTGATCCACTAGCATAGGAGATATTTCCATCTTTTGATATCTTTTTCAATTTCTTTCTTTGGTACTTTAATGTTTAATCATATAAGTCTTTCACTTGCTTGGTTAGAGTTACCCTAAGATATTTTATGTTATATGAGGCTATTGTGAAAAGTGTTGTTTCTCCATTTATCAATTGTATATTGGAAGGTTACTGACTTTTGTATGTTCATTTTGTATTCTGCTACTTTTCTGAAAGTGTTTGTCAGCTGTAAGAGTTTCCTGGTAGAATTCTTAGGATTTCTTATGCATGCTTATCATCTACACATAGAGGTTCTTTGACTTCTTCCCTTCCCATTTATATCCCCTTGATTTCCTTCACTTGTCCTAGTACTCTAGCTAAGACTTCAAGTACTATGTTGAATAGATATGGAGAGAGTGGACAACCTTGTCTTGTTCCTAATTTTAGTAGAAATACTTCATGATTATCTCCATTTAAGTTGATTTTGGCTATAGACTTGCCATCAATTACCTTAATTATGTACATCCCCTCTATCCCTAATATTTACAAGACTCATCATGAAAGGGTATTAGATTTTGTCAAAGGCCTTTTCTACATCTAATGAAATGGTCATATGTTTTTTGTCTTTCAGTCTGTTTTTGTGGTGGGTTACATTTATATATGTTGAATCATCTCTGAAACTCTGGGATGAATCCTACTTGATCATGTGGCTAATCTTTTTGATGTGTTTTTGGATTTGTTCTGTGTTTTAGTTAGTGTTTTCTATTGCTGTGAAAAGACACGGTGACCATAGCAACTCTTATAAGGAAAACATTTAATTGAAGGAGATAGCTTACAGTTTTAGAGGTCCAGTCCATTATCATCATGGTGGGAGCATGGTGTGATGCTGGCAGATGTGAGGCTGGAGGAATAGCTGAGATTCCTACATCTTGCAGGCAACAGGAAGTCAACTGAGACACTTGATGGTATCCTGAGTATAGGAAACCTCAAAGCTCACCCCCACAGTGATGCACTTCCTCCAACAAGTCTGTATCCACTCTAACAAAGCTATACCTCCTAATAGTGCCACTCCCTATGAAATTATGGGGGCCAATTACATTCAAACTATCACATATCACTCTCTGGCCCCCATAAGCTTATAACAATGTCATAATGCAAAATGCATTTAGTCCAACTTCAAAAGTCTCTGTACTCTATCACAGTCTCAATGTTTGAAAGTCCAAAGTTCAAAGTCTCTCTGAGATTCATGCAATCTCTTAACTGTAATCCCCTGTAAAATCAAAATAAAAAAAAAATCACATACTTCCAACATATAATGGCACAGGATATTCATTACCATTCCAAAATGTAGGAAAAGGAGCATAGTGAGTAAATACTGGATCACAGCAAGACTGAAAACCAGCTAGTCAAACTCCAAACTCTGTATTGTCATGTTTCATGTCAAAATACTCTTCAGTTCTCCATTCAGCTTTGTTGACTGAAACATACTTCTTTCTCTTGGACTGTTTTTGCTTGCTGTTAGCAGCTCTCCTTGGCAGGTATCCCATGACTCTGGCATTTCTAACATCTTGGAGTCTCCAAGGCAATCCAGGCTTCAACTTTACAGCCTCATGCAATGACCTCTCTACTAGGCCTCCATTGAGGGACACTCCTGATACATGCCTGGCCTCAGCAGCTTTCTTTAGGCACAGAGGCAAATTTCATATCCTGTTTCTTCTATCCTTAGCTCTAAAACCAGAACCATGTAGCTGAAGCATCCAAATTCTGCTGCTTACTGGGGCTGGACCATGCCCCCCTCATTTAGTTACATCTTCACCAGCTATCTGTCTGTCACTTCCTAAACTTGACTGTCCTGAAACTTTCTCTATAGACCAGGCTGGCTTCAAACTCAGAGATCCAGCCTCTTCCTCCGAGGTTCTAGGATTAAAGGTGTCACCCACACTTGGCTCTAAGCTTTTTGTTAGTTCCTTTTCACAAGTTGGAAATTTAGTTGGGTGCGACCTTGCCCTGAGGTCACCACTCCCTTATTCCATTTCTTAATCTGTTCATCTCCTTGAACATAGGACTTAGCTCCATCCCACTTCCTGGTGCTCTTTTTCTCCTGAAATATTTCTCCTTGTTCAGCTTGCTACTTTTCATTATATATCTTTATTAGAGTTAACACTAGCAACCATAAAACAGAGTCTAGACTGGGTTGTTTTAAGATTTCTTCTGAGAATGGAATTAATCTAAAACTCTTCACTTTAGCCTCAGGCATACTATTCAGACAAGGGCAAAAAGCAGCTACTTTCTTCACCAAAGATCACAAGAAAGATTTCCAGCAGCATACTAAATTTCTTCTCTGCAACCTCTTGATCTCCACAGTTCATCAAATCATATTTAGCACCACTGTCTTCTATGCTCCTACTGATATGGTCCATTAAGCAGCACTTAAAGCATTCTACTGCTTTCCTAACCCAAACTCCCAAAGTCTACATTATTCCAAACAAAAACATGGTTAGGCCTATCACCACAATGTTCAAGTTAGTCCCTGGTACCAACTTCTGTCTTAGGGTTTTCTATTGTTGTGAAAAGACACCATGGCCACAGCAACTCTAATAGAGGCTTGAGGGGGGTTGCTTATAGTTTCAGAGGTTCAGTCCATTATCATCATGGCAGGGAGCATGGTGTCATGCAGGCAGATGTGGTGCTGGAGAAATAGATGAGAGTCCTGCATCTGGCAGGAAACAAGAAGTCAACAGAGTCCTGAGCATAGGAAATCTCAAAGCCCACCTCCACATGGCACACTTCTTCCAATAAGACCATACCTATTCCAACAAAGCCACACCTTCTAATAGTGCCACTCTCTATGAAATTATGGGGGCCAATTATATTCAAACTACCACAGTTTGCAAGTATTTATTGAGAATTTTTGCATCTATGTTTATAATGGAAATTGGTCTGTAATTTTCTTTCTTTGTTGGGTCTTTATGTAGATTAGGTTTCAGGGTAACTATGGCCTCCTAAAAAAAAATTGGGCAACGTTCCTTCTGTCTCAATTTGTGGAATACTTTGAATAGTATTGGCATTAAGTTTTCACTGAAAGTCTGGTAGAATTTTGCACTAAAACCATCATGACCTGAGTGTTTTTTGGTCGGTAGAGTTTTATTTACTGCCTCTATATCTCTAGGATTTATGTGTTTGTTTAAATTGTCCATCAGATATTGATTTAACTTTTTTTTTTGTTTTTTTGTTTTTTTGTTTGTTTGTGGAGCTGAGGACCGAACCTTGTGCTTGCTAGGCAGGTACTCTACCACTGAGCTAAATCCCTAACCCTGATTTAACTTTGTTAGGTGTTATCTATTGAGAGAATTATCCATTTCTTTTCGATTTTCCAATTTGGTGGAGTACAGGCTTTTAAAGCATGCTCTTATGATTCTCTGGATTCCTTTGGTGTCTGTTGCTATGTCCCGCCTTTCCTCTCTAATTTTGTAAATTTGGATCTTGTTGAGAGTTTTCAACAAGCAGTGTTTGTTTGTTGATTCTATTATTTTATTGTTGTGGTGTGGTCCTCCCCCCCACCCCTGCCCTTTATTTTATTTTATTTTATTTTATTTTTTTATTTACTGGTCTGAGACTATTTAGTCCTTGTGTTTTCTTGGATGCAGTTAACCTCTTTAGGTTGAAGTTTTCCTTCTAGTGCCTTCTCCAGGGCTTAATTTGTAGATAGCTACTGCTTAAATTTATTTTTATCATAGAATGTCTTTCTTTCTCCATCTATTGTGATGGAAAGTTTTGCTGAGAATAGAAGTCTGGATTGGCATCTGTGGTCTCAGCGTTTGTAGAATATTTGTTCATGTCCTTTTGGTTTTTAGAGTCTGCATTGGAAAGACAGATGTTATTCTAGCAGGTCTGACTCTATATATTATTTGGTCTTTTCCCCTTGCAGCTTTTAATTTTTTCTTTGTTGTATGTATTTATTGTTTTGATTACTATGTGCCATGTGAAATTTAGTTTCTGGTCCTGTCTCTTTGGTGTTCTGCATACTTCTTCAGGTTGGGGATATTTTCTTCTGTGATTTTGTTGAGAGAATTCCCTGTGCCTTTGACCTTGGATTAATCTCCTCCATTTCTATTATTCTTATATTCGGTCTTTTCATACTGTCAAGATTTCTTAGATGTCTTCTGCCTGGATTTTTTTTTTTTTTTTTTTTTTTTTTTTAGATTTAACATTTTTCATGACTGAAGTATCCATTTTTCCTATCTCATCTCCAGTGACTGAGATTATTTCTTTTACTTCTTGTATTCAGCTGGAAAGGTTTGCCTCTGGATTTCCTGTTTGAGTTCCTAATTTTTTTATTCCTGGTTTCCCACAGTTTGGGTTTTCTTTATTGATTCTATTTCTAGTTGTAAGTCTTGAACTATTTCCTTCCTTTTTCTCCATTGTTTGTTTGTGTTTTCATAGATTCCTTTAGTAGATTTATTCATTCCTTCTTTGAAGACCTCTAATACATTCATAAAGGATATTTGGAAGGCCTTGTCTTGTGCTTCAGCTACATTGAATTTCTTGGGGTCTACTGTAGTAGGGTTGCTGATCCCTAGTGGAGCCACATTTTCTTTGCTGTATTGATGGTGATTTTACAGTGACATCTAGGCATCTGAGTTTGGGATGACTGTAATTCTAGGTGCTGATATCTGGTTCAGTGGGGACTCCATTCTTTGGTTTTTGTTTCTCTCTCTGGTTTTTAGGAGAATATGGTGGCTGTGGACTGTCTGGTCTGGAATAGGTCTGAGATCCCGCCAAGTGTGGTCACTGAGGGTTCCAGAAAGAATGTGTTTCTTGGTGTTGGTAGCTGCCAGGGATGGAGATGGGCTAGAAGGAGTGGGGGAAGCTGAAGGGGTCCACTGGAGGGAGGAAAGTAGGGTGTGTCACCCAGATCTGCTTAGTCCCTGTGAATTGGGGCAGAAAGGATAGAGAAGCCTCAGTAGGTGGTCTGCTAAAGAGCTGGGGGATTGGATTTGGAGGAGACTGGGGACAGTGAAACTCTGAAGATCACCTACCCACTTCCCTGGCTGATGTTTTTCTGTCAGCTTAGTAACTACACATGAATCTACTGACATTTTAATTTTTGTCTGTGGTCCCATGGCCCCAACAGTCAGTGCCCTACTGGCCACTCAGGCTGTAGCCTGGCAGGGCTTCCAATCTTGTGGTCCTGGCTCTGCCATGGCTGTGATATATAGGTTCAAATTAAGTCTCTATTGTTTTATTTATCAATAAGACGTAGGAGTCAAAGGCTGGGGTGATAACCTGCTAGCTCAGAGAGGTTGAGTAGCAACTAGCTGACCTTGCTTTTTGGCTGAGGACACCACAAGAGACAACATGTCTCTTCCATCAACCCAGAATGAAAAGGAAGTGCCAAACTCAAGTCTCCACCTATTCCTTCTGGTGTATCTTTTCTATCCAGTTGCTGACTTCTCTGTGGCCAATTCTGGTCAGATAGTCACTGGTTCTGCCCCCTGATTCAAGGTTTAACTTTATTGGCAAATCTCAGGAATGTCAGAGTGTGGTCAAAATATCTTGCTGTGGATATCGCTCTGTGTAAATAAAGTTCTGATTGGCTAGTGGTCAGGCAGGAAGTATAGGCGGGACAAGAGAGAAGAGAATTCTGGGATGTAGAAGGCTGGGGAGAGACACCGCCAGCCGCCGCCATGAAAAGCAACATGTAAAGACACCGGTAAGCCACAAGCCATGTGGCAAAGTATAGACTAACAGAAATGGGTTAATTTAAGATAGAAGAAGCAGATAACAAGAAGCCTGCCACGGCCATACAGTTTGTAAACGATGTAATTTCTGTGTGCTTTCTTGGTTGGGTCTGAGCAACTGTGGGACTGGCAGGTAAGAGAGATTTGTCCTGACTGGGCTAGACAGGAATACTCTAACTACAAATGGCGCCCAACGTGTTGGCAAGAGTTTCCACCTAAAACCTGAGAAAAAAGATTCTAAAATGGAGCTAAAAACAGCTTCCTAGTTGTCTCTCTCAAGTTAGCGGCAGCCTGCTGGTTTCAGCTACTATGGTGGGTTCCTGGCGTGTGCGTCTGACCTGCAGTGTGGTGGAAATGAGGAGTCTACAAGCGGCACTTTACTCTGTTGTGTGGTGGATTTAGCCTTTGCTAGTTAAAAAAAAAAAAAAAGTTTCTGGGCTATGAGCTGCTTTGATAGAACTGCTTCTGATAGTTGATGGTGCACATGGCTCCAGACCCAGAGCTGGCTGTAAACTGTACCACCGCCATGTTGGAAAGCTGAGGTGGGCGGAGCCAGCAGCCACAGCGGCGTTTCAGTCTTACAAAGATGGATATTACACAGAGAATCTGGTTTGTCTTGTCTTTGGGATTTTTAACTGCAAAAAAAGATTTGATTGTAAAAGCTGTTGAGTTAAATAAATATGTAAATTTTAAAGGTAACTTGACTTCAAAATTTGGATATAAGGATATGTTGCTTTGGAAAAGAGTCTCTGCTTTTGTTTCCACAGAAAGCCAGAGGCTATGGATTTGTTCCAGATTAAGATACATCAGGTTTGATCAGCCAAGACCACCTGAAAGGTCTCCAATGACACCATGGCCCAGATGATCCAACATCCAGAATGGTTTCAAGGCAACTGGCTCTCTAAAATTTTCTTTGTGTCCCCATAAGATACAGCGCCCCCCTCCAGCAGGAAGTAGTAAGAAAAACTACACCCACATTCCCAAAATTATCAAGCTGGCTTTGGAGATGGAATTGGCTCACTCCTTCTCTAAACCCAGATATATTGCTAAAAGAAAAGGTTAAGAGATTCTTGTGTCCCAAATCAGAAGAGCCCTCTGGTGTGGGACAGAGAAAAACCAATATTTTTCTTTAAAGCAGTTTGATTATAAATGAGATCTCTTTCTAAAGAAGAAAAGGGGATAGGATATAGATATAATAGGATGAAAGGGTAGATTAAGGAACTTACTTCTAAAGAGCAACAACTTGTTTAAAATGTTTTACATTGGTATAGATTTTAGTCTATTGATACAAACTTAAAGTTAATTTTGTTATACTATGTATATATTTCTACTTATGTTTAAGGTATTATGTTTGTATAGCTCATTTAAAATTGTAATGGATAATTAAAAATAGATTAATAATTAATCATCTGTGATAATCATACTCATAGCCATGTTAGTTAAGTCTTCTGGGTATACATAGAGATATTTCAGATAGATAGGTAATCTTCAAATACTTCAAAGACCTTCAGAATATGGCATTTAAAATATTTTTAAAATTTAGACTTTCTGGACAGTGAGACATGTCTGCTCCTGGCAGCACCAATTTACTTCAGAGAGGAGGATGGGCATTGAAGACACTTCATATGGAGTTTATCTTCACCTTGGCAAAAATAGCCATTTGGGCAAGAAACTGTTCTTGCCTGGAGTGCTCGATCAACTGGACATGCAGGACCCATAGAAAGGTGACCACTGAACTTTGATTGACAAAATGGTCCTCAGGCTCCTGCTTCACAGAGGAAACTGACAGACATTCTACGGGACACTGAGAGAAGTGATTGAGAGACTCTAGCCTTGTGGGCTGAAGACAGATGCCCCAACTTTACAAAGGAACATTAGGTGACAGTCCAAGCTGCCAGCTGTCTCTGTCTACCCTGTAAGACTCCCGAAAGTTGCTTGCATCCTTCTCCCGGTTCTCAGGTAATATTATATCCTTCTGAGGTCTTTGATGTGGTTGAAGACTAGATAGTTATAATTTCCTCAGTTATGATAAAAGATACATTAGATATAAAACCTTAGACTCATAAATATAAGATAGATAGGATATCTTCTTTAGTATTGTAACTGTAATTCTTGCTTGATAATTGTTTTGTTATATGTAATTGTACTATGTAAAAGTTAAAACCTTCCTTAAAAAAAGAAAAGAAACGGGGAAGTGCTGTGGATATTGCTCTGTGTAAATAAAGTTCTGATTGGCTAGTGGTCAGGCAGGAAGTATAGGCGGGACAAGAGAGAAGAGAATTCTGGGATGTAGAAGGCTGGGGAGAGACACCGCCAGCCGCCGCCATGAAAAGCAACATGTAAAGACACCGGTAAGCCACAAGCCATGTGGCAAAGTATAGACTAACAGAAATGGGTTAATTTAAGATAGAAGAAGCAGATAACAAGAAGCCTGCCACGGCCATACAGTTTGTAAACGATGTAATTTCTGTGTGCTTTCTTGGTTGGGTCTGAGCGACTGTGGGACTGGCAGGTAAGAGAGATTTGTCCTGACTGGGCCAGACAGGAATACTCTAACTACAATATTTCATAACACCTAGCCTCTCTGCTTGCCTGGCTAGCATGGGTGGCAGTTTCCCAGGGAGTGCTTGGGAAGTTGGTGGTTGAGATAAAAGGGAAGGGAGGCTGTATGGGAGGGAGGAGTGGTGGTCCTCTGGAGATAGAGCCAGAGAGGAAGGAGAAGCTACAGCCAGTGGTCTTCTGTGGAGTGGGGATGGGACTGAGATTGGATTTGGAGGAGAAGAGGGAGAGTGAAGGTCTGCAGATGACCCACCTGCTTCCTTGGCTGGCATGACCAGCCATATTTCAGAGTTTTAAGTGTAAATTATGGTCTTGACTTTAATGAGTTTTGTGAAAAATATGTTAGCCTGGTCCTAGAGGAATTTTTTTTAGTGATCCTGTATACAAGGTAAAAAACCAAAACCAAAACCAAAAAAAACCTAGGATTAGAAATCCAGTAGATTTTCAGATGAGAGTTAGTCATCTCCATTGCCTCTGGGATGTTCTTAAAACAAAGAGAAAAACAAAAACAACTAAACTCTTAGGATTCTTTGAACGATGTAAGAGTCTGTCTAGCAAGTTACAGAATTTTCTAATTTTTAAAAATGTGTGTCTTTATTGTGCATCACAGAACTTAAAAATTATTTGTTTTTACATCTTGATCAAAGTTTCCCCTCCCTCCTCTCCTCCCAGTCCCTCCCTCATACAACTTTTAATATGCCCTCTACTTTGCTACTTCTTGTCTCATTCACAGTACCCCAAGTGTATGGTGAAGGACAGAACCAGAAGACTGACAGATAAGTGTCATGCACGGTTCTCTTCTAACTGATTTTTCTCATATTAACTTTTTAGTGAGTGTGAAATATGTTTCTTTCTTTTAAATTATTTTCTTATAGTATACAAAATAGTGGGTCTCATTATCAAATTTTTTTTTTTTTGCTCCTGAAAACTCTTGACTCTTCACCTAGTATATGAGTCAAAGGTGGGAGAGTGTTTGCATTTTAAATATTTTTCCAAAGATTTAGTTATTTTTGTTTATATATGTGGGTGTTTTGCCTGTCTGTGTGTCTGTGTACTACTTGTATGCAGTGCCTGTGGAGACCAGAAGAGGGCATCAGATCCCCTGGAGCTGGAGTTACTGATGGTTGGTTGTGTATGCTGGGTGGGCACTGAACCTGGGTCCTCTCCAAGAGCAGTGGGTCCTGAAGCCATCTCTCTAGCATCCTCAGTTTGAATTTCCAAAGCTAATTCTAAGCACTGTGCTTTGCTCTGTCTGTCCTTCCTCCGGTACCCTCAGGACTGCCTACCTTGAAAGCTTCAGCCACCCATTCACTCAGATCTTGGGAGATTAAGGTAGATGATATGTAACAACAAGAAAGAGGCAAACATTTGTTCCCATTTTGTTTCATGGACTTGTGTGTTTCTGGCTCTGGAGACACAAACTTGTCAGTCTAGGGCAAAGGTGAAGTAGAAACCAGGAGGCGGGGGGCGGGGGGAATCATGCAATCTCCCTGAAAGTATAGTTAAGGATTATCTTTAAATAATGCAAATCCTTGGGCTTTATCATTCAGCATCATAACTCTGTGTGTGTGTGTGTGTGTGTGTGTGTGTGTGTGTGTGTGTGTTTATGCACATATGCTCACACATTCACACACTAGCCTTTCCTCCACTTAGGCTCTGAACTGTTAGGGAGTTTATATGGCCAGGCTAGCTAGCTATAAGGTTCTGACTAAACCAGTATGATGGGGCTTCCTTAGGATAGTTGAAAGGCCTTCCTACTAACAAAAGGATTGAGGGGTTTACTGTGGAGTCATGTGATTCAGGTGGCTGGACTTCCAGAACTGTTCACTGTAATTCAGGAGGCACACACGTTGGGTCATTATCCTGTGAAACCCTCTCCTTGTCAGATGAGCTGTCTAGGTGCTTGGGCATTCACTCTCACATTAGTCCAAGTGTGAGCAATTAAAGGAAAAGTTTTAGCAGGGCTCACCAGAGTGAGGCCCTCTGTGGGTAGATCGAGCCTGCATGAGGCAAGGGATAGAGAGGGAGCCTGCTTTCTATCCGGTGTCTGCAGCCAGCCTGGCCTAGGAGAGCAATTAAACGACCCGACAGAGGTGTTCTAACACTTAACCAGAATCTAGATGGGGCTGTGCTCCTGTGGAATCCTTGTGCATTTTCCCCCTTGGTTAAGACAGCCTGCCATGCCTCTCCTTTTATCAGCAATTCCATGAGGCAGTGGGTTGAAGCTCAGTATTGATTCTTACACAGTCCAGCCAGCCTCCCAGCTGCCCTGCCTGGCCGGCGCCTATGCCCAGAGCCCCAGAAGCAGGGCAGACATTTGTGCCTTGGTATTCTTCAGGCAGGGTTCTTGTTCATACTGACATTGTTCAATGCTGTTCAAGGAATGTGGAGTGAGGGGAAAAAAACAGCCCCTAAGCAGGAGCTTGGCATTAAGGGAGGAATAAGTAGAGGCAGGAACGGCAGCCATCCTATCCAGGGGTAAATGAATGTAGGATTTATTTGAGCCATTTATACTCCCACTTGTGTACATGATCTTCTGTCATGTTGAAAGAAACAGGGGCTCATTAATTCCAACAACTAGAAGCTTCTTGACTTTGAATCAGGGTCCACAGAGCCCCTGTCTATTTACTGAGTGTCTTTCGTCTCTTATTTCTGACAATGTATCCTTGTGTATGATAAGATACATATCCATGATGCATGTGTTTATGTATTTAAAATGATAACTTAGTGTGTTTATGTGGTTTATGCTACATGCGGCATTTAAAGTAGAATTCATTTCATCGACATGCTATAATGCCCCCCTAATATTCTCATTATTGATTTTAGTATTTCAGAAGTATTATTCATGGTGACACCTACGGGGAAACAGATTTCAGCTCTATCAATAGATATTATTATAATATAAAAAACATTAATATTTGATGGTGACATAAGTATGACACAAAGGCAATAAACTCATTAATAAGCACACACATGTCATTAACAAAGTGTTCCAAGATGGCAGCTGTGATTTCCAGCCTTGCTCCTGTCTGTTGTTCATTTACCAGATGTATTTGCCTGCTGTTCACCAAAACTCTTCTCAGTTAACGAGGCTGATCTTCCTTTAAGGTAACATAGATCTTAGAAATAATTACAATGACGATATCAGTGTCCAATCCATGGGATTTCTAAAAAATAGCTATCAAAATATCAAAATGTAGCAATGCGTCTCTCTCTCTCTCTCTTTCTCTCTCTCTCTCTCTCAATGTGTGTGTTGCTTGGCAACCAACATTGATCTGTTTCAAAAAAAATCACATGACTTAGGAATTGCTGGTGGCAATATTACTCTGTCATTTTTCTTTCTCATACCAAGCTAATGAAGGCATTCCTAACTGCAGCAGCTGTTAATTGTCCTTCTCTTCATTTGGGTTTAATTTCCATATATTCCATTCATTAAGAACAATTTAGTTAAAAGAGACAGTGGCCTAGGGAACATGGCTGGAGAAAGCCAAATGAGGACAAAATTTCTGGAGATAAAAGAGAGACATGACAGTTCATTTTTTATTCATGATTCATGAGGTCAGCCTTGTCTTTCCTAAACACCAATCACAATAGAAACTGAAGCCAGACAGCTTGTATTGTCCTCTCACCCAGACACTCTGTGACCAGAGCCAGGAGGCCAAGGACATGAATGCCACCTGGATCTTCCCACCGCTCCCAAATGTCCACTCCTGCTCACCTGCTTAGTCTCAGGCTTAAGTGTCAGCCTTCCTCTGATGAGATGCTCTGCTCACTGCTGAAGTCCACTCTGCAGCACCCACACCCCTTTCACGCTGCTTACAGAGCACCCGGTACTTTCTGTGGCTGTCAGAGTTTCTCATGGTTTGTCTAATTCATTTTCTGTTTTTGTTAGGATTGAAACATTGGCCATGGAGCACAGGACTTTGTTCAGCTCCAGAAATTGTTTTTATAAAGTGTTTCCTGTAAAAAGTGTTGGCCTTTAAGAAACTGCACTTTGTCTGCAGGTAGACCACAGTGGCAGCACAGACATGAGGAGAAAATGGTTAAAAAATATAGCAATTGATGGCTGCTAGGACAAGGGTACCAATTTTCTCTATGAGGCTCTTGGTAGGTTTACAACATTCTAGTGTAAGGCCCTCACATCCAAGAGCGTATGGGCAACACAAATTGGACCTGATGGTTTTATATTTTCTTAAAGAGGACACGAAGTTGGGTGGGTAGGAAAGGCAGGGGGATCTGGGAGGAGTGGCAGAGGGGCATGATCACAATATAATTTATGAAATTCTCAAAAATCTAGTACAAAATGAGGAAACTCCCACACATTTCATGAGTAAATCTGAAATAGCTTCCTTTCCAAATTCTTTGCCTTGTATCTGCAGTTGCCTGGTGATTTTGAAAGGCTGTGAGCCCTCTCCCTGACCTAATGTGTTCCAAACATCCCTTGCTCTCTCTACTGTGTCCTCACCATTATGAGGCACTGCTTTTCTGCCTTCTCCCATCCTATCTTGGCGACAGTTAACCAAGCAGAGGCTTCACACACCCTTTATAGCCCAATACCTGACCCCTCCCTCTCTCTAAAATTATAGCTTGGAGTGGCCATTTTCAAGGCAAAAGGTCATTCCATCCCCATCTCTTTGGAGTCAATGTGCATCCACCTTCTAACCTCTGCCTTGGAGAGACAAGGCTGTTTGGGCTGCAATCCCTTCACTGCACATGGTCCATATTTTATATTTAGTGTGGCAGTCAAATTTAGGAAAGCAATTTCTCCTAGAACCAGGAGTTCCAATAATCTACCATCTTCTATTGGTGTGTGTTGTGGGGTGGGCAGTAATGGGTTTATGGGAAGTGCCTGCTGGCCTGTCTGTTCCAAGGAGGGGATTATTCCTGTCAATCTACATGTTTTAGAATTGGTGGGCTCCCACTGCTTATTATTCAGTATGCTTTTATTAGATTGTCTCCAAGCACAAAGCCCCAAGTAGAACACCCTTCTGGGCAGGCGGCAGGCTGGATCAATATTGCTAGGCATTACAAATCTTGGATAAAATAATGCTTCGTTTTCATGTTGGCTCCAGGAGTCCAGGAGGCACTGCTGTCTGAGGAAGGAGATAAGAGAGACACAGAGACATTAGTATAGTCAGAATCTACTGAGGGTAGAATCCATGGTTGAGATGGGTGTTTTTTGAAATAAGGGCTGTACTGGCTGGTTTTGTGTGTCAACTTGACACAAGCTAGAGTCATCAGAGGAAGGAGCCTCAGTTGAGGAAATGCCTCAGTGAGAGCCAGCTGTAAGGCATTTTCTCATTTCATAGTCAATGGGGGAGGGTCCAACTCATGGTAGGTAGTGCCATCCCTGGGCTGCTGGTCTTGGGTTCTATAAGAAGAGGGGCTGAGCAAGCCATGGGAAGGAAGCCAGTAAGCAACTTCCCCTCCATGGCCTCTGCATCAGCTCCTGCTTCTGGGATCCTGTCCTGTTTGAGTTCCTGTCCTGACTCCCTTCAGTGATGAACGGCAATGCTGTAGTGTGAGCCTTTCTTTCCTAACTTGCTCTTTGGGCATGGTGATTTTGTCACAGCAGTAGAAACCCTAACCAAGACAAGTGTTTTGTTTTTTTTTTTCTTTGAAACAGGGTCACACTGTAGCCATGACTGTCTTGAAACTCTCTGTGTAGACCAAGCTGGCCTTGAACTCATATAGAGATCCATCTGTCTCTGCCTTGAAAGTTTGGGGATTAAGGGTGTACACTACGACACCTGTCCTGGTGAAGTTATATTTAAGATAATATTTTACTTTTGTTCAGCAGTGAAAGCTATGAAGAATAATACTATTGAGCCACAGAAACTCATTGATGTTTGTTAACTTTAAATGAAATAGCAAAGGAAGAATGCATTGTTTTAAATTGAACAGGGTGGATGAAATTTTATCTGTTGCTACATGAGTGTATGGAATGAAATTAGGTGAACTCAAATTCAGAAGCCATGTGGCCCCCAGGGCCTTTGCTATCACTAGCCCCTCTGCTCCTGGATGCCAAAGTGCCCTAAGGAGATGCAGCAGGTGAGGTGGTTGTGTGCAGGCCATCTATTGTCAGCCTTGATGGTTTCTTGGGAGCAGAGCAAGTATGCTAGGCTTGCGTTAAAAGTTCCTTATCTGGTTTCCCTGCTTATTGAACTGGGATGGAGCAGACTCCTTGCAGGAGCCTCTTGACACTTCAGTGATGTTAAACCTGCCTCTCTAAAATGCTACCACATGTAAAGACAGATGTGTCACATAAAAGCATACAGTCACAAAACTGTCCCCAGCCATCATTGTACCTTAGAGGAGAAGCTTCAACTGAAGAATTGCTTTTATCAGGCAGGTCTGTGGACATGTCTGTGGGGATTGTCTTGGTTGGTCAGAACTCCAGTAGGGTGACACTACTCCTCAGGCAAGCACGTTAAAAGCTGAGTACCTCCCTGGCCCCATTACTGGTATGATCTTGATTCTTGCTATGTATTATTGATTTAGGCATTCTTATAATATTGCCTCCAAAAATCTCTTGAGAACAAATATGATTATTACCTAGTTTCTTTGCAATCCAGAGAGTGAGAATAAGAAGTGAATGCTTATTGACTATTTCATGTGCCAGACACAGGGATTAGAATTTCCATAAATTTATTCTTGAGTCTTTAAATAAGGCACATGTTGCTGGTAATTTACCCAGATAGGTTTATACATAAATCCAAATATGATCTTGTACTGGGGCTCAGAAAGTTGCAGATTCCTAAGTTGGATTTTTATAAAAAGAGACAGGCAGGGGTGGAGAGATGGTTCAGCAGTTGAGTGTATACTGCTATTGAAGACTGGAGTTTGGTCCCTAGCACCCAAGTCAGAGAGCCTGTGACTTCAGCTTTAGGGGGATCTGACACTTCTGGCCTCAAAGGGCACTTGCACTCAAGTTCACATCTTTCCCCCACATACACATAATGGAAAATAAAATTTAATCTTAAAAAAAAGAGATAAACAACTAGGCCAACTCTGGGTATTTGCTTCTCTGGGTCCTTCCTGAACAGTCAGAAGCAATCACCACATTCCTATGGGTCCCTCTAAGGCTCTGTAAGGTCAAATGATTTGCTTAAGGTCATAAGCCTAGTGTGTGGAAGAACCTGGTTTCAGGTAACAGGTCTGCTTCACTCCATGTTTTTACTTCTGTGGGGGCCCTTCAGTAAGAACAAACAACACTCCTATGAGGACCTTCTCTGTATCCTGAAGAGGCATTTGCCTCTTGCCTGTCTCAGTGCATTTAGCTCTGAAGATATTTGACCCTGAGAACAGCTGACATATGGCAATGTGAGGACTGATGAGCTGGAGATTGATAATATTGCTCTCTCGCTAAGAGAGCTGGGATGCCTGAAGTCTCCATGACACCTGAGGTGAGAATTCATGGTATTTCACAAGGCATGTTCACAGGCAGTGACTGTAACAAGTTCTGCAAGTAGGGAGAGTGAACATCTGTGGCCACGAACTGATCATGGAGTTTCCTTTCATCCTCTGAGCTCTTCTAATGGATTCATTTAGTATCTTGCTTATTCTTGTTTCTCAAGAAATCCTTCTTAAAGTGAAAAGACACTGTGCAAAATTGGGGTTATTTTCATAGACTTATCATGAGGAGTTAGAGACCAGTAGATACCCAGGCTTTCTGTCAAGCCAGCTTGGCCTACTTGTTGAGTTCCAGGTCAAGAACTCAGAAGACCAAGATGTGTCTCAAAGAACAAGATGGATTTTTGTTCTCCACTGTGAAAATGTTCTAAAAGATGTGTTGATCCTAAGCTAAAGTCCCCAAATCTATTTCATCTCTCTCATCCTTGAATTATGCATATCCCTCATCCTGATCCTGTTTAATAGAAGTGACAATGTTACCTGTTGATCTAGACTACTAATACCTTGTTTTGGGTTTTGTAAATGAAAAGTCACCCCAAGCTGCTCTTGAGTTATGTTATATATGACATTAATAATTATAGCCAAAGTAATCTTTCTTGTTAAGTATAGTAGAAATAGAGAGCTGGGAGAATTTCCAGTTGGAATGATGAAGGCAGCCTGGAGGTGGAATGAAAACTTAGCTTCAAATGAGCAAGAGTCTTATAGGTAGGCTAAGAGGTGGAAGAATGTGGGACAGGAGGAATTTCTCTTTAGAAATCAGTCCAGCAGGTGCATGGGAATGCTTCTTGGTGCTCTCTTGCCAGGGTCTATAGACAAGAGGACTTCCTTGAGTCTGACCCAGCAACTCTTTGTCTTCATAGGGCATGAGCAGCATTTCTGCAGTTAACAAGTCTTTGTAGTTCAAAGAGAAATTGATATCTGCTGATTGCCTTGTGCTGAACTAAACTTGCAAGAGTGCATTAAAAACCCTCTGTGAGGGAGGTTGAAAACATTACAAAAATGCATGGGCATCTTGGACATTAATATTTGATTCAAGATCTTTTAGTTGTGTATGGCATATTTTGATGGAGGAGGCGTGTGTAGGTATAAATACAAATTGGAGAGCCACCAGGCCAGAACAAGCTTGTCAGGTGACTCCTGTTGGCAGCATCCACTAGACCCCATTCCTCCTTTGGGTAAGTTTTATATTATCATATATTAATTATACATAATAATGGGTTTTATTATGACATTTCATGCATGTATATAATGTATTTTGACTGTATTAATTCCCCATTACTCTCTCTTGTTCCTGGTCCATTCTCTCTGATGCCCCACCTCCTCTTCCCATCTAGTCCTCCTATTTTCAAGTCCTGTGTTTTTTTTGAATGGGTTTGATAGGGTTACTTACAGGGGCCTGGGTGAGGAGTTATTTACAGAAGCACGTCCACCTTACTAGTGGCTATACCACTGTGGAAAAATCTCTCCCCTCCCCCTAACCACCGTTAACTGCATGTAAGTCCTCACAGGGGAGTGGGGTTTGGTAAGTCCTTTTTGACTCCCTGAAAGAATATTGTCAGGCCCAAGCTCATGCATACACAAATGTTTTGAGGCTACATAATACAGTAACAAGAACCAAGAAGAGACTCCCCCCTCCCCTACAATGTTTATAAAAGGAAATTTTCGCTGCTCCTCATGTTGGGCTGAGGACATCTTAAAACCTACATCTACATTCCACATGATAAAGGGCATCAATGTACTGACAAAATGCAAAGCCTCATGCTCAGACAGTGATGTAGACAACCAAAGGGCAATTTCTATTTTTAGGATGCTATGAAAGGATAGGTAAGAGCAGTGAGCAAGGAAACAACCAAAGAATTGCTTTAGCAGGAAAGAATGTCCTTGGAAAGCACTGAAAGAGTTCGAGGAGAAAACCCTATTTCACTTCATAGAAAATGTCTTTCCTCCAGTCAAATCAACCATCAACTTGGGAGCCTATTGGCCACTGTACACATTTTCCTTTTATTTAGAGAAGCTTCCTTTGCTCTGTGAGACATTTCTCTTCCTCTTTATCTATTGGCCAGGGCTTGACTGGATCCCACAGAGCTCCCCCAGGTTAGCAGGGAGGGATTTATTATAGGGTGTTGGAGGCTTACAAATTTGAGGTGTGAAGGCCAAATAAGCCACAATCAATGTGAATGTTCACGTATTTCTGTGGTGGGAGATATATGATCCTGGAGGTATATGCCCAAGAATGGTATAGATAAGTCATATTTTAGTTTTATTTTTAATTTTTTGAGAATCCTCCTGACTGTTTTCCATACTCCCTGTGACATCATACACTCCCACCAACAGTGAGAAAGGGTTTCCCTTTCTCCAGAATGTGTTGTCACTTCTTTTCTTGATGATAACCATTCTAACTGGAGTTACATGGGGTTTCCAACCAATTTTAAATTTGCATTACCCTAAATGCTAAAGATGCTGAACACTTTAAAAATTAAATATTGGCCATTTGTAGTTTTTCCTTTGAGAACTATCTGTTCAATTTATTATCTCATTTACTGAGTGAGAATTTGTTTGGGGGTATTTAATTTTTATAGTTTTTTTTTAATATATATCTTAGGGTTTTATTGCTTTGAAGAGATACTATGGTCTCTTGAGACTGGCTTACAGCTTCAGGGGTTTAGTCCATTATTATAATAGTGCAAAGCATGGTAGCATGCAGGTAGACCTGGGATGGGAAGGTAGTTGAGAGTTTTACATCTTGATCTGTAGGCAGAGGGGAGAGACAGTGAGCCACTAGGCCTGGATTGAGCTTCTGAAACCTCAAATCCCATCCCCAGTAACACACCTCCTCCAGCAAGGCCACACCTACTGTAACAAGGTCACACCACCTAATCCTTCCTAAATAGTTCCACTACCTGGGGACCAAGCTTCAAACATGGGGAAATTCTCTAAATGTCTGTCTGTGTGCCAATATTTTTATTTTTGTCACTCTGGCTCTGTAGTATAACTTGAGATTGGGTATTGTGATCTCAGATGAGCAGCTATGTTCTTTCTGCTCAGGGTTGTTGCATATCTTTGGGTTTTTTTTGTGCTTCTGTATGAATTTTATGGTTTTTTTTCTAGTTTTGTGAAGAACATCATGGGAAGTTTAATGGAGATTGTGTAGAACCTGTAGATTAACTTAGATAATACAGCCAAGTTCACAGCATTAATCCTGCTAACCTATGAGTTTATAAGGCCCTTGATCTTCTTAATTGATAAATTAAAATAATTCTTAAATTGTCTTCTTTAATTTCTATTTTGTGACTTAACATTTTCATTATAGATACCTTTTACCATTTTGGTTATATTTATTCCTAGGTAAATATACTGTTGTGATGGGGTACTTTTCCCAATTTCTTTCTTTGGAAAGTGTAGTATATAGAAAAGTTACTGATTTTTGTATGTTGACTTTTAATCTTTTGACTTCATTGTATTTATTAGACTTAAGAGTTTCATAGTGGAGTCCTTAGTGTTTTTTAAATATAGAATCATATAATCTACAAATAGGGATAAATTGCCTTCATTATTTCCCATTTGTATTAATTTATACCTTTCTCTTGTTCTGTAGACAGAAGTTTCTGTTCTACCTGGTCCTGCAGCCATTCAGTCTCAAATAAACACACAGAGGCTTATATTAATTATAAACTGTTAGGCCTATTACTCAGGCTTATATAAGTAGCACTTATGCTTAAATTAATCCATAATTCTTGTCTATGTTTAGCCATGTATCTTGGTACCTTTTCTCAGTCCAGCATTCTCATCTCACTTCCTCTGCCTCTGGCTGGCAGCTCCATCTCTCTTTTCCTCTTCCCAGCCTTCTCCTAGTCTGAGCACCCCGCCTACACTTGCTGCCTGACTACTGGCCAATCAGCATTTTATTAAGCCAATAGGAGTGACAAATCTTTTCAGGGTTCAAGAGTGTTACCCCACAACATTGTTCTATTTATGTATTTAAGATTTTTGAATGCTATACTGAGTGAGAAGGGGAGAGTGAACACACTTGTTCATCCCAGGCTTAGGAGCAGTCCTCTTGGGTTTTCCCCATTTAGTATAATACTGACTATAGATTTGTCATATATAGCCTTAGTAAATTGAGATATGTTCCTTTTATTCCTACTTTCTTTAGGACTTTTATTAGGAAGGACATTTAAATATTTTCAAGTACTATTTCTATGTCTATTGAGATAATCATGTGATTTATGTCCTAAGTCTATTGATATATGTTCCATTTACTGATTTGCATGTGTTGCATCAACCTTGCATTTCAGGGGTGACACCAATCTAGTAGCGATGTATGAGCTTCTTAATATGTTCTAGTATTTGCAAGTACTTGGTTAGGAACTTTTGCATGTAGGTATATCAGGAAAATTGGCCTATAGTTGTGTCTGTGTGTTATCTAATTTTAGTGTCAGAGTAATACTAGCTTTGTAGAATGAATTTGGCAGTGTCTCTCCATTTTCTATTTTGTGGAACAGTTTGAGAAGTGTTGGTATTAAGTATTTTTTAAAAGTGGTGGTGGTGGTGGCAGCACACCTTTAATTCCATCACTCAGGAGGCAGAGGCAGGCAAATTTCTGTGAGTTGGAGGCCAGCCTGGTCTACAAAGTGAGTTCCAGGAAAGGCGCAAAACTACACAGAGAAACCCTATCTCAAAAAACCAAAAAAAAAAAAAAAAAAAAAAAAAAGTTTGATAGAATTTTGTGTAGCTGGGGTTTTCTCTAGTCCTGCCTGGCCCATGGTCAGGACAAATCTCTCTCACCTGCCAATCCTGAAGCCACCTAGACCCAACCAAGTAAACACACAGAGACTTACATTGCTTACAAACTATATGACAGTGGCATACTTCTAGCTATGTAGTTCTTACATCTTAAATTAACCCATTTCTATTAATCTATAAATTGCCACATGGCTTGTGGCTTACCAGTACCTTTACATGTTGCTTGTCATGGCAGCAGCTGGTAGTGTCTGTCTGCCTTAGCCTTCCACTTCCCAGAATTCTCCTCTCTCCTTGTCCTACCTATACTTCCTGCCTGGCTACTGGCCAGTCAGTGTTTTATTTATTAACCAATCAGAGCAACACATTTAACATATAGAACACCCCACAACAATTTTGCAGTGAATCTGTTTAGTCCTGGGCTTTTCTTTGTGGGCAGACTTTTCATTACTATTTCAATCTTGTTGCTTGTGATGGGCCTATTTAAATTGTATACACCTTGATTTAATTTTGTTGGATGTATGTGTTTAGGATTCATCTATTCCTTCTAACCTCTTCCAGCTTTTGGAATGTTTATTTTCAAAACATCCCATAGTGATCCTTTAGATTTCCCTGGGGTCTCTAATTTTGTTAATTTGGACCTCCTCTCTCTTTTGCTTAGTTTAGCTAAGGATTTCTTATTCTTCTTTATCATTTTTAAAGAATCAAGTCTTTGTTTTGTTGAGTCTATGAGTTGTCATTTTGTCTCTATTTTATTATTGCTCACCCTAATGTTTGTTATTGCTTACATGTACTACACTTGCATTTTCCATCACTTTTTTTATGTCTAGAACACTGAGGTATGTCATTTTGTTGTTGTTGGTTCTTGTTCTGGTTGGTAGGATTTTGGTTATTCTTTTCTTTCTCACCTGCAAGGGCTTTGCTGTTTTGTTTCAGTGAGCATGCTGAGTTCGCTTCCTATCACTCCTTGGCTCAGCTATTTCTCCTACAAAATTTCTCCTTTCTTATGTACTCATTCTCGGGACTGTCTTTGTTCCTCCCCTGTATGTAATATTCCTTTATGTGTCATCTGCAGTGATGGCTTGGTTGTCACGAGTTGCTTTAATTTGTGCTTACCTTGTCATGGTAGTATTTCCCCCTTCCATTTTAAGAGATGACTCTGCTGGGTAAAGCAATCTTGCTTGACAGTCATTTAGTTTCAGAGCTTGAAGCACAGCACTCCATGATTTTCTGGCTTTTAGGACTGTTGACAAGGGATCTGACCTTATTCTGCCTGTTGCCTTTGCAGGCTGACTCCCATGGTCATTTGTAGCTTTTACTATTGTTTCTTTGCTTTGTATTTTTGACATCTTGATATGATATGGAGAGATTCTTCCCTGGCCATGACAATTTGGGGTTCCAAATGCTTCTTGAATGTATATTTCTTTTTCTGGATTTGAAAAAAATCTGCAGTGATTACATTGAATAAGCTATCTGTGCCTTGGGACTTTGTTTTAGCTCTTTGCTGTACTCTACGAGTCCTTAGGTTTGGTCTTTTGAACATATGCCAAAGCCCTTGGCAGTATCAGTCATGCTTATTAATTGATTTAAAAAAAAAAACCCATCTGTTTGCATTTATTTTGACTTATCTTCTATTCTTGAAATCCATTCTGCTTGGTCATGTCTATAGATGATGTTTCCACTCTGTTATTTAATTTTATTGATTGAATTTTTAATTTCCAGAAATTCTGTTTGGTCCTTTTTGTGAGTTTCTATTTCCTCACTAAAGTTTTTCCTTCATGATTTTGAAACTCTCTTCCAAGGTACTGGCCATTTTACCCACTGTGGTAACTCTCTGGTCTAGGTTCGAAATTGATTTCCTTACTTTGTTCATTTGAATTCTTTATATGGTTATTGATCTTTTTTTTTTTTTTGTTGAAAGTAGGGCTCTCAAATCTTTTTCTGGCATTTCAGCCATCTCATTAACTGTGGTTTGGGGTATTGAGGAAGTGAGCTTGTAGAGATGTCATGGTGGGTTGTTGTCTTATATCTCTGTGGGTTTTTGTTGTGTTTTGAACATCTGTTGTAAAGAGTGTGTTATTCAGTTATGTTTTCTCCTTTACCTATTATTTGGTGTGCTTATTTTATTTCCTTTGAGTCCTGCTGGTGAGCTGTCCTTACTTGGAATTGTGTTTCTTCCTGCTGTTTAAGGGAGCGGCTGATTGCAGTAAAGTACATAAAGATTTACCAGTAAGCAATCCTAGTTTTGGCTTGCAGTGAAAGGCACTTGTGCACTTTATTATGTCCCCACTAAGGTTCAGAGACAGGGCACTAGGGTATTGGTTGGGAAAACTGTAGTTTAAAGGTTTTTCTTTTTTAAGAGCTAAGGGTATTGATATTTAAATAGTGATACTAGGAAGGAATGGGAAGAAGAGGGAAGACAGAGCAGAGTATGAATGAGAAGGGTAGCATGTCAGTTAGAGGCCTGAGATACTGTAGAGGAACAATTGCAGGGGCGGAAAGAGAAGGGAGTATTGTGAGGCCTTGTCTGGCAAGACTCAAGTTAAAACATAATAAAGTAACAAAATACAAAATTGTAACTAATAATAAAAGCAAGAACAGAAACAACCAAAACAAGAGTGAAAAATAGAAATAGAAGTAAGCAATAACAGGGGCTGGAGGGATGGCTCAGCAGTTAAAAGCACATACTGCTCTTTTTGAGGACTTGAATGGCTTCCAGAACCCATGTACAGTGGCTCACAAGCTCTTGTAAATTCAGTTTTAGAGGTTCCACACCCTCTTCTGGCCCCTATGGGCATTGCATGCATGTTACACACACACACACACACACACACACACACACACACACACACACACAAACACACACATACACACAGAGTTTTAAAATCATAAAAATATAAACAGTAACTCAGAATACAATATATTATGCCTTTTGTCAGTATTTCTTCCTCATTGTGGTCTAGTTTCATTCTCTTGCATGTGGATATCCAAATTCCCCATTACCATTTATTGAAAAAAGTGGTCCTTTCCCAGGTTGGTTCCTAGTACTTTGGTCAATCTTTAGTTGGCTGAATATGTTTGGTCTGACTTCTGGAATTTCTATTCTGATCCATTTGTTTACCTGTTTTTTTTTTTTTTTTTTTTTTTTTTTTTTTTTTTTTTTTTTTTTTTTTTTTTAAGATTGCCAATACCATATCATTTTGATTACAGTAGCTTTGTAGTAGGTTTTGAAGTCAGGCTGTTTCATGCTTCCCACTTTGTACAAAGAAGGATTTGGCCATTGCTATATTAATTTAAGCTCATTTTCTGTTGAATACAAAAATGCTTCTAGTATTAGTGTATGGTTTTTATACACAGGATCATTGCTGAATTTGTTTATTCTTTTTCTTGGTAGGATTTGGAAGTGACATAAACATAAATCCATATAATTTGGAAATGGTGATTTAGGCCTTATTTTCCAATTTTGATGATATTTATTCTTCCTCTTTCCTGATTGAGCTGGCTAGAACTTCCAGAAGTCTGTTGAATAAACATAGAGAATGTGGGCCTCTCCTTCCACACCTTTGGGAGCCTTTGGCTCTTCCTCACTTAGTGCAAGGTCACCTGCTGACTTGTGAGTCATCCTATGCTGAGGTAATTTCTTTCTGCAATATAGCTGCCTCCTATAGGTTGGGCATGGCCATCACTGTCTTTCTTTTGTTTTAAACTTTCTGTTGAGATTTATTGAGCTGAGGCTAATGTGTCACTTAAAAAGGAATATGTATACGAGTGTGTGCCTGAGTGTATACATGCACACCATGTTCAAAGGAGCCCAGAGATGTCAGAAGAGGGTGATGAATTGCCTGTAATAGGAGTTATGGGCAGTTTGAGCTACTATATGGGTACTGGGAACCAAAATCTGGGTCCTCAGCAGGAGCAGTAAGCAGTCTTAGTTGATGAGCGATCTCTCAGCACCCACTGCCTTTCATTTGTAGGCATGTGTGCATGCTGGTGTGTATGTGTGTGCTTGTTTGTGTGGAGAACCAAGGCCAGCACCACTTCCCTCTCTCAATTGTTCTCTACCTTAATTTTTGAGACAGGGTCTCTCACTGAATTTGGAACTACCCAATTTGACTTGACTGGCTGGCCTCTCCAGTGCTGGGGCCATAAGCATGTGGCATATGTCCTACGTTTGAAAATGTGGGTGGGGGTCTGAGTTCAGGTCGGGTCCTAGTTGCCCACCCCCTTTGCCATAATAAACACTGACCAAAAGCATCTTGGGGAGGCAAAAGTTTGTTTTCACTTATAAGCTACAATCTGCCACTGAGGGAAGTCATGGCAGAAACTCAAGGCAGGAAACTGAGCAGGAGCTGGAGCAAAGATACTGCTTTGATTTCCATGCTTGCTTACTTTTCTTTTTTATAGATCTTAGGATCTGTCAAAGACAGCACTATCAACAGGGAACTGGGTCTTCCCATATTGAATCATCAATCAAGAAAAGGCTCCACAGGACACTATTGGAAGGAATTCTTCAATTGAGATGCCCTCTTCTAGATATGTCCAGGTTTATGTCAAGTTGACAAAAACTATCCAATACAGGCCTTCGTGCTTGTCCAACAAGAACTTTACCAAATGGACACCTCTCTGGCCCATGACCAGTAGAGTCTTGAAGTTGAATGGCTATGAGGACTCACATGAGCCCCTCATCAGATGTGACCTATTAACATTCCTTTATGGATATCATAGGGAATCATGAAGCTCACAGGTTGTCCCTCAGGAGACCCCTTTGCAACTCCTCCCATCCTTGAATTCTATGAGCAGATTCAGAAGTGAAGGGATAATCTCAGAAGAGTGCATGGAGGTCCTATCTAACCAGGAAGTACTTGTAGGGTACTGGGTCTCTGAAGTTGGAAGCAAGAGCCAATAATGTATAGGCATTTTCTTTAATGTGACCTCATTTGTATCTATAAATTGACAAGACTTGTGATGTTTGGAGAGATATCCACTACCAAATGAGTTACATTCAATCATAATTATTTGCTAACAATGCAAACTTTTACTGACTTCAAGCCCATTTGCTCTCTCTTACAATCTTACCTGTACTTGTAAAACACTATGCCTGAAGCCATTGAGTTTGTATGTTCTTCAGTATTTTAGAAAGACAGACAATTGAATAGCTTGATCTGCTTGGGAGACACCCAGGCAGTGGTGCTGTGGATATTGCTCTGTGTAAATAAAGTTCTGATTGGCCAGTGGCCAGGCAGGAAGTATAGGCGGGACAAGAGAGTAGAGAATTCTGGGAAGTAGAAGGTTGGAGGAGACACCTCCAGCCGCCGCCATGAGAAGCAACATGTAAAGACACTGGTAAGCCACAAGCCATGTGGCAAAGTATAGATTAACAGAAATGGGTTAATTTAAGATAGAAGTAGATAACAAGCAGCCTGCCACGGTCACACAGTTTATAAGCAATATAAGTTTCTGTGTGCTTTCTTGGTTGGGTCTGAGCGACTGTGGGACTGGTGGGTAAGAGAGATTTGTCCTGACTGGGCCAGGTAGGAAAACTCTAACTATAGAGCTCCACCTGGGTCCTGGCTGAGGATTCTAAGACGGAGCTAAAAACAGCTTCCTAATTGTCTCTCTCAAGTTAGCAGCAGCCTTTTGAGCTACTATGGCGGGTTCCTGGTGTGTGCATCTGACCTGCAGTGTGGCGGGAATGAGAAGTCTACAAGCGGCACTTTACTCTGCTGCGTGGTAGATTTAGCCTTTGCTAGTTTAAAAAAATAAAAAAAGTTTCTGGGCTATGCACTGCTTTGATAGAAATGCTTCTGATAGTTGATGGTACACATGGTTCCAGACCCAGAGCTGTCAGTAAACTGTACCACCGCCATGTTGGGAAACTGAGGTGGGTGGAGCCAGCAGCCACAGTGGCATTTCAGTCTTACAAAGATGGATATTACACAGAGAATCTGGTTTGTCTTGTCTTTGGGACTTTTAACTGCAGAAAAAGATTTGATCGTAAAAGCTGTTGAGTTAGATAAATATGTAAATTTTAAAGGTAACTTGACTTCAAAATTTGGATATAAGGATATGTTGCTTTGGAAAAGAGTCTCTGCTTTTGTTTCCATAGAAAGCCAGAGGCTGTGGATTTGTTCCAGATTAAGATACATCAGGTTTGATCAGCCAAGACCACCTGAAAGGTCTCCGATGACACCATGGCCCAGATGATCCAACATCCAGAATGCGTTTAAGGCAACTGGCTCAGAGGTTCACCCTAATGGACTACTCCATAATCCTAAAATTTTCTTTGTGTCCCCATAAGATACAGTGCCCCCCTCCAGCAGGAAGTAGTAAGAGAAACTACACCCACATTCCCAAAATTATCAAGCTGGCTTTGGAGATGGAATTGGCTCACTCCTTCTCTAAACCCAGACATATTGCTAAAAGAAAAGGTTAAGAGATTCTTGTGTCCCAAATCAGAAGAGCCCTCTGGTGTGGGACAGAAAAAAACCAATATTTTTCTTTAAAGCAGTTTGATTATAAATGAGATCTCTTTCTAAAGAAGAAAAGGGGATATGATACAGATATAATAGGATGAAAGGGTAGATTAAGGAACTTACTTCTAAAGAGCAACAACTTGTTTAAAATGTTTTACATTGGTATAGATTTTAGTCTATTGATACAAACTTAAAGTTAATTTTGTTATACTGTGTGTATATTTCTAATTGTGTGTAAGGTATTATGTTTGTATAGCTCGTTTTAAATTGAAATTGATAATTAAAAATAGATTAATAATTAGTCATCTATGATAATCATACTTGTAGCCATGTTAGTTAAGTCTTCTAGATATACATAGACATATTTCAGATAGATAGGTAATCTTCAAATACTTCAAAGACCTACAGAATATGGCATTTAAAATACTTTCAAAATTTAGACTTTCTGGACAGTGAGACATGTCTGCTCCTGGCAGCACTGATTTACTTCAGAGAGGAGGATGGGCATTGAAGACACTTCATATCTTATCTTCACCTTGGCAAAAATAGCCATTTGGGCAAGAAACTGTTCTTGCCTGAACTGCTTGATCGACTGGACGTGCAGGATCCATAGAAAGGTGACCACTAAACTTTGCTTGACAAAATGGTCCTTCAGGTTCCTGCTTCGCAGAGGAAACTGCCAGACATTCTACAGGACACTGAGAGAAGTGACCGAGAGACTATAACCCTGTGGGCTAAAGACAAATGCCCCAACTTTACAAAGGAACATTAGGTGACTGTCCAGGCTGCCAGCTGTCTCTGTCTACTCTTGCAAGACTCCTGAAAAATGCTTACATCCTTCTCCCAGTTCTCAGGTAATATTATATCCTTCTGAGGTCTTTGATGTGGTTGAAGACTAGATAGTTATAATTTCCTCAATTATGATAAAAGATAAGTTAGATATAAAACCTTAGACTCACAAATATAAGATAGATAGGATATCTTCTTTAATATTGTAACTGTAATTCTTGCTTGATAATTAATTTGTTATATGTAATGGTACTACGTATAAGTTAAAATCTTCCTTAAAAAAAAAAAAAAAAGAAAAGGGGAAGTGCTGTGGATATTGCTCTGTGTAAATAAAGTTCTGATTGGCCAGTGGCCAGGCAGGAAGTATAGGCAGGACAAGAGAGTAGAGAATTCTGGGAAGTAGAAGACTGGGGAGAGACACCTCCAGCCGCCGCCATGAGAAGCAACATGTAAAGACACTGGTAAGCCACAAGCCATAAGCCATGTGGCAAAGTATAGATAAGCAGAAATGGGTTAATTTAAGATAAAAAAGTAGATAACAAGAAGCCTGCCACAGCCATACAGTTTGTAAACAATGTAAGTTTCTGTATGCTTTCTTGGTTGGGTCTGAGCGACTGTGGGACTGGCGGGTAAGAGAGATTTTGGCCAGGCAGGAAAACTCTAACTACACAGTGGGACCCAGACCTGTCCTTAGTGCATGAGCTGGCTGTTTGAAACCTTGGGCTTACACAGGGACACTTTGCTCAGTCTGGAAGGAGGTGACAGGACCTGACTGTACTGAATCCACCAGGTTTAAATGAATCCCCAGGGGTGCCTTGATCCTGGAGGACATGGGAATGGAGGGGAGGGGCTGGGGGGAAAGTGTGGGTGGGGGCGGGAGGGGGGAGGACAGGGGAACCCATGGCTGATGTATAAAATTTAAAACACATAATAATAAAGAAAAAAAAAACTAAAAAAAAAAAAAAAGAAAGAAAGAAAGACAGCTTCATTACAGCAGAGGGAAGGAGTCCCCATAAAAAACTGTTTACATACCTGCAACCAACAAGCTTATTGAGGCTATGGAGAGATACTCTGCATTTCTTTTCAGTAGCTGTCTGAACTCATCAAAGCTCCTCAGTCTACTAACAGCTGTTCACAGCACTTGTAGCACCTTGAAACACCACTCAGCCCATTCTTTTCAGATCATAACTCCAGACAAGAACAACTATCTAGTCAGAGAAAGACAAAGAACAACTAGGTGGAGACTTGTTATATAGTGACCAATTGACTCTGGTTCTCTCCAAGATTCTCCAATACAAGCAGAAAGTGTCCTGCTCTTCTGGGATCCAGGGTGAGATTCCTATCTGGCCCTTTAATTCTTCACCAGCCACAGTGGAGTGTAAGTTTTATGTTCACAGAAACACCTCTGTTGCCATGAAGGACTATACTTCTGGACATAGAGACAAAAATCATTAAAAGTGTGTAGGTGGGCATGAGATAGATATACTTTCCTTATGATTATTTTCTTTTAAAATGTGTACATGATGAAAGAGTTGATGTGAAAATTTTGTCTGGTCATTTTCAGGGTGGGTAAGATCACATATTCTCTGGGTTACTATGACATTTGTGACAGGTTTAAAAATATGAAAGATTAAATTAATGAATAAAAGAAGGAAGTCTGTAAGTATCTGGTCTTTTTGTAATTGGGATGGTTAACCATAATGCTATGAAATAAAACCCCGGGAAAGCATTTAGTTCACAATTGGCAAAAATAGTTAAAACTTACAGTGGAAAAGGCAGGGAAGTTAAAATGACAAATACTTGTAGTGCCGACTCTCATATTTCTAGTTAATTGTAGACTCAAAGCCTAGATGCTGCTGCATGTGAAGATGTGATATTAGCTGCCCGATTTATTTGGGTTACTTGACAATAAGCAGGCAGGAGAAGAGGAGAAATTGACATCTAAAACTTATTTCCTTCCCAGGTTATGAAACTGAAGAACTGTGAGGCAGGTTGTAACCTAACTAAATTGGTTGGTAAAACCAATCACAGTTTTGTAGAGTTTACACTAACGCTGGGAAAGATAAACTATGACTTAGTAGAAAAGTCACCAACATGCCAGGGTTAAATAAGTAAAAGAAGTTTCATGATACTCACTGTTTACAACCAACCCTAACAAAACTGGACACAGAGCTTGAGATGCTCAGGCCACTGGGGTAGAACTGTTAGGGCCTTGGGGACAGTTGCTGCACAGGACTATCATGGAGAGCAGTTGTGGGATTGGAACCCACACCCTTGTGACCTTTGGCATTTTCTGGGATCCCAAAGTATTATCTGGAAATTGGAAATCTTGAGAGCAGTTAATTCAATTTTAAGGTCTTGGGTGCCATAGATAGACTCACTCTCTATTACCAGTCTCCCATTGATCTTTCATCTATATAGTTCTCAGGAGTACCTTCTTCTTCAATTCTGTTTTACCCTGGGCATTTCTCTCTATCTTCCTCACCATATTGCTGGTAATTCAGCCCCTTCCTGATATTTATACACCTAACCACAGACTGTTTCCCATCTGGAAACATCACATGTCTTGTTCCCCTCTGAAAGGGTCCATACGTTGTCTCCTTTACAGCACCTCCCACTTCCCACATTTCTTTGGATACTATTTCTCTTTGTTTTCCAAACATTCCTCCTGTTTTGAAGCCTACACCAAGTGTGGTGGTTTGGATGAGTATGCCCCCAACAGGCTTATATGTTATAGTATTTGGTCCCCAGGCAGTGGAAGTGTTTAGGAAGGATTAGGAGGTATTGCCTTAGAGGAGGTTGTGTCACTGGGGGTGGGCTTTGAGGTTTCAAATGCTCATGTCATTCCCAGTTAGCTCTCTCTGCCTCATATTTGTAAATCAAGATTTCAGTTCTCAGTTACTGCTCCAGCTCATGCCTGCCTGCCTGCTATCACCCTCCCCTGCCATGATGGCCATAGATTCTAACCTTCTGGAACCATAAGCTGAAAATAAATCCTTTCTTCTATAAATTGTCTTTGTCATAGTGGTTTATCACAGCAACAGGAAAGTGGTGAACACACCAGGCTTTCCACTCTTCTCTGGGGCACAGCCTCCCATTGACATCTCTCTGTTGAACTCACCTACTCCTCAGTCTGGTCAGTTTGCATGTCCTCTGATTTCTTGTGAGACCAGCCTAAAATCACTGTTGTTATTACAACTCTTCCCCTAGCAGTACCATGTATGCCCCTACTGCATAGGTTTGGCTTGTGTTTTGGATGCTAGAGATAAAACCTTTTCAGAGCCTCAAGCATACTCAATCACATGCTGCCCCACTGATGCTCAGGACAGATGCTTCTTACACGAGTCTAGCTGTACAGTCTATTGAACACTGTTGGGAAATTTACAAAACTGTACATCTTTGTGTTGGTATAACTTTATAACTTCTGATGGCCATTGTGTTGCAGGGCACTCTGTGATTTATGTTGTGTTTTTCCTGGCCAGTGCTTCAAGGTCCCTGACCAATTCTATTTCTTTCATAACACAAAATTTGTCCTAATCCTTCTCGGTAGAGACCACCCCACGCAGCTACTTTAAATCACATACAGAGCACAAAGGTTTACATATAAGCTTCACTGTTTCCCATAAAGAATTCACTCCTTAATTTCTGCTTTCCTATACACCTGCATCTTTATCTAGACTCCAAGGAGGTGTTCACCTCCTGACCTGCCCCCCCACACCCTGACTTCAGGAAACTTGCTCTCACAATTCACCCTTTTCAGTGTGTCTTTAGATTTCATCTCTTGGTGGCTCCTTCCCTTAGCCTAACATGCAATTTAGTTCTCCATTTTATTCTAGAATATTCTATCATATTCTGTTATAGCTCATTCTTTTCATGCCTGAATATCCTGCTTTCTAAGCCCATATAACCTGCCCTGAGCCTCTGACACAGTTCTCACTGCGGGGGAGTATCTTGTTCTCACCTTACACCATCCTCTTGGCAGTCTTCAACATTGGGGCACTCCTATTATTTAAAACAATATTTATTTTCCAATTTATGTAGGTGTGTGTGTGTGCCTGCATGAGTTTATGTGCACAATGTGTGTGAGGAATCCCATGGAGGGCATCAGATTCAGAACCACATGATGTGGATGCTGGGACCTGAACCTGAGTCTTCTACAAGAGCAATAAGTGCTCTTAACTACAAGGTCATCTCTTCAGTCCCTGATAAGACTTTGTTGTTGTTGGATCAGGATCATATGAAGCCCAGGCTGGCCTCAAAGGTCTTTTGGAGCCAAGAATGATCTCAAACTACTGAATCTTCAGCCTCCACCTCCTGATTGCTGGATTCATAGGTGTGTGCCAGGTTAGTGCAGTGCTTACTAGTGGTTGGATAAAATCCAAGGCTTTATTTAGAATAGGTGAGCACTCTACCACCTGGGCCATAGCCCCATCTGGATAGTGTGATTTTTAAGACTTTTAACTCCAGTTTGTTCTTATTGGTAGTATTATTAGATGGCCTGAGTATGGCAAGCAGTGGTGTGCAATTCTACCTTGTGCATACCATTCTCAGTTCCTGGAATTCTTGCCATTTTCCTCCACCTTCTCCAGCTAGAGAAATGTATTCCATGAATCTTCCAAGTTCCAGCTTGGACACCACCTCTCCTGGGTTGCTTTGGAAAACTAAAGTACCCAGTGTGGTCCTCTTGTTACTAAGCTGACTTTACTTCTCCAAGCTGAGCTTCCAAAGCACCCTTTCAGCCCAAGGCCTCCGATTTAAAACCGGAAGCAGATACATAAATGGAGCCCCTCTCTTGCTCCTTGCTGACAGCTGTTTCTGACACTGTTTCTGTCTGCATACACTCAGGGGCCTGATGCTTTTGTTCCCCCTCTCCCTTCTCTGTCTTCTTTATCTTGTCCCTCCATTTGAATGCATTTTTAATTAGCATCGACTCAGCTTAGTTAGCATTGATTCCCAGCATTGAAGCTGGCCTCTCATAGAACTGTTTACCATGTTTGTTTGAAAACCATGACAACATTTAAATTTTTCCCCCTAACTGATCTATGAGAAGGTCATTTGTTTTTCTTGAATGGGTAAAACTGTTTACAAAAGACATGGCTTTTCATATCCCATGATACATGTTTATGCTTGCTAGAAGTCCAGGATATAGGCTTAGATTCATCTGTAAATATGTAATTATTTTAGACAAGAAAATAAAATGAGAACAATGCGGCCACTTTTAAGACGGACAATGGACTTTCCAATAAGAATCCCTATTTCAACAGAAGTGAATGCCATTTCACAATGCACCTTTGTTAGGTTTCAATTTATAAATTTTTCAGAGAAATGTATTAACTAAGGAAGTGGACCGTGATGCCATCCAAGTCCTGCCTGTAATCAGAAGGATCTCTCAGCTGTGGCCCTCATCTGGCTGGTATTTTCCCATTGCTCATGTATTAATGGCCCCAGTGTCACTGATACTTCTGTCCCCATCACCATGCAGATTGATGGCAAAATGGTTCCGGCCAATATGGCTTTTAGATGTCGCCTGTCTAGACACAGGCAGGAATTACTGGAAACATGTCTCTTTTCTTTATTTCACCAATACGTTACCCTTTGGCACTTAAACCTCAGCCTCGAAGGGGCAGACATATCTTTCAGCTTTGATGATTTCATGGGGATGATGGGTTTTGTTTATGTTGTTACATTTAGCTACATTTGGCCCCTTTCTCCCATCTCTATATTTTCATGCATTAATGGAACAGGGTTATCCAAATAGCTTTGAAGGATGCTAATAGATAGAAGACTACTGAAGTGCTACCTTTTATTATTTAAAAACAAACAAACTACATTTCCATTTCTCTGCATCCCTCCACCATCATGGTTAAGGCAGAAGTGTCCCATGTACATGTTATCTATAGAAGGAAGAACACAGGGCATGGCCTGGCATTCATTACAACAGGAAGAAGGAGGAGAAATGATGCGGGTGTGAGTTGGTCAGTGGTGGAGGGAGGATTCAGGGGGCTTTGAGGGCTGACCTGAAATGGTAAGCACCTTCAGTGAGCAGTGGGAAGGTTGGGGGGTGGGTGGATTGAATACCATTTTGAAGAATGGGAAGAATTTGAAATATTGAGTCTTTAAGCCAAGGAAGATGACTGATTTTCCCTAGCAACTTTTGAAACTATAATATTTATGAGTCCATAGGATTGTGCCAAATTTAACCCCCTTTGGTTCTGCTGCTCTGAATTGGATAGATTTGGGAGGATGATTAACGTAAAAAAAAAAAAAAAAACCAAAATAATTGATGTTTCTTTTTGCATGTATATTTTGAGCACATATGGGGCATTATATGGAGATAAGGGGTCATGTTTTTCTGTTTTGAGAACATTAATAAATGTGTAAATTAGGGAGAAAGATAGAAATGTCTTGCCCCTAGATGAAATTGCTCAACATGTTCTGAAAATTGAAAGTAGCTACCCATCTCCTGAGCATGGGGAAAGTACATGGTGGAGACAGAGCCCTGGAGTGACTTCTCTTTGGGGATAGACCTGTTCATGAAGATGCAGGAGGTGCTTTGGTCCCTTTCCTACTTGGCTGTAGTGAGCATTTTGATAATCTTTGACTCCCCTTTTTTTCAAGACCTTGTGATGGTCTCTTATATATAGGGGGTTTGGGTCATGTCAGTAGTTGTCTGGCAATGAATACATTTCTTTCTATTTGAGCCAGTGAAAGGCAAGAAAAAAAAATCTTTCTGAGCCCTTCATGGAAAGCAGTCTGTGCTTAAGAGAGAGACAGGTACACCCAGTGATCTGGATGGTATGGTGGGGAGAGGGTAAAATTGTTTATCATGGCGTGCCATCATTGACACATGGGTCACTGGTCCAGCTTTTCAGAGCAGGAGAGATTATCAGACAGCTGAGGTAGTATGATTATCTCTTTATGCCAAGTTGATATTATGCATGATATTTTTATTAGGCTTTGAATTTAATAGTGCCAAATTGTAGCATTCAATATCATTTATTCAATATCCTTTATAATGTCTTTTGCTTTATGTACATAAATAATTTTTATTTTTCCCATTTCATTGTTTCACAGTTTCAATACATATACAGTAATATAGTAGATTTTAGTCATTCTCTCCTTCCATTCTCCTCTCTCATCCCCTCCCTCTGCTATTGAAACCTTTCATCTGAGCAAGACCCCTCTTACGTGTGTGTGTGTGTGTGTGTGTGTGTGTGTGTGTGTGTGTGTGTGTGACCCACTAAATTTAATTAGAGTTGTTTGACAAGAGTGGATAGGAGGTTATTTACTGTAGCGTGAGCAACTTGTCAATGGCCACACCACGAATAAGAGATACGCCCTTCCCCAGAGCCATAAAGCCACATAACACTTTCTGACAATTGAGTTGCAAGGCTTCCATGTAAATGAGAAATTTGTCAGCATGAGAATGCTGGATGTTTTATTGCATCCCTGAGCTTTCTGTTATTTAGGTTGGGAAATACTGATTTCTCTAGAACTTGCTTCCTCAGGTGTGGAATAAAGTTACACAACGTGAGTCTAGTTAATTTTTTCTTCCTTCCTTCCTTCCTTCCTTCCTTCCTTCCTTCCTTCCTTCCTTCCTTCCTTCCTTCCTTTCTCCCTCCCTCCCTCCCTCCCTCCCTCCCTTCCTCTCTTCATCCCTCCCTCCCTCCCTCCTTTCCTTCCTTCCTTCCTTTTGGATAATTTCTTAATCTTATTTATGTACAGAAAATTTAGCAGCGTACATTTAACCCAGTTCAGTGGCAAGTTCTTTGGCCTTTGCCTTTTCCAGCTTGGTAATATTAGATACAGATTTAGGACCCAGGACGCTGCCTCCCTAGTGGTGGCAGCTCTCATCATGTCTGTTGTAACCGGTCCTACTATCTTCCACCAGCAGAGCACCCTTGCCTCCTGAGTTGACTAGTGTGAAGGCAACAGTGGTGCATGTCTTCCTGTGGACCAGCCACCACAACCTGGCCTTCCCCTTGATGTAGTAGGGGATCCTATGTGGTGACATAGACCCCTTGGCCTTCTTTCCTTGGGGCATCTTTCATGAATATAATAAAAACTTATCATCATATTGGGCTGATACACAGGGCTGTACAATCAAGCTGGGGAACTGGAAATGGCAAAGGCAGACTCCCTAGACTTGTGTCCCCCTCAACTCCTTCTCAAATTCATGACATCTTTAAAAATTATTACTATTACACATATGTATGTATAAATGAAACCTGCTGAATGCCTTGACCACTTGAGATGGGATAACCTCTCATAGAGCTCATCCCCAGAGAAGACTGGTTCTCTCTCTCTCTAGTAGTTACTCATTGCCTGGAGATCTTCACCTAGGGGTAGGGCCTTGTGAGATTTCCCCCATCCACCTTGAGATGTCAACTGATATTGTCATTGTGAAAGTCTTATTTTGGCAATTATATTGCTGAGATTTCCTAGGTGCACCTTCCCTGCCATACATAGAGGATGATATGAAATGACAGATGTCCAGCTGGTCCTTTGTTCTTAGAACCTTTCTGTCCTCTCTGATGGTCTCTGAGCCTTGGTGTAGGAGTTGTGTTGCAGACATATCAGTTGGGGTTTGTCATCGCATTGCCAGCTGCTCTCTGAATATTAACCCACTCTCCACCCTGTCCCTCTGTCCCCATGCCAACTTAACCCTTTAACTACCAGCATTTCCCTTTTATTTTGTTATTATGTGTGTTCTAATCATCCTTAAGTCCTCTCATCACGCTTTTCTGTCGCTTATTAGAGACTTGATTAAAATGAACCAATTTAGTGTTCTGGAGAGTTAGTGGACACACCTGTAAAATAATTCAGCAACTCAACCACCGAGTATAGATGAAGTTTCCAGTTAAAAAAAATGATTTTTTCTTTGTATGTATGTGTACACTGTCTCTGTGTGTATATACAAGTGTGTATGGGTGCCCTGAAGCCTGAAGAAGGTATTGAATCCCCAGGAGCTAGAGTTGTAGGTGGTTGTGAACCATATAACCTGGGTGCTGGAGCTGAACTTGAGACAATAAAGTGCTCTAACTACCGAGTCGTCTCTAGAGCTCCATCCGGTTTCTTTTGTAGTCAGCATTGTGTGGGTTTCTAATACAAAGGTTCAATGAACTCATGGCAGGAAGCCGACTGATAAATGCGTGTATAATGAGATGTGAGTCTACAGGTGAACTTGGAGACAGTTTCCAAATCCAGCAGTAGGCTTTGACTCTGGGTTGGCTTTATAAGCAGAGTTTTTCCTTTTGTGTAGTGGTCGTGAGGCACAGTGGGTTAGACACAGCTGCCTGCACTGACTCACACTTAGACTTGTCACTCTGGGAGTCACTAATCTTTGGAACTCAGAGGTCTTTTCTGTAAAGAGGCGATATTTATATTTACCTTGTGAGGTTGCTTTAAGAATCAAAGATGGGACAGGTAACCCAGGTGAAGTGCATAACAGAGGGATAGCCCTTCCTTTCCAAGTGCTCAGCAAGTGGTACCCGGTAGTGGATGGTTCTCTATCTAGAGAGGGGTTGCCAGAAAGAATGCAAGCTGATTCATTCTCCTCAGTCTTTCTGAGCATATGGCCGCTGCCTGTCAGGCCTGTGAGCGCCTCAGGTGTGGAAGATGGACAGCTCGCTCCCTTTAGCAGGTCTTGGGCTGGTGATGTTTCCTTTCCAAATCCGAGTGCATCTGTTGAGGTGGGGCTTTGGGACAGAGCAGAGGCCCAGGGGAGAACAGGGGTGGGGGAGGCAAACGTGAAGCCGCGTTTGGTAATACAAACCACGTTTCCTGGCTCAGCCACTTAGTTCTTCCCCTTGGGAAATTTTTACTGGTATTTTGCCTGACTGTGAGTCTGCACTTCCTGTTATGAACTGGTTAAGGAGATAATGATAACAGGATTATGAGAAATGGTAGTGAGACAGACCTCACGGTACTACTATGGAGAACGGGGCCTCTGCCACCCGGAAAGATAATAAAAGCAAGTTGCTATTCTTATTTGTTTCGTAAAATGTTAACTTTATAAATGAAAAGACAGTGCTGTCTTATTTTATACATTTTGAAAGACAAAGGGATATGTAAATTTTAGAAAGGCAAATGCTGCTTCTGCTCTGTGATTGTTACTATTCACAGGTTGCTGATTTTCTTCTCCGTCTTTGGTCACATGTACATTATGAATGGGTGTGCAAGTGAGCATAGGATCTTGAGACTTTTGTACAACATTTAAACAAAACAGGCACAAAACACATATTGATATGGCTGAATACATACACATGTGTAAATTTTGTGTTTTTTAAAAATACCAAACAACCAATAATCTCTTCATGTAGTTATATATTCTTAAAGTATGTATTTCACTTTGTATTTATAGTTTGTGTATCCAGATTGATGTAAAGTCTAACTTTTGATGTTGTGCTTGAAGCTACAATAAGCATCCATCACAAAAACTCCACATCTGTTTGCTTTCCCCATTTTTATTTATTATTATTTATTTATTTGTGTATTTAATGTGGTATGTGTGCACATGCGTGTGTGAGCGCGCGCGTCTGTGTGTGTGTGTGTGTGTGTGTGTGTGTGTGTGTGTGTAGAGGTATGTGCATCTGTGTAGGATACTGGCCTCCATCTCTTTCTATCCTATTCTCTCTATTCTCTCACTGAATGTTTTGGCTAGGATGGCTATCCAGCACCCTCAAGAAATCCACTTGTCTCTGCACCAGGGCTGATCTTATGAATTTCTAGGACACACACACACACACACACACACACACACACACACACTAATTAAAAAAACACCAAGAAAAGTATTGGTAGAGTTGGAAATTCTAAATATGAAGCCTGTGCTGGTGTTACAGGCACATGTCTTCATGCCTAGCTTTCAGTGAGTTCTGGCAACCTGATCCCAGGTGCTCATGCGTAGGGGGCAATCACTTTACCCAGAAACCATATCTACAGCCTTAAGTTGGTTCTGGATGATGAATTTGTCCTCAACATGTTATTCCATACATTTTTTTCATATGCTCCATCATGAGAATTCTCTTTTCATCCTTTGGGTAGTTCACACACATGTACAGTGAAATACGATTCTATCTACCCCCACTCCTTATTCACCTCAGTCGCCCTCCATTTCTCCTCCTCCTTGTAACTTCATCTCTCTCTCTCTCTCCTCCCCCTTTCTTCCCGCTAAGTTCAATTAGTGTGGTCTTTATGTGTATACGTGTGGGGCTATCCACTAGGGCATTTGAAACCAACTAGTGTCCATACTTTCCAGGAAGAATAATTCTCTGCCAGTGTGTGTGTGTGGGGGGGGGGAGGGGCTGGAGACAACTCTCCTCGATTTTAAGAACTTGTGTAGGACAGTTCTGATTCTGCCTCATTGTTATCAAAGTAACAACATTTTGACTGCTCACCACAGGAAGTTTGTCGTTGTTTTAGGGGTATGTATCCAAACATTTTAAAAGGTGAATTTGAGGAAAGTTTTAGCCATCTGTATTGCTTTGCTAACTACTATGAATGCCTTTTGAGCACAAATAGGCTGTTTATCTTATTCTAAGACTATATAATGTGGTGTACACATGCACGTATGTGTGTGTAGATGTATATCTATATCTACAGCTGTATTTATGTGCGTGTCATGCTATGAGTGTGTATGTGCATGTATTTGATTGCATGTATATGTGTGTTTGTATAATGTGTGTGTATTAAAGTATGCTGACTGTCTTAACTGTTAAGGACATTTCTTCTCTTTTGTCATTTGAATTTGTATTTAGTTTATGACATATGACAGGAATTTTTTTCAAATTTAGTATGTCCAACTCTATCAATACTTTTTTGTGTTTTTAATTATTTATTGTGTATGTGTGTGCATGGATATGAACCTATCTTCATCTGCTATGGCTCATGTGTGGAGGTCAGAGTTAGTCCTCTCCTTTTAACCTGCGGGTCATGGGGATTAAATGCAGGCTGTCAGGTTTGGTGGCAAGTACCTTTACCATCTGAGCCATTTCAGTGAACCTCTGGTAGTTTTATTTATTTACTTATTTGATGGTTAAAGACTGTTGAGATAAATTTTTTTTAAAAAGTCCACATTTATGCTTCATTCTTATTTATAAAATAAACCCTTTAATCCATCTAGAAGTTACTTTATCACAGTGTATAAGTTACTCCACAACCTAATGTTTTTCTGTTTATGAATGCATTTATTATTTATTGCATAAATTAAAATTTATTTTTCTTAAGAAATAATGATTTTTTTTCCTAAGCCAAACACAGACTACAGAAACAAAACAATTTCTTTCCTAGCTGCTGCAGGCCATATGAGATAGGGTGAGTTACTGGTCCCTCCCCCTGGGGGAGTCTTAGATCATGGGCCAGTGTTGTAGCGCAGAGCTGGCCCATTTCTTTCTTAAGAAAGAGGCATTTTTATGTGGATGCACTCAAGGTCCTTGGTAAAGTCAAAGAGGCAACAATCTTCTGTTGATTGAATTTGAACTTAATTTAATTTAATTTCCTTGCCAATCCCAGATGGTGTTGTCCCATAGCTGGAGGCTAAAAAGGGGCGTTCCACAAATGGAGGGAGACATTCTGACTTATAATCAGAAGCAAATGGAAGCAAATGCTGTTCATCAACATGAGTTGCAGTGTGGATTCTCAGAGCACAGCGAAGTTGTAGACGGGACTCCAAATGCTTAGTTCAAGTTAAATAATGTCATCCGCAAAGGCTGTCACTGGGCTTAGGTTCTAGAAGGATGAGTTAAAAAAACATGCAATATATACTATGCAGGAATAATAAAAATCCTAAGAACCCAGAATTTTCTTCTTGAATGAAAGAAATCAATACTATTTAAATCATGGTTCATTAGAAACAACAGAAATGCTAGCTAAGTCTGGTATTTTAACTCAAGCAGGGACTGTCAAACACCTTGGCTTTGTCGTTTGTTCTTTGGTTTTGTCACACTAGAGGATTTATTTAAAAAAAAAAATAAGATCGCTTTGGATGTTTGCCATTTCATGTTGTGTGAGGATGCATGAAGAGACAGGGGTGATGATCATGGTGACTCTCTGTTTATGGGAGTCAGAGAGCAGGGACATCTGAATCATCCCAGAGACCTCATATGTCGACTATTTATTCATCCTTTTAAAGCTATTTCCTGTAATCAGTAGAGGATCCCAATGAAGACGGATCCAAGAGGTGTCTGGCCATGGCTAAGTCTGTCTGTGTAAGTCTAACCCGCGCGCACAGTGACAGGCAACAGAGGCAGCCCTCTCTGAGAGCTGCAAACGACTCTTCTGCATTCACTCCCTATTGCCCACTGTGGCGTCTTTCTGAACAGCCCCAGAAGCCAGGCCTGGGCCATTTTCTGATACAACACTGATCCTATGAGACTCAATTTCTGCAGCCTTTGTGGTCCCCATGGATGTTCAGGGCCAGAGTCAATGGGATATGAAGTCACCCTTGTTAGATTTTTTTTTTCTTCCAGTTTTGGCAAATAAATGGTATACGTTCACAAACCATTTATGAAAACACAACCGAGATAACAAGAGGATCTAAAGGTGGCTGTCATATACCCCCCTTTTTAATAGAAAGCTGGCTCTTGAAAACGCTGAAATTGTACCATTTTCTATACCCTTGTAATAGGTCAGGTGCCAAAGCCTGATGAACGAGATAGAGTCACACAATGGGATCAAAGGGACAGCCAGCCCAGTTTATTTCCAGAGGAAAAGCTTACCAGGATACAAAGGAAAAACATGACTCGGCTTGAAACCAATTCTCCCCAAAGCACCAATGTGGGAGCAGAAGTCATGCCAGTGGCTGCCCGCAGCCCAAGCCTGCTCACTGAGATGTAGATTATTTGGTGAGCTGGGGAAATGTAAGCCATCCATTTGGATTAAAAGGACTTCTACACCCAAATTATATCTTTAAAAATTATTTGCATTATTCAAGTGAAGTAGATTTGTCTCTTTCTGAATTAATTCAGGAATCAATCCACCCATCTGCCCCTCAAAGGCTGCCTGCTTTTCCAGTGCCTGCCTCTTATCTCCTCCCTTTTATGTGACTTTTCCAACCTGAAGCAGAAGGCCCCAGGGGTAACCTCCCTAGAGCTGTCACTGGGTCTCGTTCGTTACCTGTTCTCTTTGTAACTATGAGTCAGTCATATAACCCTCCTTGGGTGATGTTGCCTAACTCTCTATGAGTAAAGTGGCTCCTCAGTTCCAAGATGATTCTGAGATCTTTGGCCACTTAAAACTTATTTATTTATTTTATTTTTATGTGTTTGAGTGTTTTTCCTGCATGTATGTATGTGCACCATGTGCATGTCTGAGGCCAGAAGAGAATGTCAGGACCTTCTGGAGCTAGAGTTATGAGCTGTCTGGTATGGGTGCTGGGAACTGAACCCAGGTCCTCTGCAAGAGCAACCTCTGTTCTCTCCTCCTGAGCTGTCTCTCCAGCCTCATCACTGACCACTTTAACATCTGTGACTAATCTGCTTTGGGGCGGAAGATGCCTGAGAGTGCAGAGACCATTGCGTTCGTGGAGATGGTGTGTGTGTGTGTGGTATAGGCCGGGTTGTCTTGATACACAGAAAGACTTTGTGGGTGTGGTAGTTTGAATGTAATTGGCTCCCATAAGCTCACTGGGAGTGGTGCTATTAGGAGGTGTGGCTCTGTTGGGGTAGGTATGGTTTTGTTGGAGGAAGTGTGTCACTATGGAGGTGGCCTCTGAGGTGGTCTCATATGCTCGAGCCATATCCAGGGTCTCAGATGACTTCCTGTTGTCTGATGGGTCAAAGTGTAGCTCCTTCTCCACACTCAACTCCTTTTCCAGCATCCTGTCTGTCTGCATGCAGGCATGTCCCACCATGATGACAATAGACTTAACTTCTGAAACTGTAAGCCACCCAGTGAGATGGTTTCCTTTATAAGAGTTGTTGTGGTCATGGTGTCTCTTCACAGCAATAGAAACCTTGTGGGTCTCCAGTTATGGTGATTCTGGTCTGAAGGATAGCTTGCTAGTTTACTGAGGCCAGATGCTGCCTTTCTAGATCTTGGCTTATCCCAGGTGATTGTGGAGCCCCTCAAACTCAGGGGAGGAGATATGAAAGGCCTGGGCTCTGAATCCTGGGACTCGATGCTCCTTCGCAAATTATTCCTGCCAGTTAAGAGCAAAGAGACAAAGCGTAGGTCTGTGAGCCATGCCTCTGGATGCATGCTTCCTAGCTGTGCATATGTGGATGAAGGGTGAATGTGAGACTATTCATAAGTTAAATTAAAAATAAATCAGGAGCTGGGGAGATTGTTCCTCAGTCTTTGTAAGGTCTTTGTTGGGTGAACAGGGGATCTATGTTCAATCCGCAATACCCACATAAAAAGGTGGGCATGGTTCCTGAGGTTAAGACATTGTCTTAACTGCTACCTCTAGTCACTTTCCCATTAAAGTTGACTGAGATGGATACTATTTTAACTTGCTCTACCTTTCATTTAGAGGAATTAAGCACAGAGAGGTTAAGTATGGTATCTTCAGTGACCCAGTAGAGGCCAGCCTGACTCTCGAGGCAGAGATCTTCTGAACTTACCACCTTCCTCGGAGCTCCTTGAATTGGTAAGTACTGAGGATCTTTGAGAAGTGCCAGGCTGCTCTTTATTTTGGCTAAATTTCTGAATTGATCTAGGCCTCAATGGTAGATGTTTCCAAGATCAATGTAGCCACCTGTGTGGACCCCTCCCTCCCTCCTAGCTTCTCATCTACTCCATGTCTTTGTCAGGAAGCTGTACATTAGTTACAGGCTGTGAGGGGAGGTAGGGAACATAGACCAAGAATCCAGGGTCCTCTTCAGAGCATCATCTGTCCTCCTCATTTGCAGAACTGGCTGTGAGTGCCATACACACATTCCTATGGTCCTCCTGGACTCATAGGTCTTCTCTTAGTCTATAGGAATTCTAGACTATTCTTGCTAAGTGACTGTCCGTCTGTGTGAAAGCAAGGAACACAGTTCTTACCTCAAAGAGGATCAGAGAATGTGTGACTGACCATTGTCCAGGAACTCAGATTCAGGCTACTACCATTTCCATGTTCCCATGTGGTAACAGCTGAAGTTTTTATTATAGGAACAAAACAGTGGTAATCATAAATCAAGACACTTTCCAGATACATTGATGGAAACATCAGAGGTGATTTAGAACAAAGCAGGGCAATCTCTGCTACAGGCCTCAGGTACCACCCAATGATGTTCTTAGCTTCTGTGTTGGTGGAAGACAGGGTCTGTTTATATTTTCAAACGGATTTAGCTAAGTGTCACAGGAATGTAACATGCCCTATTTTGGCTTCTATTGGTATGATAAGACATTCTAATCAAACACAATTTAGGGAGGAAAAGGTTTGTTTCATCTTACATTTTTATAGCCCATCATCAAAGGATGCGAGGGCAAGAACTCAAGGCAGGAACCTGGAGGTAGGAACTGAAGCCTGCTTACTGACTTGCCCTTAGGCTTATGTTCGCCTACCTTTCTTATATAGTTTGAGCCTACCTGCTTAGGGATGGCAACACTCAACAGTGGACTGGGCCTCTTAGATCAATGAGTGATCAAGAAAATGACTCACAGATGTGGCCATAGGCCAATCTGATCTGGGCAATTCTTTAGCTGAGGTTCTCCCCAAGTAACTCTAGTTTTGTGTTAAGTTGACGACTAATGTTAAGTAAAATAGGGCACACATAGAGTTGGGCAAAAGTATGGCTATGAAGGATGCTCTAGCTAGCCCAAGTCATTTGGCTTTGGACCTTTGGACATTTCAACCTCCCACTGTAATTAAAGGTCTACTAAGGCAATCAACATTGTGGGTGCAGCTCCCTTGTGGGAAATTTTCTTCACTCTGTCAGCTCAAGGCCCAGAGGTTGACTCTCTTTGCTTGACTCTCCATGGCTGACTTTTCTTGCTTTATCTCTTTCAGCAGACACAGAAAAACCATCAACAGTTTTTAAACATATTCATCTTAAGCCTTTGATGCTTGCAGCATGTCAAATTTTACCAGATGGATCTGGGAACCTGGATTTTACTTGTTGGATAGTGAATTTTGATTTGGTTTCAGAGCAGTGGAATATACAGAAACAAGTAGGCTTGAAAATTATTCAAGAATTGTCTTAGTGCTCCTGGGACATTGTTTTGCTGACCCACATGGGCTTCTGCTCCCTACTAGAATTTAACTAATTTCACTGCATCCTTTTCATTAGAAAGATAATGTAACATTCTTAGGTGGAGACCATTTATGAACTGACATAAATTATTGGGAGGTTGTTCATATTTGTTTGGTGTTTTGGAACAATATCAAAAGGTATCTGAGCTTTAAACTTTTATATAGTCTGGAAAGTGATTTGGGTATTTTTATGAATGAATTTTATATTACTATAAAAATAGTAATGAATAATAATGGTTAAAATCACCAGACCCACCACTCCTCCTTCCCAGTAATCTTTGCAAAGTAGAGATTGAAATCTTCCTTGTCCTTATGATAAAACTTTGTTTTCTCACAGATGTTAAATAATTTGCTGAGTATCACCTAGTTGGTTTTCAGTTGAACTGAGGTTTAAGCCCTACTCAACATAACTCTGATCCCAGAACACCTCAGACCTTCTGATCCATCACAAGGAATAAAAAGGCCTGGAACATCTCTCTCTCTCTCCTTTCTCCCTCCTCTTTCCCTCCCTCCCTCCCTCCTTCCCTCCCTCCCTCCCTCCCTCCCTCCCTCCCTCCCTCCCTCCTGAACCTAGAGTCTTGTATATTCTAAAGAAATGCTCTAATACTAAGATAAAACTCTAGACTCTTTCACACCCTTTATTTGATACAGGATCTTGATTAGTTGTCAAGCTGGGTCTCAAAGTCACTATAGTCTATAATGTCAGAGTTTGAAATCAGAATGCTCCTACCTCAGCCTCCTGAGGGTCTTGGACATTAGGCTTGGCTTATCTTCCCTCTGACATCATGGGTTACTGACTATGAAGTAATACCATCAGCTAGGGCTTGGCAAAGTACATTCAGGAACTGCCATAGAGAGATCTTCAAAGGTCTACTTGATGGTTGCATGGCAGAACATAATGTTTTAAAATTCAGGTATGGGGATCAAACCAGCCTTGGTTCATATCTACTTTTATAAATGTGGACAATTTTCACAGACTTTCTGAATTTTAGTTTTCAGGTTATAAGTGGAATATATATATATATATATATATATATATATATATATATATATATATATATACACATATATATAAACATACATATATATGGTATAGATATGCATATGTTTTTATAAAAGATAATATATGTATTTTTTATGAAGATTAGACAAGTGAGCACAGATAAAGCATTTATCTACCATCTCTTTTCCTGTTCTCAGTGTCTCATTTGTCATTGGTCATCATTAGCAATATGCTTCTCTAGAGGGATGGAAAACTCACAGCTGGCCGAGTTTGTCTCCTTTGCTTTATCATATTGTTTCCCTAATTCTCCTTGGTGCCAAAGCCCCTTATTTCATCTGGAAATCTGTGTTCCTTTGAAGAACAGGAAAATAGATTTTATCTTTGATTTGCATGACATGATTATCAAATACTTTCAATGTGTTGTGCACAGCCATTCCATGACATCTTCACAGAGGTGTTGGGAGGTATGGTGTAGTTGGAAATCTTCTCTCCAGGTGCCACCAAGCCCCTGCAGTCCCACAACCCATATATAAAATAATCACTCAGGCACTTATATTACTTATAAACTGTATGGCCATGGCAGGCTTCTTGCTATCTACTTCTTCTATCTTAAATTAGCCGATTTCTGTTAGTCTATAAGTTGCCACATGGCTCGTGGCTTACCAGTACCTTATATCTTCCTTGTCCTGGTGGTGGCTGGCAGCTTCTCTCTCCCCCAGCCTTCCACCTCCCAGAATTCTCTTCTCTCTTGTCCTGCCTATACTTCCTGCCAGGCTACTGGCCAAACAGCATTTTATTTAGAAAGAGCGATATCCACAGCAGTATGGAGCAGGGATCATGTTCTCTCTTCACAGATTCGGGTACCAGGGCATCAGCCATTTATCTGCAGCAACAATGTCAGCCAACAGCAGCACAAATAAGAATGCCCAGGCCTTCAGGTTCCATTGTCAAGTTCCATTTAATTCATAGACTGGGGTTCTTTGTAGCCCTCCAGGTGTTGGAACACACTACCAACATCATGATAACCAGCAGTTATGTTACACTTTTGGGCTTGAGTACTTTATACATTGACTTAATCCCTCATCAGGATAACCTACAGATGAAAAAACTGAGACATGGAGGGGTTAAGCAGCTTGAGTTTACATACCATGAATGTGAAAACAATATCTGAACTCCCATACTGAGACCCTGTGGTGCTATGATGCCCTTCATAGCATAACTCCTGGAATCTAAGAATCTATTGGATGACGAAGGACCATGGACTTGACTATCAAGGTTTCCAAGTCTCACTGAGGCTGATAGGGCTGTGGGTCCTCCAACTTTAAGATGTGAAGCTATGGATGGGGCAGTCTTTAGGCTAAGAGAAATAAGCCTGGAGAAACTCATTCTTAAACTCTCCATATGAATAAAATAGCTGTATCTTGGAATAACATGGAAGTTACATGAGGACTTCAGAATAAGTAAGAAAAAAAAAAACAAAACAAAGTGACATCCCCAAACAAAACAAAAGAATAAGTAGGAGGCTTCAGCTGCATTTTGGACTTTACTTATTTATTTAATTAATTAATAAGTCTCATGTTTCCTAGGCTGGCTTTAGATTTAGTATGTAGCTGAGGATAACTTTGAATTCCTGATCCTCCTGCCTCCATGTCCTGAGTGTGGGCACATGCCATCTCACTTGCTTCTGTATGGTGCTGGGTTTCTGAGACAGGGCTTTGCGCTCACTAGGCAAGCACTGTACCCTCTGAACTCCATCCCTAACAAGCATGTCTTCTGTTTGTATTTTTGACAATTTGGACTTTCTGATTCTGTTTCAAAGTCCTCAGGGAATGCAAGCTTAACAGCCACTGTTGCCCAAAACACTTAGTGGAAAAGTTGTGGAAATCCTGACTCAGCCAGTGCCCAGTCTACCCCCCTTGCTCCTGAAAAGGATGAACACAACGATCTGCAGCTGTGATTGCTCCCTGTGACTGCTGCAGGAGGCTGCCGCCCATGCCCATTGATTAGCAATGGGCACACTTTTCACCAAAGGCTCTGCCCTCCCTTGCTCTGCTAATCCTGTTTGCAAGCTTCTCCCCACAGAGATCACTACTTCCTAATAATGAATAAGCTTCCACTCCTGAGTTCAAACTGGCAAATTGCCACCTGGCATTTATTAGCTTTGGATTAATGGATCAAGACTCAAACTTTCTAGTTAAAAGAACAAGACAAGCCCTTAGGAATCAAGACTCTTTAAAAAAAAAAAATCCCCAATCACTTAGAATTACCATTTCTTGCAGTCCTGAGGTTTTTTTTTTCTTCTTTCTTTCTTTCCTTCTTCCTTATAGACTTTGATTTGTGAGTGAAGCAAGGGGGAGGGACTTAATCCTCAGTCCTGTCGGAGCAGAGACTGTTTCTGTTTTCAGCCTGGAAGTTTTGAATGGGACTTGTATTCTGGCAGAGGTCACTGCTTACCTTGTAGGTGCCTGAGGAGTCAGCAGGACAGAATCACAGGGTCATTCCATCATCCGCTTGAGGGGCAGAAGGAGTCAGGGTGGGGTTGGTCAGTCTGGAGAAGAAACGTAGGGGCTTTGTGAATGATCTGAGACTGGCCCAGAGGAGACAAGATTGTCCTTGTTCTTACCTCTCCAGGGAAGGTGGGGGAGGGATTCCTGAGAAACAAATCTTGGTTCAGAAAGAGAAGGGGGTCTCTGGAAGGGGGTGCAAAGTTAGCAGGGTGGCTTGAGGAAGCATGAGCTCCTCATCCTTAGCAAGGGGAGAGTGAGGGGAGAGGCTTGAAGTAGTGAGCCCAGGCTACAAGCTGGAACTTCCTAGTTTTCTCTCCTTAGTGATCCCCAGGCTGCTGCAGCCATGGAAGGGTGGAGGCTTGGAATTTGGAGTTGATGCCACAAAGGTGACAGGGTGTGGGAGGCACTCTGCAGTGGTCCAGATTTTCCAAAGGGACCGTTAGTGGGTGAAGGATAATATTTAGACTTGAGTGTTGGTACCTCCAGTGACATTGGATCAAAAACTTTAAACTGGAGTGATCAAGTAACAGTAAACAAGGTTTCTGTATGTGGATGCTGGAGCCATTGGCAAAGATGGCAGGGATGGAGGGATCAGACCCAGGCTACATCATGAGACTCTGTCTTTAAAAAAATATTTGCTAAGGGACTCCAAAGTGAAATTTACACTGATTGTGGGCTCAATGAGTTAGTACCAATTGATTTCTCTAAAACAACCTCTAATGCACATTGAAGAAGACAGCCACCGTCCAAAGGCTTCCAGAGTGGAGGGAGAGACAAGGGTCGTTCTGGCTGTAGGAGGGACACCAGGGGTACTTGGCACAGAAACTATGGTATGGAAGCACCTTGGGTGCTTATTCATAGGTTGTTTCCCTCCTGTTATGCTAAGTGTGAGCCCGTTGAGGGTTCTGGCTTCTGATGGAAAAGACAAGACAGGTGTGAGGCAAAGGACTGACATGGAGTCTTAGGACAGAGGTGTTTCTTGTGCATTTGAACTTGGGTTTTGAAAGAAAAACCAAGTTCCACTTGAGAGGAAAATCTTGGTGGTATCTCTGAGGGCATTCAGTAGGGTGTGCTCAGGAGATGCGCTGGGCTCCTTGGAGCAGAGGGGATAGAATAACAAGTACTGTGACCTTGAGGCAGGTCTTGACTCCTACTCACATGAATCTGAGAAGATAAATTTAAAGTTTGAATTCATGGTAGCCATTTTAAATAAGAAAAAAAAAGGTGGGGAGATCATAAAGGATGCGTTTAGACCAGGATTCAATTTAAAGGAGAATTCACCTTCTCTCCACATTTCAGCTATCGGTTTATGGCAGATAATTTTAAAGACTCTCTCTATTTTTTTTTTTTTTTTTTTTGAGATGGGGCTATGTGTCTCACTGTATAGCCTTGGCTGGCCTTCAACTCATGGCAACCTTTCTGCCTCAGCTTCCCAAGTACTGGTATTACAGGTACAAGCCACCATCCCTGGCTTTAAATCTGTATTGCTAATGCCCATACTCTCCACATCTCATTGCCAGGGAAAAGGTGGTAATTGGCAATCCCTGAAGAAGAAAGGTAAGGCAGAGGAATGAAGTCATCTCACAGTGGAAAGTAGGGACATACAAAATTTTCTAGGAGGAGAAATACCCAGAAGAGAGCCCAGGCCAGGGTCTGGAAGCTCTGATATCAAGCAGTGGTAAATATTTCTGAAATGAAAAAAAAAAAAAAAAAAGGAAGAAATAATAACAGAACATTCAGGACCCACTATTTAACAGTTTCTATACTAAGTATTTTAATCTTTCATAAAGATTATATTTAAGCCGCTATTCTTAAGAGGTAGCTCTTATCAACACTCAGTTTTTAGATGACAAGTCTAAGGCCATAGGACTAGGAGTGATGGGTCAGCATTGGAACACTGATGTTCTGATGTCAGCTGTCTGAAGTCTAACCACCGTTCCACATTGTTTCCTCAAAAGGTGGCCACATTTTGATCAAAACACCAAAATGCCGCCATAGCACTATTTAAATATGCTCTTCGTTTTGCACAGGAGGAAACTGAGGATATATGCCTCATCTGAGGTCACTCAGCAGATGGTGAAGCAGAAGGTACTCGTGAGCTACCATCAGGTTTAGCTGGCCTCTGAGCTCCTGGGTAATTCTCTTATCTCCATCTCCCATCTCACTGTAGGAGTGCCGGGATTACAGATGTGTGCTACTACATTGGGCTTTTGTGGATTCTGGGGATTGAACTCAGGTCATCAGGCTTGAGTGGCAAGTGCTTTTATCCACTGAGCCTTCCCCTTGGCTCACAAACCTCTCTTTAAAATAGGAACAAAGTAAATATATACCTAAGGATTTTGATGTCGATTAAACGAACCTTAGCACCACGTTTGGTGAACATGTTTTATACAGAAGGGGTATTACTAGTTAGTCTCACTATCCTTGCAGTGCTGTGGAGGTGACTAAGTCATCAAAGTTTCAGGTGATACAAAGGCTCAGCTTAAACCCCAGTGTTTCCTTTGCATCCTGCTTTGAATGGAACTTGATATACTAATTTCAAAGCTTTCTTGTGTTTGTTTTCATTCATGTCAAACTGCTGAGCATACAAACAAAGATCCCATTTTCCACCTGAAGGAGAGGGACAAAAGCCCACTTTTTAAAAAATTTTAGTCCAGTTGTGAATTTCAAAGTATAGTAAATTGGTCAGGGTTGGCAGTGCATACCTGCCATCCTGGCACTCAGGAGGATTGGGAGTTCAAGACCAGCCTAGGCTACATAGTGAGGCTCTGTCTTGAAAAAGAATTATTTGCTAAGGGACTCCAAAGTGAACACTGGTTGCAGGCTCAATGAGTTAGTATCAATTGATCTCTCTAGAACAACCTCTAATTGATTAAAATCCACAGATCTCAGTATCAAAAGGGAGTGTGATCTCCCTGGCACTAGACAGTGTTAATCTGGCCCCAGTGGGAGTCTGGAGAACTAAGGATGCCACAGAGAGAAGACTGGGATGGTGGAAGCCACAGTGCAGTGATGTTGGAGTCAGCACATACAGGTAAAGGCTTTGTGCATGGGGCAATGTCTGCTTGGAAGGGAATCTTCTATCATCACGATACTCACTGATTCTGTTATGCTGTTCTGAGTACCAGATGTTGGGTTAGATCTACACGATGGAGAGGAGTAAGCGAGTTTGCATGCTGTATCACTTCCTGAGCTTTGGGAAGTCTCTTTAGTTTTTAGTTTCCTCATAGAAAGGTGGGTTCTATAGATTATCTATAGATGATACCAATCATCCATCTGTCATCTGTTTGTCCATCTATCCATCCATCCATCCATCCATCCATCTATCTATCTATCTATCTATCTATCATCTATCTATCTACCATTTGTCTATCTGTCCATCTTCCTATTACCTTTCTCTCTTTACCATCTATCTCTCGCTTACTATTTACAATAACCTAATGAAATAGGCTGGACTTTCACTCCAATTTTAGTTATTTCAATGGCCAACTTGATGGTCTCCCTTGCACCTTATTTTACTTTAAGTAACTCTGGAAAACAGGGTTGTTTAATCCTGAATTGCTTCTGAGGCTTGTGGATACTGCTTTCTTATTTCTCTGTTGATTTCCTCCTCCTCACCTTTGCTGGTTCTAGAGGGAGAGAAGAGAGGCTCCATAGTTCTCTGCATTTTGCTTTTTGTTGATCTGAGCTAGTTTGGGTTTGGTTGAACATGCTCCCAGGACCATTTCTTCCCAATACATGGTATTTGTAATCAGTAAATAAACTGGGTTTTAGAAATGGGAACAGAAGTGTTTATATCTTTATATTCAAATTGAACTTTAGTTCCCTTAGTTAATCAATAGATTTAGTGAAATACATAATCTGGAGATTGGAAAACTAAAAATATTTTGCTCTTGAAATCATTTCTGTAACCCTAATCATCCATGATTTGTTCATTTTGAGTTTTCATTTGCTTATCAGATATTTATTGTATGCCTGTAGATAAAAGGAAGAAACTTAAATTTATAAGAACTGCTATTAACTGTGGTTATTATTATAAAGATAATTGCTAATCTCATTTGAGTTCTTATGGTGATCATCACAGGGTTTGGATTCAATGTTCTACACAATATACCCCATTTAATTTAATCCTTTTGATAACCTCTGAGGCTCTATTGTTGTCTCTCTCTTCTAGATGATCGCCATGTGACCTAGGCTGATACACTGGGTCATCCACATGTGCCTGGCATGAACTATTAGCTCTTGGGTACTGTTTTCAGTGTCATCTATGGGTTTGGGTAAGAACTGTAATTTGTGCTTCCTTATACTCACCTCTACACCTAAAAAAGTAAAATAGATTATGGAGAGAGAGAGAGAGAGAGAGAGAGAGAGAGAGAGAGAGAGAGAGAGAGAGAGAGAGAGTTGTTTCTCTCCTGTCTTTACATGGGCTCTGGAAATCCAATTCAATGCCTTTGCCCACTGAGCCAACTTGCCTGTCCAAAAAACTTTTGCTTTCCCCTCTCTAACTATTAAAAATAATCCCTATTGTTTAAGATCTTTCCCAAATGTCATCTTCTAGTGTTAATTGTTCTCCAATGGGGTTTAGTTTCCTTTTGTGTTGATTACCATCTGATATCTTGTAACCACAGTAGTAGCCATAATAAAGAGAAAGGGAAAGAGAGGGAGGACCCAGAGGGAAGAAAGTGGGCGGGGGGAGGGGAAGGAGAGAAAGGGGGAGGCAGGAGCTATGACATGCTATGCATTTGACATCCTTCATCTCATTTTTCTTCAGAACCACCTTGGGCAGGATAGAGTGCTGGCATGTTTACAGATGGAAATGTGTTTATAGGAAGGGAAGGAGCTGGTTGCCTGGACAACGTGCTGACTGTGCAAATGTGAGGTCTGAGTTTGGGTCCAGTCTGGTTCTGACAATGCATATCTACAGTGCTAATGCTGGGGATAGAGAGGCAGATGCTGGGAGCTCACTGTCCAGCCAGACTAGCCCAAATGGTGTGAGTCTCTCTCTCTCTCTCTCTCTCTCTCTCTCTCACACACACACACACACACACACACACACACACACACACACACACACTTTCATGCACACAGAGGGTGGGGGCATGTTCTAGCTCACTTAGTCTCTGGCTATGAGAACTCAACCATCCTTGCCTCAGAGTTCCCTTAGTAACTCCCATAGTGCCTTTCACCCAATGTGTGCTCACTGAAGAGTTTTCAATTGACTGGAACAAAGGTAATTAATTAATTATAGCTGAGGAGTGCTGAACATACTGCACCCAAGTGTAGGAGCTTCTCTTCCTCCTGATCTTTCTATGTGGCCTGTAGTAGAATATTAAAGTGTGTTACTTTTTTGTTTATATTACATTTGTTTAACTCTGTGAAGCTGTGTTACTGTGCCTGTCTAAAACACCTGATAGTCTAACAAAGAACTGGCCAATAGCAAGGCAGGAGAAGGATAGGTGGGCTGGCAGGAAGAGAGAATAAATAGTAGGAGAAATTTGGAAAGAGGGATGGAGAAGGAGCAGATATCAGGGGCCAGCCACCCAGCTACACAGCAAGCCACAGAATAAGAGTAAGATTTACAGAAGTAACAGAACGAGAAAAGCCCAGAGGTAGAAGATAGATGGGATAATTTAAGTTAAAGAAAGCTGGCAAAAAACAAGCCAAGCTAAGGCCAGGCATTCATAAGTAAGAATAAGCTTCTGTGTGTGATTTATTTGGGAGCTGGTTGACGAGCCACCCCAAAAAGAGTAAAAAACCTCTAACAACAGTGGCTTTTCCTGGCAGAGCTGAGCCAATGCCAGGTATTCACATAGGAAGACTGGATATCACACACTGCTTGCTTCTAGTGAGATCATGAGACTCTTCTTCCCAGTGGAACATGGAATGTGTTGACACCAGTCCCAGGCCCGGCTTTACAATGTCACTGGAGTCCCCTCATTCTCTTCCCTCCTGAATGGGGATCCTTCAGCAGGGATTCCTTTGGTTCCGAGGACTAACATGCCTAACCTCTGACTAACCACAAGGAGCCACGCACGCTTCCCAGTGTTCTCAGCTGATTGCGTTGGACCAGTCATGAATGAGTAAGCTGAGATTTGGGGTTTCAACAGCCACCAGTGCTTGTTATGATTAGTAATGTCCTTGATGTGGGATCCTTAGGAAGGCAGGTCTGCTCTACATAGACCCATAATTTCGAATGAAGCCTGCTGGACCCAAGTGCAGCCAGAGTGGCAGGTGTAACATTCTGCAATGCCAATCACTTTCTCATGACTCCCCAAAGGAGTCAGCACCTGACCTAGGAAGAGGCCTAGTGGAGGATTTACCAACTTCCATCTAGTAGCCCAAGGATTTCCCAGATGAAACAACAAGCACAATAGCAACGGAGAAACAAGAGGACTCGTGGAAGCCTTTTCCCTTGTTCACCCTTCTGTCCATCTTCCCATACGAGGTCTTTTTCTTTCCCAAGTGTTTATGATGCTGGAAAATTTTTCTATGGCTTCCCTGGATGGCTCCAATATCTAAAGATGTCCCCCACCTCTGGATTTATTACTGGGCTTTTCTGAGTGGGGTCAAAGGGCATCCCAAGCCCCATATTCTGAGCCTCCTCCTTCCCTTATGTGCTCCATAACTCTCCTTTGCCACTTATTGACATTTTAGACACTTGATCTATGGCTGCCTTTCCCTCCCTTCCCCCTGTGTCCATGCCTTGGTTTCTAGGGACAGCAGGGATATATTATTTCAATAGTGAGGACAGGGCCCACTTATTTAGGCTCTGTGAGTGAATTACCAGTAGAATTTTTTTTTTCTTTTGGCATAGGTTCACCTTATATTTAAGATTGGAGGGTTCAACATAAGATTAAACACATTTTTAAGGTTCTAGACCTAGTAACTTAAGTCTGGGATCAGGAATGAAGCTCCGTCTTTTAGAGTTCTCTAGTTCTTGGTTTTGTGTGCCTTGTGTCCCTGGTCCAGGAAGTTACGAGAAACATGGTGATTGGGTGCTGGCTGGGGTAAAGTTGGGCCAGTCATTTTGGCTTATCCCTCTTCTCTTTACCTGCTAAGGATTGCTAAGACTAACATCCACGTTGGCATAAATTAGGAAATTCTTTGAGATGAAACTGGATCCAGGAATGACCAGTTTCTTAGGAAAATCACTTGGCCTCATTTCAATGAATATTTGCACTGCTCCTCGACGCTGGCCTGTTCCTCAGAGGTCACAGACAGGGTCAGTTATGTGCTGGACCACAAGGGGCTGCGAGGAATTCATGGCTTTGAAGATCTGGTTTCTTTATTCTGCTTCAAAATCAACCTTTAATTCTACAAAATGACTTAGAATATCGACTTTAAAAATCATCAGTTCCCGGGCTTTGGGGAGTCCTGATGATATTGGCAACAATAGGTTAGCTCTGCAGTTGCTCAGCTCTGATCTTTGGAGGGTGCCTGTCTGTGATGGATTTTCTATTGCTTCAGGGTAAGGCAGAAAATAGGGACAACGGTCAGCTTTCTTAATAAAGCTATTTGTGTTCAATTTAAAGGTCTGCTTTTATCTCTAGCTCATATATATTTTATATTTTTGATGTTAAAATGATAGGATAGATTTTTTTCCTTTCTCAATTCTTAACTGGTAAAGTTTGAAGGCAAAAGTCTCTTTCTATATAAAGAAGATTTGCATATATGCAAACAAGTTTGGAACCCACTAGTTTAGCAGATTTCTTTTTAAATAGTGACCTCTGTCATTTGCACAATGGAGTTTCCTTTGATATGCTGTCAGTCTTGGGCAATCTGAATTTACTTTATCTGAGCAAAATAAAAATTTTATCTTCACCTTCATATCAATCAATTCACTTGTGGAAGAGATTGGCTTCCCTCTGGCTAGAGGGATTTAAGCTCTCTCTCTCTCTCTCTCTCTCTCTCTCTCTCTCTCCCCCTCCCCTCCCCCTCTCCCTCTTCCTCTCCCTCTCTCCCTCTGTCATCCTTCTAATATATTAGGGAACCAGAGCTGGCTTTATAAGGATTGGTCATGGGAAGTGGCTTAGAGCAGTTTTAGTTTTCATACACGGAAATAGATACACCTGCTTCCTTACCAACAACTAAAGTTGACATTGGTTCAGTTTATTTTCATGTTTAAGACAGCATTTTAGGGAAAAAATTTATGAGGCAAGAAAGCAAGGTTTATAATTCTATATTCCCTGATGCCCTTCATTAATGAATTAAACTAGGTGTGTTGTTTAAATAAATTATACTTATTTCTAATTTATAAACATTTTTGCTTTCACCAAAGACTTAGGAGTTGGAGTTGAATAGGGTTTCACCATTTGGCTTGTTGTTGGTTCTTACAAATTTGAGTGGCAACCCCAAGCTGGAGAGCTGGCTTCCACATATCTGCCTGTCTGCTTACCTTAGCTAGCTAGCATGTACCTCCTTAGAGCCCACCATGGTCTTCCTCTGACATGCAGGAACAATTGGGAGCATTTGGGTCTTTATTTATTGGAGCTGCATAATCTAATTATCTCTCATTAGCACACATCTGATTATTTCATTTATCTTTGTAAATGTGACAACAAAAGGCTTACTTTAATTAAGCAGATCAGCCATTAGCTCTTGTTTTATAGGAGTTTTAAACATCCCTGTCCTAATAGCACAGGGCATGATTATAATCAGACTCCAGTGCAGAATGGTGGAGAGGACAGTTTGATTTAGAACTCCATTTAGGTGGATGTTATGTAGGCAGAGTGACTCTCAACAACAGAGGGGCAGAGTGCACTGACCAAAGCCAGGGAGGATGTGAAAGGACCCAGTCAGGACCTTCTCACCTCTATTATCATAAAGGCAGTGACTGCATTGCTTTAAAAATTATTCATTCATAGTAGTAATTATTTATCAGTCATCTAGTCTATGCTAGGCCTTGCTTGTTACTGCAACCATGTTAGTTTTTTATAAGTCTTACGATAGCTTGTTGGAATAGGTGTGTCAACACAAAAACCACAGCTCTCATCTTAAACTGAATAAGAGAGAGTTATTCTACATCCATTTTGAGTGTTCATGGCCCAGGTACACAGATTTAGGTTACTCTAAATTTTATGTTCCAATGTGAAAGCAGTTTCATGAAGTTTTTTTTTTTTTTTTTTTAAATAGTTTTATAAGGCAGAGGCAATAGTAAATCAAGGCATGTTTAAAATACATTGGTGGGTACATCAGTGAGGCAGTTACATCAAGATGGGGGAAGCTTTTCTAGAGGCTCAAAGTGCTGTCTCATGGCATTCTTAGCTTTTGGATTGGTAGAAGCTAGTTGTCTGCTGAAGTAATAGATTCTAAAAAGTTTGTATCTTTTGTCACAAGATATTAGTTCTGACTCATGGGGGTGAGGAATGGCTGTTCCAGAGGGAGGGCCAGAATTTAGTCCCTGATGAGGTAATTAGCCCTGGGCCTGCAACATTATAATCTCTCCATTGTGTGGCAGTCAGTTCAGCCATTCAGGCTCCACAGACACAGATTCCTCTCAGGAGTTTTCATTCACAGCTGTTAATATCTTATTGCCAAACTATAGATGAGCCAACTGAGGGTCCATGTGTGCGTAGCTCAGCCATGGAACCTTTATTTGGTTTTACTACCTTGCATGTTGGTTTCTTCTCCCTCTTTAACTGGAATGCCAGTGGTGTCTCTTCCTGATTCCTTCCTGGTTTGTCCATCTTCCCTTGTTCTTTCACTCATTCCCCCAGGACAACTGAGTACCACACAGCCAGGAGCTATGGAGATGAGCAAGGCAAGGCCAAGACTCTTGAAGACTTTGCAGGGAGGTAGAGTCAGGCGCAGAAAATAGAATGTTCTAATGATGGGACAATGAGGACAGGGCCAGAAAATGATGGTATGCTACAGCCTGACTGACATATCCACATGCTAAATCAGTATTCATTATATGGAACTGTTCCCTTTCATAATTGTGTATTAGGGTTTCTATATCTTTTCTTAGTAAAGGGTTGTTTCTAGCTTCCTGGAATGCTTCTGATAAAACCTGTTTATTACAGCAAAGTTTTTTCTAAAAAGATTAATTTTTATTATTTTTAAGTGTGTATGTGTGTGTGTATGTGTGTGTGTGTGTGTGTGTGTGTGTGTGTGTGTGTGTGTGTATGCAAAAGTGAGTGCAATGTTCATAGAGCCCAGAAAGGGCATCAGAGCCCACTGGAACTGGAGCTATAGGCAGTTATGAGCTGCCAGACATGGGTGTTGGGAATCCAACTCATATCCTCTGCAAGAACAGAACCTGCTCTTAAGCTCTTAAGAATAGGCTCTAGGCCCGGCGTGGCATTGGTGGTGCACGCCTTTAATCCCAGCACCCAGGAGGCAGAGGCAGGCATATCTCTGTGAGTTCAAGGCCAGCCTGGTCTACAGAGTGAGTTCCAGGAAAGGCACAAAGCTACACAGAGAAACCCTGTCTCGAAAAACCATAAAAAAAAAAGAACAGGGTCTATAGTACAGTGGGTAAGGTAGTGATGCACTGAAATTTCATACAACTATGACAGGGTCTATTTTTTCCTTCATTTCTGAAGACTGCATACTCTTTGGAGGATCAGAAAGTCCAAAGAAGGATGGAAGTTATGACAATGATTTAAAACACAGGCTCATGTCCAGGCTTCACCCTATGTGAGTCCAGTAGACCCTCACTGGACATGCCTCAGCTTTCTCATTTGTTCAGTGATGATTGTGACATCAACTTTACAGTATAATTAAGTAGAGTTAGGTCATCTACTCTGGGTGAAGTGTTGGGATAGAGTTTGCCATGAAAGAAGTGCTGGAAAATGTAGTAATTTAAAATTAGCAGAAGTTATCTGCATTTTGGCTGGCTCTCAGTCCATTCCTACAGCTGGCCATTAGTCTGTTCTTTTTTTTTTTTTTTTTTTTCTCTGTGTAGCTTTGCACCTTTCCTGGAACTCACTTGGTAACCCAGGCTGGCCTCGAACTCACAGAGATCTGCCTGGCTCTGCCTCCCAAGTGCTGGGATTAAAGGCGTGTGCCACCACTGCCCTGCCATTAGTCTGTTCTTATGGAAGAGCACGTGGCTCTCAACACTTCCATCTCCCCCACATGCCTTCCTTTCTTACCATGCACATATGCACATATAACTTCCTCTTTTCTAATCCACCGTTCATGTGTGTGTGTGTGTGTGTGTGTGTGTGTGTGTGTGTGTGTGTGTTAATTATAGAAAGAGAGACCATGAATTTAAGGGGCAATCGTGAGGGGAATGTGGGAAGAGATAGAAGGGGAGAATGATGTAAATACAATGTACTTATGTAAGAAAATATCAAAAACTTTAAGTTAAAAATATTCAGGAAGCTAAACTGTGATGTCCATATAAAATGGTATGTACATATGTATTCCTATGTGTTGAGGACAAAACTTCCCAGACCAGAAGACGGGTATAGTAGAGCTTGCCTCCAGCAAAATCTATGCATGCCTAATCTGTTCTAGCAGGTAGATGAGTCTCTTTTGCATATTTTATTACCATTCATTATTTATGCAAAACAGAGGTGGATGTTTTATTTCTTTATATATATATATATGTATATATATATATATATATATATATATATATATATATATATATATATATATATATATATATATATAAAATACTGCAAACAGCTGTCACTCAGGGGTAGATGTTTTAAGTCAATTGTTATCACAGCTAGAGGGGGCCTGGTCCAGACTTGAGGTGACGTTCACTGTGGTGTTACCGGGATACTGTATGGCTTCATGATGGAGGGACAATATTAATTAGCACTGCTTTCTTGCCCCCCAAACTCAAACCCTCTCTTCCTCATCCAAGTAGGTACATGGTTCCTTCCATGCTTCGAGCCTGGTCTTCAGTGACCATGGAATGGATACCCTAAGAACAGCCTAGCTTCTCCCACTTGCTCTTGTTCATTGGCTAGTCTTGCAGATTAGCTTCTCAGCTGAATTGGTTTCGGCACAGAGGCTTGTTATAAAACCAGTTACCCTCCCTATCTTGCTTAAGAAATCATATTCCATTTGATATTTTCTGACCTTCCTCCTGGGCGGAGGAATAATAGAGTATTTCACACAAGGATGAATTGTGATGTCGTAGGTGAATGTGTTGGGAGCTCATAAATCAACAGGGATCCCCAGGGACCACCCAGGGCCTCCTGGCCTTGGCCAGTGCTCTTAGACCTCTTTATGCTAATAAAAGAGAGATTTCCCTCAGAAGGGCTCCACCTTTGCAAATGACACTCATAATCAGCTTGCAGCCCTGTTGTAGTAAAAGATTGTTTACCTGCTGGTGATTGGTCATTTAGCCAGTTTAAAGGGGTTAATGGTTTAGCTTCTCATTCAGAGATTTAAGTAGGATTTTGTCCACATAAATGGCATCATCCAGGAAAGGCCCTGGAAAGAAGCAAGGACAGGGAATATGTTTTCCAAAGTGCTCTTGCTGAAAGTATAGATGAGAGAGGATTTAGGGCCTTTTATTGCCAGATTTCTACATGAATTACTAAATTTCTATGAAAGGTGTTTCTTTTGGTTATGCATCTGACTACATTGTTAAATTGGAACTGGAACAATTTTTAAAGCAGCATCTAATAGATTGCTGTGATTTACTACACTGTGAGAATGCATGCTACTGGGGCACAGTAATTTAAGATTTCCTTGTTTTACTCCATGTAAGGTGCATAGTTTATTGCAAGGTTTGGAGATAGGGTATGGAAGAGAGGAAAGAAGCCATGTTTCCAAATCAAGTGATCTCAGAGAGCTTGGAAAAAACGACGATAATATAAGGAGTCTGATGAGACTTCCAGAGCAGAGCATCTCTCAGTCTTTACCAGAGAAACTTTTGTAGTAACAGCAGTTGACACATGGGTCAATGTGCAGAGAATCAGAGACTGTGAAGTATTCTGCCCTCAGTGGGACAAACATACCACTCCTCTCCTTCCAAGGCTCAGAAGACGTTGTGGAAGAGGGGGCAGGAAGAATGTAAGCCCCAAGGGCTGAAGATGCCTTGAAGGAAACTTTTTGGACAATTACACATATGAACTCAGCAATTGTTACAACGTGAGTAAGACCTGAACAAGTTCCTCCAGACAAAATCCCTGCATGTGGGGGAGATGGCTCTGACTCCCCAAAAGGAGCTGAGGAGCTATTGGCATCTGATAGCTTCCAGGAGAGGGAGAATTAAATTTCTTTAAATATGTGACTTTTGGTAGGTTGACTGAATTCCAGGGCAGGCCCTACTTTCAAGAGCAAAACTAACTGGGCTCAATGGGAGTGGGAAGAAGAAAACTCAAAGTTGAATGAGTAGAGAGGTGAGGGTGGGAACAGTGGATGTGGGAGAAGCCAGAGGGTGACTACGATCAAAATACATTGTATGAAATTATCAAAGAAGTAATAAAGTTATCTAAAAATGGTGATACAAATTTAATGCAGCAAGTAAGTATAGAGCCACAAAGACAACCAAAGTCACACAAGAATCATGGAAATACATTTGATGTGGACATGGAATTTCATATTGTCTGTTGGGATGTTTGTAAGATAAACAGGTATGTGAGATTTGGGAGTGGGAGTCAGGGTGCAAACATGTAAACACTTGGGAAAAATGTGGTGGGTAAGTCTACAGTATTCTAGGAGTTATTTGTATTAGGTTCATTGTGATCAATGGGGCTTGATATATTTTTCTTTACTGCTAATAAACATGATTATGCTTTTAGCCAGACAATCTTGACCAACTTTGTTCTAATAGTAGGGCTTACAGAAGGTAAAGTCATCACAGACGGATACAGCAGCTCAGTGTTCTTCATGCTCAGAGAAGGGAGTGTCTCCTACAGGGCCTGGTGAAATGATAGGGAGGGAAGGAAGAGAACTCAAACAGTTCTGATGTTGACTGAACTCTTGACAGTGGAGCTGGAGACTGAGACACTACACATGCAAGGTAGACTAAGGCCGATGGCCTGGACCAGGATCTGCTGACTTCACAGATGTACTGAATTGATGAGGTAGCTGATGTGGCAGAAGCCTGGGTGTAACAGAGAACAGAACAGACTGGGAAACAAATTGGGAGCAGGTTCTGGTTGGCCTTGAATGTTTTCCCCATAAAATCCACCTGCAGTTCTGTCCTGCTTTCATGAAGTCTGTACCAAGCCTCAAAATGCTAACTGCCAAGCATCCTTGCTACTTAGTGTTGTGATGTGAATGCAGAATGTCCCCATAGGCTTTGTTTAAATCTTTGTTTCCCAGCTGGTTGTGCTGTTATGGGGGGCTTGTGAAGCCTGTTGGTCCTATCCAACCTGTGGTCTGTTAGCAATGGATGAGACCCAAGGCAAACAATGTATCTACTGTAAACATGAGGAGGCTTTTGTTTTGTGTGGTTCCAGAGCATGACTTGCATATGGCAGTCCGGAGGTGCAATGTCAAGAGGTCATACACACCTGCAGGATGTGGGACTTCACTGCAGGAAAGATCACTGTGAGGTGAGCCCTGTGGGTTACACCCAACCCAGTTGTGCATGAACTGCCTCCTGCTCCTGTGCAGTTGTGCCTTTCCCGCCACAACCGACTGCATCCTCTCCAACTGAGAGCCAAAACAAGCCCCCTCTCCTTTAAGGTGCTTCTGTCAGGTGTTTTTCTCACTCTAATGAGACAAGTAACTAATGTGATTGTGAAGCCAGACTGTCCAGTGTGCCCCAGCATTAGGCAAAGGAGGCCTGGAAGTTGAATGATCTCTGACCACTTCTGCAGAAGATCTGAGAATGGAAACCATTCTTTTTGTAAGGGAGGAGGGTGCAGGATCTAGTGGTTAGGAAAGGCACACAGACATTTGCAGTCTTAACTGGATAACACGAAAATATTCAGGCAATATTCTGATTCTGGTTTTGCTTTCTGTGTGGAGGGAGGAGCCTTTCCATTCAAGTAAACGGCAGAAACCCTTCCTTCAGCTCTGCGGATGAACTGTCTGCTAGGGATTCCTGTTTCTTTCAGTCATAATCCCACTCACCCTTGGCAGTCAAGTTCAGCTTCTACTCTCTTCCAGTCTACTGCTGTACTTTATGTATTTTTTTTCCTGTACCAGAATTCCACCTTACCCTGTCCTTCATTTTAAGAATAGTTTTCATGGGCCATGCCCTTTCCAGGTAAAGTTAAAAACAGTAAGTTTAGCATACAGGTCATATAATATATATAAATATATATATATAATACTGATGAGCACCAATGATTTCAAGTAATCAGTCTACTAACACATTTAACTAGATGTATGCTGAATCTGCTACAATAATTAATAAACATTTTGGAAGAAATAAGTACAGGCTACACACATATTTTCTCTGAGTGGCTTCTGGGCCCCGAGTTGCCCTTCATCCAGAGCCTGCCTGCTCTTTTCTGATGCTCTACAAATCTTCCCCCCTTCTTTTTATCTCTTCTGCCTGACATCCACAGGGCTGTGTCCCTGGATTCCTGCTGGGGAGACCCCAGAGGAGATTGGAAGGGGAGGGGAAGAGCGGGGTCAGGGTGCTTTGTCCTGTGCCCCTTTCTGGCCCTGATACAATGACAGCTCCCTGCAGGCTCTGGCTCTCCTCCTTGCTTGTCTTCTGCTGGGGGACTCTTCTGGGCAAGGCCAGGCCCCTCATTTCTTTTATTATTAGTCTCTTTGTAAACAGACCCTCCTGCAATGACTTCAAGTTGAGTGTGCCACCAGCATCAGGCTCGTAGGTCATACCTTGGTAGTGCCATGATTTTCTCCTATTATCCTTTTTAGTGACCTCTTTTTCTAAAATGACATTTCTTAATTGAAGTTACTCTAAATGGGTATTTTAATGTCTCACAACCCAAAGCATGCTGTTCCAGAGACTCAGTGCTGTTTTCTAAATATCTAATGTTTTATATACTATATATGATGTATTTTTTTTACATTTTATCCTTTTATCATTTATATATGTTATAACTGAAAACAAAGAATTGTGTTTATTTACAGTGGACCACATGATATTTTGATAGCTGCCTCATGCCTCAGGGTGACTAAACCAAACTCGTTAAAGCAGTTATTGAATGACACCTGTCCTTTTTTTTTTTTTTTTTTAATGAAAACAGTTAAAATCTGTAGCTACTCATTCTATTTAACTTCATTATATTTAAAACATTTCTTCCCAGGTGCCTTTTCAATCAGAGCCCTTTGTTTGATATGTGCCAATCAATACCTTAAGGAACACAGGAAGAGAATATGAGTATTAAATAGGAAAATAAATTATGCATAAAGTTTTCCTCCAAGCTGAATTTTCCTTTGAGGCCACACGGATTTATATTATCCTAAACTTTATGTTGCCTACATCATTCAAAATACTCTCCCTTGGCAGGAGACAGGGTGCAGTGAATTATCTTCTTGGCTAAATCTAACTGCCCAAATTCACTGGAAAAGGGCCAGCCCTGGACTTGACTCTGTTCTCTGTAGAACTGTCTCTAGCCTAATAACTCCTGAGTTGCAGAATGATTTAGAGGGAGATTAAGTTTCTTCTTAGCCCATGACTTGGTGTTTCAACCTTGACCTAGTAAACTTGCCCTTTTCCAGGAGGAATCGGTAATGAAATCAGGGCCATCACTCAATCGCATCTCCTTCAAAAGGCCAAGGAAAAAATAAATGGGAGAGTTTCTATGAGAGAAATTCCATTGTCATACTTCCAGCTTCAGCAAGCCAAGGAATTAAACCATTAAAAAAAATGAAGTAGGTGGGGGACTCACTGGGAAGATGGGCACTAGAGACCTGGCTTTAAATGGCGCATTGCTGACTCGGTGTCTCATAAAGCATGTCCTAGGCCCGAGAACTTGTTCGTCAGTTAAGATGTGTGCACTTGTTTGTTATGGATAAAGATAGAGGGTTGAGTTTTGCTACCCTAGGTTATCCAGGAAAGAAAACCCTGCCAAGTAAGTGCAATTACCCTGTGCACTCACTAATTCTAGACAGAGTCTCATATAGCCACCATTGGCCTTCAACTCATTATATAGCTAAGAATGTCCTTGAACTCCTGTTCCTCCTGCTTTTATCTTTGGAGTTTTGGGATTACAAGCATGTATCCCCATGTTTGGTTTATGTGGTACTGGAATGGAACCCAGGGCTTCATGCATCCTATGCAAGTGGTCTACCTACAGCTACATTCTCAGGTCACCCAGTTAGCTTTACAGATACAAAACCACATGCTCAGAAGGCTAGACAGCAGATTGCTTGTGTTAGCTCAGTTAATGTGATGATGCTCTCATGTGTTCATAACTAGCACTGATTAAATGAAGCCGATTGACATTCTTGATGCATGGATACTAATAATATGGGTCTTCATTTCTCTTCTATTGTTAATGTCCAGTAGCAATTCAAGGGAACCATTCAAGTCAGTATGCATATGTTCACCCTGATACCTGCACACACAGTTGCCCAGGACAACAGTGCAGCTACTAAACTGTTTGCAAATGATGGGAGATGATCATAGAATAGACTCCAGCTCTCTACTGTGAGAGAGGTTTGAATCCCACAGCTGCCTGGAGCCATTGGAGCACTTGACCATGTAGATAGATGTCTCCTGCTTGTCTGTGAAGCAGCACACACAGTTCACTGTTTCCAAAGAGTGTTAATTGGTCTAATAGCCTCCTAACTCCCTTCCTACCTCACCCAGTGGAGCCCCTGAACAGATAAAATGTGTCTTTAGTTACCACATGCTCATTCCAATGACTCTTTGGTTGATGGATGACTTTCTGATTATTTTAAAACAATGCCAGCCTAGGGCTTAGTAGTGGCTGTGTGGTGCCTGAGATTGTTTGTTGTGCTTTGGGGTGCTTGCAGGGAGCAGGGGAGGAGGAGGGGAGGGAAGAAGGAGGGAGGGAGCTCTGCAATACGAAGCCTGGCTCAGTCATTTTTAAAATCAATACTTGCTCTCCAAGCCTTAGATAATTTAGAGAACATAATTCAGAATTCTCCCTTCCAGCATGTATCCTCCATCAAAGGGGTTTTCACCCAGACTCAGCACAATGCTTGTGTGACCCAGGGATGAACAGATGAGGTTAAAAAGAGAGAAAAGAAAAAAAAAACACATCTATTCTGTGTCTTTCTCCAAGCATCTCTCTCTCTCTCTCTCTCTCTCTCTCTCTCTCTCTCTCTGTGTGTGTGTGTGTGTGTGTGTGTGAGAGAGAGAGAGAGAGAGAGAGAGAGAGAGAGAGAGAGAGAGAGATTGTGCATGTGTCTATGTAGAACTGAGAACCTAAATCATGGCATCACACTGTCTAATTTCATAATTAAGGCTTGTGTGTGTGGTTCCATTATAAAACCTTAGCCTAAGGGATGCCAGCTTCAGATCATTGTTTATTCCCAGAAGGTCAGATACAGGATACAAAAACTCCATCTCAAGGGCTGCTGAAGCCATTCTTTACCTATCCCAGGCAGTACCATCCTGTTGTGGTATGACCAGTTATACATTCTTGTATTCCTCTGAACAGAACAACAGGCTTCACTTGCTTAAAAAACTAGAGCAGTGACTGTTACTTAATCCTTCCCCACCTCTTCACCTGGTTGCAGGAAAACAGGAGCCCCCACTGGAAAACATCTTGGTCGTTTAAGCACAAAGAGCTCAAGATTTCACAGCAATTTTCCAATACTAATTACATTTCATACAATCTATCATATGCACAGCTTGCAAAACCCTATTGATTTTAATGCATCCTCCTGTACTAGGAACAGGTTACTTTATGACATGTTATGTTACAGGATCTCTATGAAATACCTAGATCTTAAAATGTGGGCACAGATACACTCTCAATTATCCACAAGTAGATTATCCACTTGGTCTATTACCCACAATGTATTTTAAATTAAAGCTTCTGTCATTAGGCAACTTGGTAGCCCTAGGCCAAGTTGGATCAGCATGCTTCTGTCCAGGAAATGGGAACTCACTCTGATAGCTTTTGCTATCATGCTTAGTGGGGACATCCTGTTGGTATTATCACTAAAATGAAAATGAGATAGACTTGGAGATCATGCCTTGTTTTGAGTCACCCACATCACAGATGCCTTCCCCTAACAAGAAAAATCAAGAAGCACTTGCAAACATATGCTTAGGAATGCATAGTAGATATGTAAAGAAACTGATATTTCTTAGTACTGACTGAAAATGAGTGATGGAATATTATGATCTCTTGGATGTCTTCCTGCATTTTGTCCTTAGAACTATTCCCCTTTTCCTAGGTAGTGCTGAGGAATGAAAGAATGTGCACCTTGGAAGCAGAAAGATTATAAAAATGTTTAATTCTCAGAAGTCCACTATAATTATCTTGCTGTTCATTTTCTAGAAAGAATGAGTTCTGTATTATGGTTTTCATATGTGAATGCCAGCAAGCACCTAGGCATACTGTTAACAGCTACACTATGTGTGTATCACATGTATATTAAGATCAAATATCAATCAGGATCAATAGCAGGAAGGAACTACTTCCCAAATTCATTGACTGCTTTATTGCTTCTATAGAATCTCCAGACTACATACTAAGACAAAAGCTTTTCATCATGATTAAAATATGTATTTGAAAAATAAAATAAAATAAAATATGTTTGACAATTGCATCGTATTTTGTTTTTCAATGAGGATCAGGGTGCAATAAAGCTCTCACTGATGCATAATTTCAATGAAAACAGAGGTCCTTAGTATAACAAACAGCTAATTAGCCCTGGCAAGATGGAGACTTTTGTTACTGTGTTTCTTGGCCATGGTTTTCTGTCTTTTCCTTCCATGCATCCAGCTGAAGTGGCATTCCTTCTCTTAGGGACACAGGCTATACCTTCTCTGTCCATGGCACTGACATAGTCCTGACAGCCATGAGATGCTGCCGTCAAGGCAGGGCATTCATTTCCCCAGGTATGGCCTTAGATGATGGGTAGCGTAATGGTGACATCATTGTTTATATTTGTTGGACACTTGGACTGCCTACTAATTTGATTTGAACTGAAATTAGAAAAGTATTACTACAATATTAGAGAGATAGGCAATCTAGAAAGTTTGCTATTTCAAAGTGAGCATACTTTTATTTAAGACTCTCAGATGCTAAAAGCAAATGTTCTCACAGAAGTCTTAGACGTAAGGTATTTCAAATATATTCGAAGTGCCCCAACAACTAACTATACATGAGAGCTGTACACTACCCACAAAACCACAAGGCATTTGAGAGTTTTCTATGGGAATTTCGTGATTTACCTTGACACCTTGAATAATCCAACTAGAGACAATGCTTCCTTTTATCTCAGGAATGAGAGACTCTACTTACTTGAAACCTATATTATGTTCATTCCTCGATAAAGAACCAGTGAAATGGATGAGTCACTGGGTCTTCCTTGCAGCTTAAAAACATAAGTGCACGGCAACCATCGTGAATAACATATCAAAACAAACACCTCGGAGTGCAGCAGTATGAGCGGGTTGTGTGGGGTCAGTTGGTGAATGGGGGTTAATTTCTGCTCAGTCAGGTGAGGTGCAAATGCATCAACTTTGCTGGAAAATAGCTCCAATTGTGGCCAAATGGTCTAGTTTCCTGCAGGATCCAAGCAGCCTATTATTTCACGTTTTAAAAGGCTTGTTCAGGTCTAACCATTTGGGTGGGAATCAATACAACAGAGGATAGGGACAAACGTCAGAAAGTATACACACCATCACTGAGGCCAGGTTTGTATGGCCATAATCCCTCCAGAATTGAGGTGTGTGTGTGTGGGAGGGGGGCGGGGGAAGCTCCTTTTGGTGTTCTGACACCAGGACTCAGATAGCTCACTTCAATCTTGCAGGCCTCAGTGAGGAACATTACCAAGAGGTCAGTTCAAGGCGAGATCTGGAGTTATCGGCCCTTTGAATATCCAACTTCCCCTCTGATTTTCTCTTATTATTTTATTATTTATTGCAGGTCAGTGAGCAGGTGGTTGTGCATGTGTGGAGGTCAGAGAACAACTTGCAGGAGTCGGTTCTCTCCTTCCACCATATGGGTTCCAGGGATAAAACTCAGGTTGTCAGGCTTAGTGGCAGACACCCTTTCTCACTAACACCATCTTGCCAACCTGGTACCTGACTATTTTAAAGTCAAGATTGAAATGAATCAATCATCCAAGAGAAGGCAAAGTCATCCCTTGATGAAGCTGGGCCAGCCAGGATAACTACCTGGAAAAGGTGAGTTGCTACTCATGCCTTGGCAAGCAGTGTAGGCTACCTGTCAAGGCTGGTCAAATTTGTCATAGTGTGCTGGTTCCTTGACAGGCTAGAAGGTGCTGTGCAGCTGTGAATGAATGGGGACAATTTTTCCATTGTGGCTTCTAAAATGAACTTCTAGGCCCTGTGTTTTACTTATAGCAAGTCATTTTTAGTTTAGGGACATTTACATAACATCACTACACATACAAAAATGGGAATCTTTCTTTAGATACCCATAAGAGTCACAATGTATTGCTGGGTCTTCACTTGGCCAGGTGAGTGTCCCAATCACTTCAGGTCAAGTTTTCTTGGAACAAAATGAAAGACACCATGATGATTCTTCTAATATGTTCAGGTTGTTTCAAAGAGCCAAGCATTTAGTGACAACTTAAACTGTATGATTATGTTGTGTTATAGTCTTGCCACACAACTGCCTCATTTTCCTCTTTACATGTCAGAATCCCCACCCACAGTTTCAGTGCCATGATGTCATCAGAGGTGACATTCTCCCATTTGAGTTGATGAGTGGGTGCTAGATTCCCTAGCTTGGACAGTTTGGCGTGCTGTTGTGTTTTGGTCCTGTGAGGTTGTGTGGGCTTGCATGCCGAAGCCTTTCTACACAAATCCACCCTTTGGCTTATCTAAAAATGACTTACAGTGCAATGGGGGATCTTTGTCCGGTCCTACTAAACACTCCCTCTGAGTCAAAGCCTTTGAAAGACAGTCTACAGAAGAGGAGGACAACCGTAAAAAGCAAAATCCTGGCTATTTGCCCCAAAAGATACACAAACACATATAGTCATAGTTAGCCATGGGAAGGGAGAGAGAGAGGCCATTCCTAGCAATTCTGCTTTGTAGACTCCCAGGAGCATCTTTCTGGGGAAGCCAGTCACCTATGAAAATTTAATCTAAACTTATTTAGAAAGGAAGAATCCAAACAAAACTAGCCCATGAAGTATCTGCTTGTGTTCTGAGACTTCTGAGATGTAAGACGTGCCACCTATGCCATTAGAAGAGGCCATGAAGTTTTGATAAACTCCAGGAAAAGTTGGGGAGCAGATAATAAGCTAAGGGGAGGTAATTTATTTAATTTTGGTATATTATCTAAAACATATTTTAGATAAGGAATATACAAGACACACAGAATAAAACTGACATTAAAAACAATCTAGGGTTGTCAACTCTTTGGTCCAATGTATTTTAAAAGCATTGAAGTCTGTACTTTCACCAGAGTTTACCTACAATGATTGTATAAGTTAATTTAAGATTGTTTTGAAGAACTGGACATCCTCACTTTCTCCTCTTGGAGAGGACTTTGCACTTTAGCCATCTCTATTATTTTTCCTTAAACAAATCAGCAGATATTATATTCTTGTAGGAAACACTTTGAACCGTCTTTACTTTGTGCCATAAAGCAAGTCCTCCTTCGATCTAACCTCCCCACCCATGTCTTCCTGGGCTACATATCTCTTAAACCACCTGCCAATCATAAAAGTTGTTAATTTGAGTCCTTTTTAGTCTCTTCTAGAGATGACAGGACCAGCTCCTTTGGCCATGTGGTCAGTCCTCCACCCAGGCTAGCAGGCTGCCACTGTGTCTGTCACAGAGGTCTGCATTGTTCTCTGGCTTCTGCTGTCTATGAACAATTCTTTCTTGCCTAATCCCTGGGGACCTGCTTCTTCCAGAGTGGGGGCAGGGCAGGCTGCTTTGTGTGCAGCAAAATCTTCCTTGGATCTGTGCACACATGCAAACATACACAGAAAAGCCTGGTCTTCCTGAATGAAGGAGGGGTTGTGTTTACATGTTGATGTGCTCATATGCGCATGCTCAAGCGCGCGCGCGCGCGCGCGCGCGCGCGCGCACACACATACACACACACACACACACACACTTTAATATTAACACTGATAACTAACCTGTTTGGTTTCATACCTACAGAACTGCTTTGATTTCTTTGTCGCCAGGTATTGTCAAACATATTTTTTCATACAATATATTTTGATCATGTTTCCCCTTCCCTCATCTCCTTCCAGATCCTTTCTTCTTCTCTACCATCCAATTTTATGTTCTTTCTCTTCCCAAAACAAAAAAACAACCAAAATTTCCATAAAAACACAAAAATGAAGAAAATCAAAACAAATAAGAAAAAGACAAATAAGACAAAAATATGCCTGTATAGAACAAAATGAAGTGAAGAGTCTACACACACACACACACACACACACACACACACACACACACACACACAAAATAATAATAATCTGGTGGAGTTCATTTTGCATTGGTTGACTACTCCTAGGCATGGGGCTTAGCCTGGCCCTGGAGTGATTGGGTAAAACTGATTTTCCCATTGCTAGTGGGTATCAATTGCAAATAAGTTCTTGGTTAGGGGTGGGACCCCATGCCCTCCCCTTCAGTGCTGGGACCTCATCTGGCTTGAACCCTGACAGGTCTTGTGTGTGGTCAGCAGGTCTTTCCAATGCAAATAGTAATATCTTTCCATTTCAATCATTCGAGTTTCCTTTGCTTTATTTGAAAAGTGTAATTCCTTTCATCCCAGGCACAATAGTGTCTAAGACTTCATTCACAGTAAGTTGCCTGAAGCCTGGTGTCCCCTGCACAGGCCTCAGCAAGGGATTTTGGAGTGAGGGTGAGAAGGAAGAGCGGCCTTCCTTGCGACAGTGATTGGAATTGAGGGACTGATTATTCTTCTTAGTAGCTATGCTGCTGAGGAGCAGATGCAATTCCCCTGGTTTCCACGTGGAAACCTTTGCTTCGGCATACAGTAATTCACCACTATGCATTTAGCCTGTGTTGCTGTGTTTCAGGACAAGGGAGGGCAGGGATAAAAACAGGTCTTTGCAAACAGCCATTTCAACCAGGAGACAGTGGTCATCTGTAACCATTAAAATTTGCCGTATGCTGTGAAAAGCCATATACTCATGACTTTGGGAGCAGATTAAAAAAAAACCACCAAACAAACTGGTTTTCTAGTGAGGCAGGGCGGAAATTGTCCAATGAGCAGATTTTGAATATATTTGTGGATCATTAAGCAGGCCGGGTTAGTAAACTCCTCTTTAAAAGTGTGTCTTGTCTTTCCCTCAAAATATTGAAGAGAACTGAGCAAAAATGAGACCCCATCTGCTGTTAATTCAGGTTGTTTTGCTGGCCACGGCTACAGGCACGCTGCTGAGCACGGCGAGAGCGCCCCCTAGGCGTGTCAGTGGGACACTGCTAGCATGCGGATCTGCAGAAAGGGAATCTGCGGGTTCCTCATGCTTCTAAATCCAAGCCAAAGCCCCATAGCCACTACAGCTGCTGACCTCTGGTTAACGACTGGCGAGTGTTGCCTTTTGTTTAGGAAATTTTCATAGGGGCATCTCTGGGTACCTTTCTCTGTCTAGTTACCAAAAAACCTCTATGGAGAATGGCCCTGAAATCCAAAATGGACCCTAAGCACACTGGCCCCCAAGGTGGCCTGGCAGTGTTCCGACTAAAGTGTTAATGCATGGAGTTTTGTCCTGTCTCTTAGACTCTGGGACTTGGTTTTGCCCTTGTTTATCTTGGAGCGAGAGTCCCACTCAGGATGTCTTGGGTAAGGTCAAGGGTGGAGGCGTCTTTAGACTTCGGGTCAAAGACTCCAGAGTGTACCTGGGATGGAGTACTAGACCTAGAGACTAAAGGTTTTAGTTTTTGTCCTGGCTCTGTTGCTCCAGAGCTGTGTGACTCTGGGTAAATTGCCCCACTTCTCTGAGCTTCAGACTGGTTTCTGTATGAAAGAAAGAGAATTTACCAGATATAGCCAATGATTATGTCCAGTTATAAAGCATGACTAGAACCTTAATATTGAAGACTTCTGTTTTAAAGATTTCAATTGGTCAATACAATATTTCACAGGATTCTTGAAGGATTCAAATGGGTCAAAAGATGATAAATGTTATTATTATTATTAATTTATTTTTGTGACCATGTCTATGAACTGCAACCAAAAAACTACAGACTCGATTTGTCCTAAGGCATATTCACATCCAACCTGAGCTATTCCATGACTCAACAGTTATCCAAACTGAATGATGTCCCCTCCATTTTGATGGTCTCTTTCTGTCCTTCTTGGTAGGTGGCCATGAAGACCTGGCTTGCTCTCCCCCCTCAGCCAGTGAGTTGTCTGATCACGTGCACAGGGTCACTGTGGACAGCTTCTCTAGGTTGGAAGTTGCCAGGCGTTACTGATTGTCTGTAGGGAAGCCATGGGAAAGACCTGATTTTGTGATTGTGTGTGTGTGTGTGTGTGTGTGTGTGTGTGTGTGTGTGTGTATGTTTTGCTGGATTTGAGCACTAGAGGAGTAGGCTCTGGGGTTGGGCCAATGGCTCAGTCAGTAGACTATTTGCTGTATAAACATGGGGCCCAAGTTCAGAGCCACAGCACCCATGTAGAAAGCAGTAATACATGTTTGTAATCCCATCATCTGCAAAGTGGAGACAGTGGGTCTGGGGCGGGGTTGCCAGCCTAGTAAATAGGTGAACTCCAAGTTCACTGAGAGACTCTGCCTCAAAAAATACAGTGGAGAGGAGAAGAAGATGTCCAGTATTGATCTCTGGCCTCCACATGTGTGTACATGTACACACACACACACACACACACACACACACACACACACACACACACGAGTGGGTCTGCATTCCTCTTGTGAACAGGAGGGTTGCACAGAGGCATGGTTTAGATGCAGCCAAGGATGTAGGTCACACATCTTGGAGTTCAGTGGCTAGGTGAGCAGCAGGACCCAGTGCCCAGCAGCAGGAACAGTTTGGCCTTGGCAAAAGATGCACAGCCATTCCCATTGTCGAAGATGGTGATTGGTCTCTGTCTTAATAACTGATCAAATACTCCTTGCTGCTAAACCTTGGCTCTACTCTCTCTGGCCTCTAGGCCTTTGCCCAAATTTCAGGGAAATGGGCATTTCCCTGAAAAGCTTATTTGAACTTGTCCAACTGGCGAGAATTCAAACAAAGCTTCTGTGCCAACCAGGTGTTTCTCTGAAATTGCAATATTCTTGTTATGTAAGTGGTGTTGCTAATTGGCATGTGCCAGTATGGCTTTACAGCTGTTTGCATATCAGAGTGCCATGTTTCCACTGCCTGATACTGGTCTAGTCCCTACGATCCCTGACTTGTCCTACCTAAAAGAGACTCTCTGTTCCAGCAACTTATTGATTAAGAATTATACAGTAGTGGAGGGACTGCTGAGACTCAAAGATATGACTAGGCCCTGCTTATTTATTGATTCCTGGATTATAAGATTTTAGTTATTTTAATAACACCTCAGTTATAATTATTTGCTATCCTATTAGAATGCTGCTTCTAGCACCAAACATATACAGTGCTTATAAGTATAGTGGCTGGTGCAATGGATTGTGTGTGTATGTGGGGGGGGGCATATGTGAGCATGAAGGGATCACATACTATTCCAAGAAGCATCCAAGTGGGCAGGGTTTCTGAGGAGTAGAACCCTGATCTTTGGAGGGGGCTGATATTGAGTAGTAGTTAACCTCTAAGCATGATAGCTTTTGAGATGAACATTCTGGCATGCCCACCTCATCCACAGGAGGTAGAACCTACCTATTGTCCCTTTTAAATGCCTTTCATAGTCTTGGGCAATGACATATTGGCAATGATGATTGTGGTCCAGGATTAGAAGCTCTGCCTTTGTTCCTTTGTGTGGAAAGAGTGAAGAAAGGCACTAATAACAATAGCTAATTTTTTCTTCACTGTAGAGAGGAGGGGCTTAAAGCCAGCTTTGAGATTTGTTTTGGAAAAATTTTCTAACGATGTATGTATCATGTGCATATAGTCTCCACCTGGAATGGTGCCATGTGGCTCTGTGTTTCTAGGTTTTCTTTTTTATTAATAAATATTAAAGCAAGTTATTGTAAATTCTTTAAGTGAGTATAGCCCCCAGAGGTGTTACATGCCTAAATCTAGTATTTGATCATGAAATTTGATTTAAAAGCAGCAATTTCTTGTTCCTTTCTGAACAGTCATCTATTTAAGGAAAAGTGTTTGCAATCAGAGAATCATAGAAGCAAAATAATTCTCTTTTGGAGCCATGTGTCAGTCAAGTAGATCATCTTGATGATTCTTGCCTTCCATATGGCTTAGTTTGACTCCCAAATATGTGGGCATGGATATAATCATTTGGGGGAAGTATATGTGGCTTAGAGAATCATGTTCTTAGAATAATTTTGTAGTTGATAACATGTGGAGATTAAAGTAATATTTTAGAACATTTAGAAAGTTGTTGAAATAACACCCTATAGAAGATTCTTTAATATTCCTAAGAACTTCTCAACAATGTGAAGAAGCCATCATGTAACAGGGCCTTCACTTCTTAGACAGGGAAACTCAGGTATATTCATTGATTGTAGATAATGACTGGAGACAGTTGGAAGCCAGGACATACTCAGCTTTCTTAGCTTTCTTTTTGGCATGCAGTTACTATGATGATCAGGTTATCTGGAAACCAGGGATAATGTTGGGCTGGCAGAATGGAGTGATACATTGGCACCAGTATCAAGTCCATACAAGCTGTTGGAACCTTTCATAGGCGTGGCTCATGAAGGTATGTAGCAGTGTGTGGATACTGGTTCTGAATTATTGGATATATGGGGTGAACTGTGTTTGCAACACATGGCCTGGCTCATAATGCATGAATAGGAGGAAACCACATTCTTTTGGAAATAGATTTGATTGCTTCCAGGGACTACTCATATTTTTCCCATGTATTCCTTTATTTTTCCTCCAGTTTGAGCCATTTTTTGGGAATCTGTATAGAGCAGACTCCAGGAAAGGGAGGAACATATAATGTACAATAACTGATCCATGTAGAAAACACAAAGATCTATAGCATTCTTAAGTGCATGTCTGAGGCCAGGGAACACCTAGGCATGCACACAGAAGTCATTACCTGCTCTCCCTCTATCCCTATATGAGATCTGGATGGCTCAAGTTCTGCTTCAGGAGTCATTGTGCAGAAATAACTACCCTTTCCCCCTCATAATGACTTCTGAAGTCACTAACCCTGGAGGCTCCAAAAGAAAACCTAGGACTCATTGAATAGAGCTGATACATCCAGATGACATCACAGCTTCTCTTGATGGGTCATTCAATGTTTATGAACACAGACATACAAGCAGATTCTAAATCTAGTGTTTGATCATGAAAATTGATCTAACATCAGCAATTTCTTGTCCCTTTCTGAACAGTTGTATGTTTAGGGAAAAGCTGTTTATAATCATAGAAGTAAAATAATTCTTTTTAGAACCATGTGCCAGTCAGTCAAATAGACCATCATCTTGGTGATTTATGTCTTTGGCATGGCTTAGTTTTACTCAAAATATCAGCATGGATATATAATAATTTTTGGAAGTATGTGTGGTCAACAACAGTTGATCAAGAATTCTGGAATCTATGTGGCCTGGTGAGTAAGAGCATAGATATTTAAATCACAAAGCCCTGGATTGAAAATCCTGCAACAGTGTATAGTAGTAGCCCTGTGATCGAGGCAAGTGCCTTAGTTGCTTGGGTGAAAGATAGGTATACAATGGGTGCTTCATAAAGTTGTGGTAGAAGTAAATGAGTGGATTGTGTAAAGTACTCAGCATTGTGAGTGAGCACCAGAGGGCAGAACTACCATTGTTGCTCTGGAGTTTAACCATACTGTGGGAACTAGGAGGCTAGAGTTTATTTGAGACCCTAAGTTATAATTACGGTGGTTAGAAGGAAAAGAAGTAAGGGTAAGAGTACAGAGGAAAGAAGCAAGAAAGAAGAAAATGGTTCCAAACCATTCTCTCACCCCCCCACCTGATTTGCTGTTTTAGCAAATACATCTGATTACAATAGTGAGTTGAATGTATTTTCTTTTTCTTTTTTTTTTTTTTAAAATAGAGTTGACCGTGTTTTATGCCACAGAATGCTTTAAGCTTTTAGAATCCCTGATGGAAGGGAGATCGTGTGGTCCTTCTTGGCTTGAGCATGAGTTAGAATTTGTTGGATGGGCATTTTGCCTTCATCAAAACTCGTGTCTGGTTCGATACACAATGACATTTTCCAAAGACCATCTGTTTGATCTCTTTAGATTTGTGAAACTCCTTCAGCATTTATACAGCTCTGTGAGAAGAAGCGAGCTCCTTCTGCTTGGTGCACGGATAACCTGATGTACAGAGAGCACTGAAAAGTCTTCTCCAAGTTGCCCAGCAAATAGTAGATGTGGGTCTCCTACGATTTCGCTTGAGTTCTGACCTGGATCCATGCCCTACTCATACAAGTGGCCTTTCAAGTTACTTTAATATTGGTTGAAAATGGCACCTCTTCTAATTTATATCATTTATATAGAAGTTTCTTTTGGTGGTCGTCGAAGCTCAAAATCTTTCAGGGACCCTTACTTACCTGGGTCTGTGGAGTGGTCCCTGATCTAGGATAAAGCACTGCTGTCCTTATTGTGGGATGACCTGTTGTCCAGGCCAGGCCAGCTCTAAGTTTGAAATATTATCATATTGGCGGGATATTTTCACCTGATTGCTAGGAGGCTTAGGAGCTGTCAGTCCCCCAAGTCCCTGGGGGTCCCCTTGCTCTGGTTGCTGTACTATGGATACTCCTGCAATCTGGTGTGCACTATAGGGGATTCTAAGCTGACAACTGATCTGGACTGCTCTGATTTGACTGTCACCCACACAGCTCCCCAGTAGGGAAATCTCAATACCATATCAGCCTTGGGCACCTGTATTTATTAGATTGTGATAAATTCTATTTCCCTGCCTTTGGATGCCTGTTTCTAAAAGAATGGATTATCTAGAAATAGACTCATCCTGTCCTTGGTAGTTGTTTTAAAGTTTGATCAGGCTTCTGTTTTTGTCCAGATCAGATTTTCATAGTCAACCTCTTTTCCAGGCAAGGCAGTCTTTTCCCTTTGTGTGTTCTGTGGTCTTGACAGCCAAACAGTTACCACTTCTCTGGCCTGAGCACTGTCTAAGAGAGAAGCTCTGATTTGGTTACGTATTTTTGTTATTGTTGTCTGGGTTTGAGACAGGGTCTCTCTGTGTAATGTAGGCTGGTCTGGAACTTGCTAGACTCCTGTATCTGCCTCCAGAGGCCTGGAATTGAAGACTTGTGCCCCCTACACCCTGCAGAAGCTCACATCTGGATAGCAGGCATCTGAAGAGGCATAAATGAGGAGAGGGACTGCAGCTGTCCTCAGCCCCTCAGGGAATTCTACACAGGTCCAGGATCAATTCCTCCACTGGCTCGGAAACCTACCACTTCCTCCATTATCTTTGGAAGGAGACAGTTTTTCCTGAGAGTTCCCCTTTGGAAAAAATGATCAGCTATTTACTATTAGTCTGTATGTTAACCATTTCAACACAGAGATGGGCATCATTGTCCACAGCTCTGACAGCACAGTGTTCACAATTGTTCCCTGAGGTTGCGTTCTGCACTTCTGGAAGCTGATGCAATGCCCAGTGTGTCGTGTGGCTTCCTGAGCCCTACCTATGGAATAGAACTGTGCCAGGACCCTGTCCCTCTTCTTACCCTCTATCCCCTCACTCCCAGAGATCTCCTGACCTGATCACATTCAGCCTCTAAAACTAGACTCTAACTGCCCTTCTTCCATTTAGCTTCCCCAAAAAACCTATGGTATTTTTAATATAGATTTTATTTCTGTATTTATTACTTAGTTATTTATGGTTTTGTTAATAGTCAAATTTCTTTTCTTTTTTTAAAAACTATTCTCTTATATATTACATCTTGCCCAGTTTCTCCTCCCTCTCCTCCCCCCAGTCTCTCTCCCTCTGACAGACAGACTCTCTCTGTCTCCCTTCAGAAAAGAGCAGGCCTCCCAGGGACATCAACCAACAAACAGGGCATAATATGAACAACCCAAACTTCTAATCAGTTTTTTTTTATGTGATACATTGTCTTAGTTAGCTTTGATTATAAACCTGATACAATATACTGCCATCTGAGACAGAAGTCTCAATTGAGAATAGACCACATTAGACTGTGGCCATGTCTGTGAGACACTATATTGGTGTTTAATTGATGCAAGCAGGTTAAGCACACCATGAGTTGCAATATTCTATAGACATGTGGTTTTGTGCTGTATAAGAAAGCTACCAAAGCACGAATCTCTGAGAATGTAACCAGCAAACAGATTTCCTCCATGGCCTCTGCTTCAGTTCCTTCCTTGAGTTCCTCTGTGCCCCGACTTCCTTCAGCCATTGACTGTGACATGGAAGTATGAGCTAAATAAACTCTTTCTTCCCCAAGTTGCTTTGGGTTAGAATGTTTCATTGTTATCAACAGAAGGAAACTAGAAGAGATGTTTGGTAAATGTTTTTGAAATACCTGTTTTTACCTTTCATTTTTTAAAAACTTTTTAGCAGACGTGATTGGGTTGAAGTTGAGGTTGGTAAAGATATATTTGGATAGTGCAGTGAGAATTTTGGGAAGCATATTACCATGCCCATCTGGGGCTATGTTGCCAGCCCTGTGCATAAGTAGTTTTATGTTGTATCCTGGTGCCTGAAAACAAAAAAAGGAATTGAGAGGCCCTCTCTTCTTCACTCTTTAAAATTACTTGTCTAGTTTTCCTGGAGAAAAAAAAATCCTAGTCCACATAAACAATAGAATGCAATTAGCCAAGCAGAAAGCCTGATAAACAGTTGAGAGAGGCAGAGAGAGAGAGAGAGAGAGAGAGAGAGAGAGACAGAGAGACAGAGAGAGAGAGAGACAGAGATACACACAGAGAGACAGGCAGAGACAGAGACAGAGACAGAGAAAGAGAGCCCTTTACTTTATCTCCTATTGGAAAGTTTGTCAAAATATCTGCTCATATGGTTCATGAACTACTTTTGAGGTGCACTGTGGATATTTGAAGTTTGGTGTTATCTCAGATCACCCTTTAAAAAATAAATCAAATTCCTTCCTTCCTTCCTTCCTTCCTTCCTTCCTTCCTTCCTTCCTTTCTCTCTTTCTTTTTTTCTCTCTCCCTCTCTCCCTCCCTCCCTTTATCTATCTATCTATCTATCTATCTATCTATCTATCAATCAATCAATTATCTATCTATCTATCTATCTATCTATCAATCAATCAATTATCTATCTATCTATCTATCTGTCTGTCTGTCTGTCTGTCTATCTATCGGAGAGCCTGAACGCAGTCCCCGACTACCACAAATTATGCAGTCAATTTTCCCTCATTTGGGGAAATTGCAGGGGTCAGCACATCCACAGTGCAATGGATAAGCCTCGCCCTTGGGAAAAGCACTTTCCTGATCATGGTATTTCCCCTGGCAGGTAAGTATACTTTATTTATTCTTTGATAGTTTCATATACATTTATAGTATATTTTGATCACATTTATCCCCTCTTTTCTTCTTCCGATTTCCACGAAACCTCTTCTCCTCAGCAAGTCCCTCTTTTACAAGTCTTTGGGGTGTGGAAATACACTGAGTTTAACTAGGATGACTTAAACAGATTGGCCCCACTCTCATCCTTTGTCAGGTAAGCTTCCTTTTGCACTGGGCAGTGGTTCATGCAGAGACTCAGAACTGGTCTAGGTGCTGAGAAGACATTGATAACTGTAGACAGGGCCTATGTATCAGCCCCTCCACAGCCCAGCAAACATGGAAGGGGAGGGAGAAGCAATGTAAACATTTACCACTCTACTCCCCAGCTATGCCTCTGCTGTATCACATGGACCCATGGCTAAAGGGCACAGAAGATGGAACTACATTTATGTCAACTCCAAGCTACATCATACAGATTTTATTTTTAATGAAAGCTCTAATATATCATGTTGTGCAAGTGCAATTCCCTAAAAGAATCCTTGGTATCAGGGAGAAGGGGTGAGTGTCAGTGCTTCCCCTTTATGAAGATTTGAAAGTCTCTGGGTGTCAGCTTCTGTCTGCTGATAGGAACAATAAGAACACATTTTTCCTTATAGGTTGCTTTGTTGTTGAGATATGGTACCATAGCACAGCCTGAGGCAGACGGCTTAGTAAGTCATCAGTTCTGAGGATGACGGTGGTGTAACTTCCTAGGTTTGTTGTAACAAATTGTCACAGATTATGTGGCTTACAACAATGTAAATTTTTTTTTTTTTTTTTTTTTTTTACAGTGCAAGTGAGGAGACCAGAAGTATGGTGATATTTTATTTGTACTGAAATGTGATTTTATTTGTATGTTAATAAATAAAGTTGCCTGGTGGTCAGAGCTCATAGCAAGGCATAGCAGAAGCTGGGCGGTGGTGGTGCACACCTTTAATCCAGATCATATGACAGGCAGATCTCTGTGTGTTCAAGGATACAGCCAGCATGGAGACACACGCCTTAATCTCAATACCAACCATAGAGGACTTGGAGGTCTGTACAGACAGGCAGTGACGAGGAGGTCATGTGGTTGGGTTTACAACAAATGAGAAGGCAGAACAGAAAGTCTATAAAAAAGAAGTAGGTCTCTTGCTGAGGTTAGGACAGGAGCGGCAGTGAAGGGTAAGGTTTTCAGCTCTCAGCTATTACTCTGACCTCTTGGGCTTTCATCTCTGCATTGGCTCTGTGCTTCTTATTTAACAAGATGGTTACATCTACACAGAAGTCTGAAAATGTCTGCAGGTGTGGATCCTTCTATGGACCTGAAGTCTGAAACTGCCCCATAGCTCTCTTCCAGATTCTGGGAGTCATTGATAACTCTCCACATTTGTTTTTGTTTTTTTGCTTTTCAAGACAGGGTTTCTCTGTGTAACAGCCCAAGCTGTCCTAGAACTCATTTTGTAGACCAGGCTGGCCTCGAACTCACAGAGATCTGCCTGCCTCTGCCTCCCCAGTGCTGGGATTACAGGCGTGCACTGCCACATTTGGCTTACTCCCGTGTTCTGAAATGTGTAGATTTCTTCCTTTGTTTTAGTTGACTTCTGTTGCTGCAAAGAAACACTGACCTGAAGCAACTTAGGGAGGAAAGGGTTCATTTGGCTTATTCTTCCAGGTTACAGTCTGTCATTGGGGAAATCAGGGCCAAAATTCAAAGCAGGAGCTTGAAACAGCAACTATGAGGGAACACTGCTCCCCAGCTCACTCGCTGGCTTTCTCTTAGGCTCTCAGTTACCTAGTTTCCTTGTACATCCCAGGATCACCTGACTAGGAATATTACCGCCCTCAGTGGACTGGGTGCTCCTGCATTAACCATGAGTCAAGACAGCCTCTCCTTGATATGCCCATTCTCAATCTGGTATAGGAAATTCCTCAGTTGAAGCTTTTCCTCTCAGATGATTCTAGCCTTTGTCAAGTTGACAGTTAAGGCTAACCAGGACACCTCATTGTATGAGTGGTGGAAGACTCCAATTAGATGGTTCCTGGCAGATACTGCTCGATTTGGAGCATTTCTGTGATGTATATTTTATTCACAAGAGCCTCAATATTTTTTTTATTTAGCTTTTGGTAGAGCTGTGATGCAAAATTGCTGTTTTCCTCTCTTACCCAGGCTATGGTTTAGACATTGCAGAAGATATTCCTTGTTTTTGTTTTGTTTTGTTTTGTTTTGTTTTTGTTTTTCTGTACTGCCAGAGAAATCTAGGGTGTGACTAATCAAAACCTTGCTAGTGGATAGTGTTTGAGGCTCTCACACTTGGGACTGGTTCAGAAAGAATCTAAGTGTTTTGGAGTTCAGTATGCATAGCTTCAGGATAGATGCAATCTGGTTCTGTTCTAGATCAGAAGCTTGCCAGGGTCAGTCATGCCAACCAGGGAGGAAGGAACATGGACGTTAATAACCAAGTGGCCTGGATGACCACGAGGCTTCCATCTGTATTTCTGATTATGAAGATGGTGGCTGGGTAGGTATTGAGGGAGCTGAGTCTGAGATTAAGAGAAAGTCTCATAGTGGCAGGACTTGTGAGCATTCTGAGAACATTTTCCTTCCCACATGATCTCCGAAGAAGATATTCTCATTCCATAGGAAAAAAAATTGTTATTTCTGACAGAGGAATAAGAAGATTCAATGCTTTAATTTACACTGGTGGGGAATGTTTGAATAAGATGCAAGGCAGAAACACGAAACGTACTTACCAGAATTCAAACCATCTCCTTCCCTTACAAAAACAAATAAAAAATCAAAAACAAAAAAACCCCAAACAGCAAACAAACAACAACAACAACAATAACCAAGAAATCATTTTATGCATCAAGTCCTACTGGGACCATTAGAGTTATGGTTGTATTATGTTTCCATTTTAAATTTCTATTTTCAGGTATTTCTGACATACAGTGTGTGTTTTCAAGCCAGAGGAAATTATATTAAACAAAAAGTGAGAGATAAAACAATATAATTGCAATCTATTATTCAGAAATGACTGAAATGAAAAAAAACGAAATAGTATTTTTGATAGCTTAAAATAATTAAATATATATATATATATATATATATATATATATATATATATATTGCATTATCATCATTGTTATTAGAACTTGGAAGCTAAAAGCAGTAAAAGGGAGCACTTATTCAGAAGGGGAAGCAGAGCCAGCAGCAGTGGCTAGCATGGATGCTATCACAGAGGTGACATGCTGCGCACACCCCACTGTCGACCTCTGGCTTCAGCATCTTGTCTGAACCCATACCTGGTGCATAATGAATTCAATTACTCGATTTTCTGTTCTGTTACTGCAGATTCTTTCTCTCTTCACAACTGCTTCATATTTTTCACTTCAGCTGTCTATCTCTGAAAATATTTTCCTAAGCTAAAATGTCCTGGAATAAACTCAATGATCTGGGGAATTTCACTTAAAAATGTATTAATTGTATAGGTCTGAATAAGTGTATACCATGTGAATGAAGTGTCCTTAGAGGCCAGAAGAGAGCATCGGTTTCCCTGGAACTGGAGTCACAGGTGCTAGGAACCAAATTCAGCTCTTCTGCTAAAGCAGCAATCATTCTTACCCACCGAGCCATCTCTTCAGTCCCTTTAACACACTTCAAAGGAAGTGCAGGATATTTGTCTAATATATTTTTCACAGAACTAAGTCTAGTTTAATTTCCTTTAAATATGCACAGAAAATATGAAGTGGGACCACAGAATCCAAATTCAGAATTTCATATAAAAAAGACTAGATTCTCAGTATCTTAGAGGGTTCAGATACAAGAGCTTGTGAGACAAGTAGGAAGCTTGCAAACTCAGTGAGTAATAATTTGCCTCTATAACACCTTTGCCCTGAGCTGAATTTACACACCCCTCAAATACAGGGAAAATGAGGTCATTAAATTTTAACCATGAGCATGCTGCATCTAATTATAAGGTGTCTTGTCTTAATTCCTGACTGCCACATACTCAATTCAATTACCTAAATTTTCTATTCTATTTAAGTAATCTGGTTTCTGTGCAAAGTGGAGCACTCCCAGGAATGAAGGGAAAGAGTAGCCCTTAATTTCCAAATGATGACTTTACTAGAATATGTATGTACATGTGCACAAGTGTGTGAAATGTGTCATTTGAAAGAGCAGAAAGGCAACACCCTTGTGATTAGACTCCTGTAGTGGTTTAAGTGAGAATGGCCCCCAAGGGCTCATATGTTTGAAAACTTGGTCCTTAATTGGTAGAAGTCTTAGAAGGATTAGAAGTTGTGGTCTTGTTGGAGGAGGTGTGTTACTGGGGGCAGGCTTTGGGTTTCTACTTAGCTCTCTCTGATGTAAGCTTACAGCTGTTCCTGTTGCCATGTCTTTACTCTACCATCATGGACCTCCTGGAATCATAAGTCCAATTAGATACTTTCTTTTATAAGTCATCTTGGTCATGGTGTTTTATCTCAGCAAATACATATATATATTCCCCAAAACTTGGATTCAAGGATGTACTAGCAAAAGAAAATTTCATACACTGTGTGTTTCCCAGATGTTTGTTTCTTTACTCTATTTCCCTGAAAATTTTTGTGGATCTAAGAGTCATCTCAACAAGAAAAAAAGGTATGATTCTCTTCCTGTGACTGCATCAGCCAGGGGACACTAATCTGAATGTCATGGGACGCCTGTGTTTGGGATGGTCAGGTGGCAGTGCACCTGATAATTGGAGGTTGGAATGCTCACACAGTTCCACTGGACTGCAACCCTAACCAAATGTCAATGAGCCACAAATTACATTCCAAAGTGACTGACTCCTATGAGGCTGGTGCGGGGGAGGGGCATTGAGTGGCGCTTGAGAAAAGCTAAATTGAGGAGTGTGGGGTGTTCCTCACTGATTTTGGATTTCTGAGATGAGTGTAAAAAAGATGAGTGGGGAAAGTAAGAGCTGGAGAGCTGCAGGCATGCCTCAGTTTACCAAGGCAGGGTGTGGCAGATTTCTTAATAAGCTTTGATTCTCAATAAAATGAAGACATTGAAGCTGATTGCTCAATTTCAGGACTAGATTCTCAGTTCAATTGGTCATACGAATTCATGTGTCTTTTTATTTTTAAAAATTTTTTATTAAGAAACTTTATGAGTAAACTGGGGATGAGGGTGGGCAATGGAGGGTAGGGGATGGGGATGAGAACATAAGGGATGGTCGAGCTGGAACAGGGGTGGAGTGGGAGAGCAATGAATTCATGTGGTTTTTTAAAAAAATAAAAAAGTTTGGATGCCTGTGCCTGCAGAGGCTACAGGAGGGCTGGAGGTGGAGTTATTCATGGTTGTAAGCTGCCTGATGTAGGTGCTGGGAGCTGAACTTAGGTCCTCTGCAAGAGCCTCAAATTCTCTTAACTGCTGAGCCATCTCCCGACACACCTCACACATGGTTTGTAATCATCTATTTAGATGTGTACAAACAGCAGCCACAGCAGAGGAGAGAGGATCTACTTAGCATGAGCAGGTGGAAACCTTCTTTGTAGACTAGAGTTTCCTAAGTCCCCTTTGTTTTCTACATTAGTCCAAAATCCCTTTCTCGCCTTCCATGGGCTCTGCTGAGGAGTTGCTTCCTTTATCGCCATTTTCCTTGGGCAGATTCCTTCAGCAATGGAGTCAGGATTATGGTTTCTTCATTCATAAGGCTGAGAGGAATCTGATAGAGAAACGAACTAACAGTGTTGATAAGATGGTTCATGATAAAGGCATTTGCCACCATACCTGAGGACCTAAGTTTAAGCTCTGGAATTCACATGGTGGAAGGTGAAAACCTTCTCCTGGAAATTGTTCTCTGACCTTAACACACACCCTGTGGCATACTCACCCCCTGCCCCGACTCTCACTCTTATAAAATAAGTAAAGGTATAAAAAAATAAAAGACTAATAAACAGCATAAAAATTCAGAGAAAAATTATATAAAGCTGTTAAATTGTGAGTCTTTGTAGGCAGTTCCCTGTAGTGTATCTGCTGCTCCCTTGTTTAATGACCCCTGTGTAATACTTCTTTGGGGAAGAAGGGGACACTTTCCCAACAAAACTGTAAAACAGAGAAAATGTATTTGAGACTTATTCTGAACTTTCCTTTAGAAATAACAATACTTCTTTTCCCTTCTAATAACCTACTTAGTTCCACTCTTTTCTGTTCTGAGTATCTATCTGTATATAGCTATGATCTATGTTTCTATCAATCACTTACCTATCAACTATATCATCTATCTACCATGTATCTATTTGTCCATTATCTATTTACCTGTAATTTAATTATTCATCATCTGTCTCTCTCATCTATCTATGCATATCTGATATCTGTCAATCAATTATCTTTTATCTATTATCTATCATCTATCTATAATTTACCTATCTATCTATCTATCATCTATCTGTATCAATCATCTATCTTCCATTATCCTTCCTTACCTTTTCCTCTTCTCCTTCTAGATGCTCCTCCTCCTCCTTCCTTTTCTTTCATTGATTTCTGCTGTAGGCAGACTCAGTTTGAAGCCTGACACTTGTCTCTCCTCTGCAGCCATGTTATAGGCAAAGGTTTAAGCTCATTCCAACAATTACTTCCAGGTAAAAGTCTGAGAATACTGCAATTAAAGTGCCACCTTTCTAAAGCTGAGCCAATTAGATCTGAGGGAAGTTTCACTTGCCTTCATGCTTTGGGGTGTCTGACTATTCAGATTCATGGGATCCCACCATGGCATTCTTTTACTATTACCTCTCTTGCATCCCAGGAGATCTTAAACTCCTGCTGCTGACTGCTATTCCTCATTTCCTCGTACAGGCAACACCCAGCACAGATAGACAGAAAACAAAACACTTTTGCCAAGAATGCATATTGAGCATGTGAAGTAACGAAGACACAGAGAATCCAGCTGCATGGATATGGACTGTCTGTTCACAGTCCTTCTTCAATTTCCGAAAGGAATTCAGAGGGAGAACTTGGGTTAATATAAATAATGTTATTTTTAATAAAAATGAATATTGAGAAGGTTGAGGTGGGACAAGAGAGTGAAGACCAACCATGCCCAAATACCCACAGAGAGCAAACAGGCACAAGGGACAGGGGACCTTCCTAAGATCTAGCCCCTTGGAGTATAGAGACAGGTGGCACATGACCGTCAAGAGCTCAGGTGGGATCCATATCAATGCAGCACTCCCTACCCAACCCAAGGAGTTATTTTAGAAAAGGAGGGAAGAGTAAAAATCAATCAGAAAGGCTCCCATCCTATGAACAAGGTGCTTTTTCAGCTTTTGCTAATTTGCAGGAAGAATGCAACCTAAATGCAATTAAATATTCAAAGTGATTATCAAATTGAAAATGAGTTATAAAGGAATATAGATAGCTTTGGCTTACCACACAATCCACCCTTGTTTATTTTTAAACAGTGCAAAGCTGAATTCTTAGGCTGCTCTCCAGGCTCTAAAGCCTTTCTCAGGTCTGAGGAGGGGCTGTGTGGTGAAGATAGATGGGTCCACAACAAGGGAGACACCCTTGGAGGACCATGAGGCTGAGGAGTGAAAGATACCAGGAATGGAGTTTTCTCTTTCGGTTAACAGCTGCTTAAGTATCTATCTTGGGAATGCTTTTACAGAAAAACTCAGGTCAACCTATACCAGGTCAACTCCCTGCCTTGAAGAATGAGCGCACAGGATCTCATTCAGCACAAAATGCAATGCTCTTCACACAGAAATCAATCAATATGTGCTGTTGACTGGTGCCTGACTTTACTTAATGTCTACCCTTTATGTGGCTCAAACTGCTTTGACAGTACAGATTCACTGGGATTTCAAGCAACCTGTTGTTGAATATGAGGCAGGTCTTTCTTCACAATTATGCAAATGAGACAAGAGGTCCGGAGAGCAGATACCCATTTGGCTTCTATCCCTTGTCCACACACCAGCCAGGCTGTATTTCCTGTTTAGAATATAGTTTCTTTCATACCAAATAAGTTATTTGAAATTAGGTGCTTCTGAAGTGAAGGTTTCTCTCATTTCTAAAATAAATTTTGAGAGCTAATGACAGTCTTTACCTCAAAAAAACCCCTCTGTCTTCAGTATTACGTCACCTTAGCCATTGTCATCAAGCTCCACCTGGATGATGTTGAGTGTTTTACAACCACAATTGCCTTGGACATGCACACTAGGCACAGGAGGCAGCTGTTCTTGCCTCTGTTTTCTGTGAGGAAACAGGCAGGGAGGGTCTAAATAGCTTGCTAAGATTGTACAGCATGAGCAGTGGAGATGCTGGCTGTTTCCTATTCACCGGCACTGCAAATTCTTAAAAGTATTTCTTCTCCTTTTAATCTCCTCCAATCTCACCTTCTTCCAACCAACACACTCGTGCACACACATGCTCCCAAGTCTGGCTTATTGCAAGACCTTGGGACACTGCAGAGGCTGTCCTCATAAAATCAGCTTCCACACCTAGCTGGCGAGCAATGGACAGTTGTTGGCTAGTTACGGAAGGAAAGCCAGTTTTCTTTAAGAGCATGGTACCTGGATCGCCCAAGAACAAAATAGAATATAGTGTTATGGAGGGATAAAGGGGAAGCTAGAATGAGAAGAATAAATGTGGAGGGAGACAGGAGAGCAGGATAGAGGCAGTAATTTGGGGAGAGACAACTAATACTAAAGGCCACTTGAAAACTGTACAGACACAACGGTAGAAGTGTCCTAAAATATATACGCATATGAAAGGTATTGAGATGGACTCACCATATAATGGGAGAGACAATGCCTGAACTGGACATCCTATGCCACCAAAAACAAACAAACAAACAAAAAACTTCCAGTATTGGGAATGGGTTTTATCTTGTTGAATCCTTGGCTAAAAGGGTCCCCTGGGTCCCCAAAGCATCACAGGCTATTGCCAAAGCTATGGGTTATTCTTTACAACCTTATGGTAAGGCATTGTTGCTGAGGATGAATTGGAGTTCACCTAGAAGCTTCACCCCTACTGATTAGCATTCACGGTGCTTGAAGTTACTTTGCACACTGCACACTTTCCTCTGCAATCTGCCCTTTGTACTCAGAACTAGAGAAGAAAGGCAATCACCACTGTCAGCCAGCTACAAACCCTGTGACCCACAACAGCCACTTGCCTGTGATAAATGCTGAGGCAGTAGTGCAATATATGTTATGGGAGTAACCAACCACTTTTTGATTGGATTTAAGGTACATTCTGTGATATGTAACCAACTGGAACCTGACACTGCTAAAGTGGTCAAGAAACAAGACTAGACAGGATGGTCAAGGGCCATGGGAAAACTTAATACTATGATTCTGCTAAAGTAACATACCACACACTGATGCCTAATAACATATTACTATAACCATATATCAGAGCCTTACTCAGCCCTAATTAGAGAAGCATCTTTTTGCAGTGGATGGTAATTAACACAGAGATCCAAAACTGTACATATGCAGAGAGAGAGAAAGACTTTAGAAGACTCAGTCCTAAATGGGATACCTTCATCAAACCCTTCCCCCAAGGCTGAGGGATTTATGTGGAAATGGAGGTGGAAATATTATAAAAGGTAGAGGTAATAGTGGATGACTCCAAGAAAACTGTCTTCCCGACACAGCAGGACTGATAAACATATCAACTCGCAGAGACTGTGGTTCCACTCACAGGACTGGCACAGGTTCAAGGTCATGTAGTCTTCTAGCACTGAGAAGGGAAAGTGGACATGGTGTCCCACACCTAACCAAGAAGTTCCTTGCAATTGATATGTTCTGGCAAAGATAAAATCAGTTTCCTCCAATGGAGTGTCACTGGGTATATCAAGCACACTTCAGGTCAGGGTCCATTCCTAGGAGTAAGCCAACACAAAATGAACTTTGTATGTGTACGCATGTGCATGTGTGCATGTGCGTGTTCATGCGTGTGTGTGTGTGTGTGTGTGTGTGTGTGTGTGTGTGTGCGTGCGCATGCGCATGTGCATGCATGTGTGTGTGGGGGGGGATTTTGCTTTGTTGTAGCATTTTCTTGGCCTTATTTGTGGTTCATTATGATTTTCATTTTTCATTTGTTTTTAGAGAGAGAGAACATGAGGTTGGGGGGATAGGGTGGTGAGGTAGTGGGGAGCATCTGGAGGACGCTGAGGGAGGGAAAACCATGATGGAAATACTTTGTACAAAGATTTTTCAAATGAAAACAAAGGTGTGTCTGTAAAAGGTGTGACCCTTGGTATGTTAACCATGCTTTAGAGGATGTGCTTACCCAATGCATGTATGGGCGGTGCAAATTGGACTCAGTGGTTATTAAAAAACTCAAGTTGAGAGAAGGACGTAGGACAGATTTAGTAGAAGTTAGATGAGAGAAGAAAGGGGTACATATTATCAAGATATGTTCTACTCACATGTGGAATACTATAAAGAATAAAGAAAAGACACTGAAACTGGAATCAAACCCAAGCTATTTATTAATTTAGAGGAACAGTTAATTCAACCAACCCCATATTCACTTATCTTGAGATATAAGCCATTACAAAAATTTTCTTCCACCCTAGAGTGTTCCAATTTATGTAAGTGAAGAGGTCTCAAATTATCTAAGTGCCTTGAGTTGTCTGGATGACAAGATTGATTTTCATGTGTGACAAGTGTAATCGTTCTCATTACTTTATAGTCACACCTCACGTTCTCCTAAATTACCAAGCTGGGATGAGACAAGAACATGGGATTATTCTCTGAAGGAAACCTCATCTGAATCGATATTTTATTTGGTTGAAGTCTCTGATAAGTATTGATTCATAGATTGTTGGACTAATTTTTAGTCTCTATCAAGCTTGTTAGAACATAACTCTTAATTAAACTTTTGGGGAGCAGAGAAGATTCCTTTGGAATTAATATTAAAAATCAGTTGTCACAAAGATGGCCTTTGGAAGGAAGAAAAGTTTACTGTTTAAATATTCAGATTCGAATGTAAATGTGTTCCTTTTCCCAGATAAATGGGCCCACTGCAAAGATAAGCAAAGGGTCCCAGCATATTAGCTTTTCATCACTAACTCAGATCGTATTGGCTGCCTTTTTATTCATATTATATCTTGGATGGTCTTCTAGCCTTGCCTCTTCAGATCTGTGTTCAGTGGGGTACCAGCAGTATGGATGAAATTGACCTTCCTTGAACTCTTAACCCTATATAAGAGACGAAAATCAGAAGAACACTGGGCAGACAGATCACATAAAGCTAACAAACATCTCTTATTTGCTCACTGGTTGAGAAAATTAGACTCTGATATGCTGTGAGCCACATTGTCATGAATGCTTACTTCTCATGGAGCAAACAAAGAAATCTAGGTAGTCAGCAACTTAGAGATCCGCTAGTGGTACCCACAAGCCACAGCCAGAAGCAAAGGAGAGGATAAAACAATGAAGACAGCTAACATCTTAAGAGTTCAAACTTCTGGGTACCCTCCAGCCATGACTAGAAGCAAAGGAGATACTGGAAAGAGGCATAGTCAGCATCTTAGAGATCACCCAGTGGTACCCAGGAGCTGTGGCTGGAAGCAAAGGAGAGGATGCAAGAGCAGGCATAGTCAGCATCTTAGAGATCACCCAGTGGTACCCAGGAGCTGTGGCTGGAAGCAAGGACGAGGATGGAAAGGCAGCAAAGAAACAGAGGTCTCTAACACAGCTCTCCTTGTCAGGTATAAGATTACATATATCAACTGTGGTGAGGGCAGGTCTGGAATAGGGGATGGGAGGTAGCAGGTTTGAAGGAGATGGGGACCAGAACACACACCTTTATGAGAGCTGATCAATGACCACAGTCTTATTCTTTGTCCTTTGCTGTCTCATACATTTTTTTACCCTGTAGGAGGCTTACCTGGCACAGATGAGTTTTGAAAAACTGCCCTGTCAGCAAGTTGGCAAGTTATTACCTTGTTAATTAGGGTCGCTGCTCACTAATAATTCAACCAATAGCATGGTATTTTTTTTAACAAGGCATTTACTGCATTTATTTCCTTTGGCAAGAGCCATAATAAATACAATGACGTTTATTAATTTATGAAGCTTTTATCTCATATAAATGCATTTGCCACAGCCCTAAATTTTCTTCGTCTCCATAACCATATCCTACTGCCCTTGTGTTTTCCTAGCTCCAACATACACACTTTCTCTGACCCCATGTAGCCTCATCAGGAGCAACACCCATTTTACAAGGTGCTTTAAGAAATAAAGGACATATGTATAGGAAATTGACTTGGATATACATGGGAATTTAGTAATAGAGAAAAATAAATTATTCAAAAATGATCTTGAAACAATAGGAGAAAACGTGCATTTCATCCTACTTCACTAAAGACTACATACATTTCAGTTGATTTAAATATTAATCATATTTATGATCATCATAACTGTATTAGAGGAAAACATGGGCCCAATCCTTACTTTTGTTAACAGAGTTGTAACAAAAAGAAAAACTTTGTGATTATGGCTAGCTATAACAATTCTATCTGGGGACTGGAGAGATGGTTCAACAGTTAAGAGCTTGTGTTGAGTGTGTAGAGGACTCAAGCTTGATTCCTAGCACTCACATCTCACAACTTCCAACTCTAACTGCAGTGGACCCAAAGCCCTCTTCTGGCCCATGTAGTTACCTGCATTTATATGGCAAACATACATACTGAAATTTACACATGCACATCAATAAAAATAAATCTTAAAAATTCTACTTAGGAAAAATTTCATAAGCATGGAAAGAAAAACAGGAAGAAATATCTCCAGTTTTATCACAAAGGAGGTATTTTCTTACAATATATAAATCTCTTGTGGTTTGGTGAGATAAACAACCAGTAATCCAAAATAAAAATTGGCAAATTATATGGACAGTTTACAGAAAAGAAAATACAAAGGACTCATGTTGCCACCAACATTTTGCTGAAGGGAAAGTTACCAAGAGAGTTCATTGTTCTGAAAATAATACAGTTGTCAAGGTTTCTGACTGCTAATATTGTGCTATATGTGCTCAGTATATAAACAGACCAATTAACTTTGCATATGCAAATGAAACTTGGAGCTATGTGAATGCAACCTGTAGAGATGTATAGAGATGCGTATGCTGTACCACACTGGGAAACAAATAACCTGTATTTTGTCTTGTCTGTTTGAAATTCTTGAAATTCTTTTTCAATCTCTCCAAACTTTTCGAAGAGTCAAAGCTAATATACAGTCCCACAAAACTCTGTAGACCTCTGAGCATTGCTCAACACCTATCCATTATTATAGTCCTACTTATGTATACAGGTACCATTCTTATCTTTTTAAATAAATCTTTTAATAACAGCAACAACATTAATAATATGTATAGACAGATGATTGACAGATACTGATATTTCCTGTTTTTTGTATATGGTGGCATACTGGACATTTGTTCTTTTTACTGTTTTGTTCAACACTGAGTCCACATCAGCTGACATGTCCTTTTTCCATCCTTTTGGGTGAGTATGTAGTATCTATTGTGAAGGTAAAACATTGTACTCAACCAACTCTAATGTTTCACATCAGAGTTACTGCCAATATTGTGCTGTTCTGAAATTTCACAATAAATATCTTTGTACATTTGTTGTCATGGAGTGTAGACTTTCAGAGTAAATTATTGGTTTTTGAGGACCGTGTTGTCCTCAAGGTACCATCTGTGGGGGTATGTGATATTTTTATGTGTTCCAGATGCAGTAGGTAACCAGTATATCTAAATAACAGAAACAACCATGAGTCATGATGTGTCTATTAGAATATTACGGGGGAGCATTTTATGAGAATCAAAACACAAAGAATATACCATTGCCAAGGTTTCCTTTCAGTTTTTGTTTGTTTGTTTGATATTTGTTAGAAACAAAGGGATGAGTGATTGCCCTATACGCACTGTTTAAAGATGCACACAGTGCAGGTCAGCTCAGGCACGAGGGAGGCCAAGGATATGGATGGTGCGGAAATCTAACACCCAGGTATCCACAGGGGTTTGGAAGCTCTGCAGGGCAGTGGTGTGTGGCCTGAGGATCCACAGGAAGTCAGAAACCCCAGAGTCCTTTTGCCCTCTTTGTAAATGCATTCTTCATTACAAAGTGGTTGCTTCGGGCTGGCTCAAGAACACAGCAAACAGCACATTCAACATGAATTTCATTTATTTTGTTTGTGTCAAGGGCATTTTGTGGGTGCTTTGTTCTTATTGTATTGGGGTCCAGAGGAAGCCAGATAGGTTGGTAGCAAGGAACAATGCATAAGATTGGCCAGCTGCACCTTTGACCCTGTACCCCTGCTTGCCTTTTCTCTGAATCATGTGTTCTTTGCAGTGATTCTATACCCAGAATTCTCTATATATTATTGTAATGAAGCTGAGAACAGGGATATTGAAGTGCTTGGCCACAGTTAGAAGCAAATGCTGCCACCTTACTCATGGGGTCCCTGAATTCTCCCCCTCATCTTGTCCTCCACCCTCTCCACATCTGCAGTTGAGCAGAATTCTCTGTAGAAACCAGAGCTTTTGCCCCTTAGTGCACTTCCCATATTTCTTTTTAGACTCACAAAAACTCTCACTGTTCCATTAGACCTAGGCTTTTGAATCTTAAATACTAAAACAGATCTTTGTACTGTGTCATCTGTCTTTCTAGGCAATGCATACAGACTGACTGATGGTCAAAATGCTAAAGGAGAACCATGTCCGTGATGACTAGACAAGTGTTCATACCCCAATGGTCTGGCTTTTGTCTCATCTTCCCATTTGTGTTCCCCTGAAACTAGGAGAGAGAAGAACCACCTGCTAAAGAAGTCCCACAAATTATCTTTTCATCACTTACTAGAGGGCTATGGGGTAGCAGAAGCTTCAATGTGTTTCTTTTGTGTCCATCATCTATCTGTGCTTCTTCATCATTTCTCACTCCAAAGCTCAAAGTTTGATCTCTAGAGAAAGCTAGAGCTGAAACTAAATCTTAGCTTTACAAGGAAAATGAGATTTTACACGTACTTTCAGCATCTCTAAAATGGGTGAGCAATGTCCTCTGTGTAGATTCATGACTAGGTTTCTAAAATAGGTATTTCCTGTGCCCTGAGTGTTGTAGATGACCTACCTTTTCCCACATCTGTTCCTTTTGCTCCTTGTATTCTCTTTTACTATACATATCCATTGCTCAAATATTACCATTAACATCAATAAAAATAGAATAAAAAAGATAACACCCTGCAATCCCTTAACAACCTTATTATTTTCACTTTCTAGGCTCCATTTTTATTTAGCCCTGAACGGTAGTCTTTAGCACAAAGGAACATTCTTTGAATGAAATTTCGTATTAGAGAAAGTCAATATTCTTTGAGAGCAAACAAAAGAATATTTGCCATTTCCATTTTCAAATCCTGAGCTTGGGGGTTTGGGGTGGGGACTGTTCAGGTGAATGGAAGAAGAGAAGAGATGAAAGTGATAAAGTGAAATGATGTGGATAAAAGGAGGAGGCTAATAACCATACAGCCTGGAGGGTCTGGTGTGTCTTGCAGAATAGAAACCTCTCTGAAGTAATTCCCCTTCTTCCTCATCTTCTCTACCGGGATAAATTCTCTTTTCAGATTGTGATTATAGATTAATTTATGACTTCTTTTAATTGTCTGAGCAATGCAGGGTTAATGTCCTGGTGAGTAAAGTTCTTCTACTTTATGAGAGCAATCACTTAATGAAAATTAGGCTATTACTTTTTATCTCCTCTCCTTGGCAATGCCTGATGATACCATGGGACACTTCTGCAAAATTTCCTCCCTTTGTTCTGGGTTAGGGACTAGATCTTTATTTGGCCTTGACACTTTGAAGACTTCCTGACAGCCTATAACATGATTGAGATCAGAAGTACTACCTAGTGGATTGGGTTAGAGTAGGACATCACACATTAACTCCCAGCAGATGTGGTTGCTTGCACAGAATCTGCACAAAGTCAAGATAGTCAGACAGGGAGGTTCTCACAAAGGGGAGATATTAACAGCTGATGGCTGCTGGGGGAAGGGAGATTTACTTTGCTTTGGGGATGTGGCACTTAGTAAATTGTCCAGCCCCAATGGATGGTGCCACATCTCTTCAAGAGTGGTCAACCAGCATTAAGTGGACTCAGTGGGGTATTGATGATGATGATAATAAGATGAGACTGGTTGGCCTCAGTGTTACAACCTTTTAAGCTGAGTCACAGTATCATGAGAATGAGTTTAAAATAAGACTTATTACACATATGAATAACAAAGGAATAAAACTGTTGTGATTTCAAACATCTGTCACTATGAAAATTTTCTTGGCTCTTATTTTGGTAGTAAATTATGTTGGATCTTTGTTCTAAGATTTATTTATTTATTTTTGAATGTGTATGGGTGTACCATGTACATGCTGTGCCCATGGAGGCCAAAAGAGGCTATCAGGTGCTCTGGACCTGGATGGTTGAGAGCTGTCATGTAGGTGCTGGGAACCAAACCTGAATGGGTAAGAGCAACCAGTCTCTTAACTGCTAGTCATCACCAGCCCCCTTATTGGTTCTTAAGAGATATTCATCAGTTTGGAAAGTCACATTGTGGCAATGGCTCATCATGTTACGATCTTTAAAAAACACATCTACATCAGTCTGTGTGGGTACCAGGAATGCATCTGACTACCTCGTTGGATTTCCTAGCATGATCATCCCAAGGCGCTTAGACAGTGAAATATAGACTGTTTTATTATAGCTTACTTTCCTTTTATTTCTTTTTTTATATATTATAGCTAGGGTATTACATTGATTTTAAAAATGTGTGGGGAAGTTACACTATCCATTAATTTCATTTCAGGGGAAGGTGCTAGAAAATATTTGTTATAAAAGGGGATGTGTACCTGATAGTCTTGAGAAGTACATGTCTCATGAATAAATACTTATCCCAACAACTGATCACATATGTGGTAGGAACCATGGCCTGCACACAGAAGCTGTGATACTGTGAGGCCTTTTAGTTCTTATACCCTAAGTAGAAGGAGTCTCTTCTCTTTGCAAGGTAGATGCAGATGGGGAAAGACTGGAGCCTCTGTTTGGATGGATAATGAAGGGTCTGTCCACAGCATCTGAGGTGACGGGGCATAGGTTAATGTCATACTGGACTATAAAAACAAGTATCTTAGACCCCATACCCCCAGGAGGACACTGTTTCTATATTCATAGGACAGATATTTATTAAGCATCTCCTCTGGATCAGGGTCCTTTGGAGATGCTGAAGAGTAAAACAGATAAGGATCCATGGCTCTTTGAGGTTGAACTTGTCAGGATAGCCAGGTTGTAAACAAATAAAGTCAGTGTATAGGACTAAGACTGCAAAATGGTAGAAGTCTTTGGAAAAAGACTGAGCCACATAAAGAGGCAAGTGAGAGCTTGGCAGACAGATAGTTCATCCTGGGTGCAAATGTATGGAGTGCTCCCTATTCTGCTGACTAATTCAGGCCATGAGCCACTCCTGTCAAATCCCCTCCACTTTCCCCTTCTGCTGCTTATTCTCCTGATATTTCAGGCAGCCTGGCACCCTATTCCCAGAGAACCACACTGGCTTCATCGCCATGACCACAGCAACTTTTATAAAGGAAAGCATTTAATTGGGTGGCTTACAGTTTCAGAAGTTTAGTCCATTATCATCGTGGTGGGACATGGTGGCATGCAGGCAGACACGGTGCTGAAAAAGGAGCCAAGAGTTAATATATCTTGGTCCACAGGCAACAGGAAATGAACTGAACCACTAGGTGTGGCTTGAGCATATATGAGACTTCAAAGCCCACCTCCACAGTGACACACTTTCTCCAAGAAAGCCACACCTAATAGTGCTACTCCTACGAGCTTACAGGGGCAATTACATTCAAACTACCACACCCTCTCATATCATTTCAGTACATCCCTCCTAGATTGCTTTTTCTGAAGTCTGAATCTACATATGTGACCCCTAAACAACATTTTGAAACTTTAATTTTTGCTCACAAGCTTTGGGCTGCTGAGTTTGCTATTGGGAGCCCACCCCACCTTTTCCATTTCTCTCTTGTTGTTAACTTTGAAAGACCCCACTCCCCAATGAAACCAAATTCCTGCTGCCAACTGTGAGGATGCTCTTCGGTTTTCTTTCCCAACCCCTTTCTTTGGGTGTCTTTCCACCAAACTGCCTCTCCTGGCCATCAAGACTCATACATCCTATATTTCAGGATCACTTCTCCATCCCTGCAACAGGCTCACAGATCTCCTACACATTTTAAGTTGTGATCTCCTCCTTATTAGATGGCAACTGTGAATCACAGTGGCCTTCTGGAGGGATAAGCAGTGGAGGCACGCTCTGCTGACCCTGGGAGCCTTGTAAGAATCATAAGAGAGCTGTATAGTGTGGGAGCACAGGGAAGTAAGGTAGGGTAAGACGTATGAAAAACTCAAGGTCTCACACCATCCCTGCCCCATAGCCTGTGATTTATCAGTTGGGGCATGCTGAATGAGATGGCATGTACTTAAACTCTGAATGTTATTTGTTACCTGAGCAAATATGATTTCATGTTCTATGCTGATTAATTCATGTTACTTGACAATTTAATATCCGCATATAATGAGCTCTGATTATTCTCTTCCTCAACCCGCTTGAGTCCCTCTTATCCATGTCAGCTTCCCTTCTCTCCCACTGAACCCATTTTGACAAGTTATTGAATGCCTTTGAGTTTCTAATTTTTCATTATCCAAGCACAGTATTGATGAGGGCTTATAAAGTGGCACCCAGTAGGTATTCACGTAGTAGGTATTCTCTTTCTCCATGCCTGCCACCACCTCTAGCATGGTTCTTCTCAGCACAACAGCTCTTCATAGCTTCTGGCTATACCTGTTGTATGCAAGAGGGTAGAGGATAAGGGATGAGCATATAAGGGAATGGGATGGTTGAGCTGGGGGAAGAACAGAGTGGGAGAGCAGTGAAAGAGATGTCTTGATAGAGGGAGACATTATGGGGTAAGGGAGAAACCTGATGCTAGGGAAATTCCCAGAAATCCCTAGGATGACCCCAGATTAGACTACCAGCAATAGTGGAGAGGGTGCCTGAACTGGCTTACCCCGGTGATCAGATTGGTGAATACCCTAACTGTCATCATAGAACCTTCATCCAGTAACTGATGGAAGCAGGTGCAGAGATCCACAGCCAAGCACCAGGCCAAACTCTAGGAGTCCAGTTAAAGAGAGGGAAGAGGGATTCTGTGAGCAAGGGGGGTCAGGATCATGGTGGGGAATCTACAGACACAAGTGAACCAAGCTAGTAGGAGCTTGTGAACTTTAGACAGACAGCTGTGGAACCTGCATAGAACCAAACTAGGCCTTCTGCATACATGAGTCGGTTGTGTAGCTGGATCTGTTTGAGGGGCCCATGGCAATGTGACCAGGATCTATCCTTGGTGCATGAGCCGGCTTTCTGGATCCCATTATCTGTAGTTGGACACCTTGCTCACCCCTCATAAAGTGGGGAGGGGCTTGGTCCTACCTCCACTGAATGTACCAGGCTTAGCTGTCCCCCCACGGGAGAACTTATCCTATTAGAGGAGGGAATGGGGAGAAGGCAGGGTAGGGGGGCAGGAGGAGGTATGAGAAGGGGATCTGTGGCTGGTATGTAAAATGAATAAAAAAAATTTTAAAGTAAAATTTATTTTAAAAGAAAGAGTGAGAAGTATCAGCTAAAAATTGTGTTAGCTATAGTTAGATTACCAATCGAGAGAGTTGAGTGGGGGCTAGGGGGCCGGGGCTAGGCTGCATTTAAAGAAGTAACTGAGAGATTGGGGAATGGTGTGAATGAAGACTTAGAAGGAAGGAAAGGAGAGGAAGAATGTGTCTTGCTCCTTCGATGGATGGGCAATGTTCTATAAACACCAACATTGCTGATGCATGAGATTAAATTAAACTGATTAGGAGAGTCTCCTTGCCACACACTTCAGAGGCAGGTATCCTCCACAGGGGCCTTCAACCACCAAATCCTTGTGTGATCACTAGCATTCTCTCTCTCCCTCCCTCCCCTCTCTATCCGCCCCCCCATTGTGTGTGTGTGTGTGTGTGTGTGTGTGTGTGTGAGAGAGAGAGAGAGAGAGAGAGAGAGAGAGAGAGAGAGAGAGAGAGAATGTGTGTGTGAGAGAGAGAGAAAGAGAGAGACAGGGAGACAGAGACAGAGACAGAGACAGAGACAGAGACAGAGAGAGAGAGAATGCCAGAGCATTGTCTTTCTGTGTGTGTCTCTCTGTGTGCATGTGTGTGTGCACATATGTGTCTCTCAGCAGGTAGGCTAGTTCCTTTAAGTGGCATTTGATGGAATTGGCCAGTTCCAGGCTTGCTGGTATAGGATGTAGTTGGTAGAATAATGAGTCATTATTATTGAATAGCCTTGTGTAATTAATCTGGGAAAATCATGTACTGAAGTACTATATTACTGAGCAGACTGAAGAGGGAGAACCTCATGTCCTGAGGGAACGCAGGCTTCCTTCAGAGCATTTTTAAAATGCAGATTTCCTCTGCTGAGGGCTGATTGATCATTTTTATCTGTCTGCCTTTCCAACTCAGCTGAGAACAAGGTACTCCTTTCCAGTCCAACAAAGAAATAGACGTTTAAAGATGTTGAACAAAGAAAGTAATTGCAAACATATGCATATGCACTATATATTTGTGTGTATGTGTGTGGGTACATGTGTGTAAAGTGCTTATGATGTCCATGATCACTAACGAGAGACTATTGTATAAATTACAACAGGATTAGACTGGTTTTCAATGAGAGTTGCTTACAGGAAGTGAGGAGGGTGAACATAAATACTTATCACACACATATAGATGTAAATATGCAAACCATGTAAATTATAGATAGATACATAGTACAGCATAACTGCTTCAATAAATAAGAAAAGTGGCTTTCTGTGATGTGTGGTTGTTATTATTTACAAACAGTAAAGCCAAGAGCCAAGGTGGCTTGGGTAGCAGACTCAAGTAATTAAATATGTTTATCTTCAATGTTAGGGAAATGGAGGCAGAAACTGGCAAGCCAATGTAGATACATTTTGGGGTTCTCTTTCAGTTTCTTAATGCCTGGACCTTTTCCAATGTCTTATTAGAGTTATAGAAACATCAAAAGGCTGAATAAAGGTAGGTGTTGGGGATTTGAAGTGAGGTTTCATCTTGTGCTTGGGTGACAAGATCTCTTCTCCACAGCTCCTCAGACTGCAGTTATTAACTATAGTGTTCTCTCTCCCCAAAGGATAACTTGAATAGACACAAGTATTTGGTCTTAGTGCAGAGTTTATTTTTAAAGAATCGTTTAGTGTTAGCATAAGAACATGTGCTGTAATTTATGGTTCAAGCTCTTAGAGCACAGAACAGAGCCTCAGTGTCTTCCATGGCATACACTGCCCACCGACACCTGTGAATAGTCAAAGAATCGCACAGTGGAAGAGCTGACCTGATATGAGAGGCCTCAGGTTCTGCACTGCGGCTATTACTATTACAATTATGAATGTGTGTCTTGTCTGCCTCCCTCTGGCAATGGCTCCCTGTTCTTCCCCCAATGGTCTCTCTGCTACATTAAGGCTATCATTTTTAAAAAATCTATCTTCCTAATATAAGAAGCAATGAATTCCTCTTGTCTTTCTGTAACTATATTTCTGAAGAATGAGTGGAAATGGGCAGTGAGCATATGGCTACCTCCAAGCAGCACCCAAGCCTAATTGCCAGAAAGTAGATTCTCCTACCATGCCTTGAGACCTATTGAGCTCATTCAAGATGTAATTGGAAAACAAATTCAGCAACACCATTGTTGGGGAGCACTGGAGCACTTGTCTTGGGAATGGGGTGTTGTTACAGACTTAATCCCAGCTGACACGCCTCCTTCTTATCTAATAGAGGACAATGCTGCACCCTTTGTAACTCCAGCTCGATAATTAAAGGGGTTACACCGCTCTGCCAGGAGATTCGCAAGGACATTTAACCACAATTAAGTACAAAAATGATACCAGTTCTGAGAAGTGGGCCTTGGTAATTATCATAATCGTGTGCTAATCTGATTCATTCATGAACTTGCCAGACACAATTGTCAAAAGCAGGGGATCTGAGTCTTGGATTCTGAGTTTTTCCTTGAAGAGAATTGGCTTCTGCAGGAAAATTTCCCTACACAGCTCTTAGTGTTTATACAAAACTGAAAAAAGGAAGCCTTAATTAATCCATAATAAAAAAATTACTGAATGTGAATGTCTTGTTGGGGTCAGAGAAGTGTCATCCAGCCAGAGTTTAGCTCACGGTCTCTGCATGCTGCAGAAGAGAGGTGCATGGCTTTGTCTTGGCTCGGCAGCTCCCTCAGCTACTAATGGACCTGGCAAAAATATTCTTTATAGGGTGTGAGGCTCTTACAGGAGTAGAAGACAGTGAGCCTTTGTTCTGACTTCCAGGGCAGCCTGAGTTTCAATTTTTGTGTTCATAAATGTTTCATTTTGCATCATTTTTTACAGCGATGTGTCACACGAGCCTTTAGAAAAAAAAGCTAAGAGGAGAATTTGATTTCAGCTACTGCATCAATGGGTGACTATAACACTCTGTGCTTTTCTGGGTATCTAATCCCTCCAACAATTAGGAGCCAGAGACCCACAGTGCATCAGGACTCCACAGTGAGTTCTCTGAGCATGAGGATTCTAGAATGTAGCTAAGATGTGCTGAGCCTCCCCTCTAGAGAGAGAACTAGGGTTGTATGAGCAAGCAAAGGAGTTTGTGGTGATACAAGCTGTCAGAAAGCCTGGTTTGGAGTGCTTTGGGGAGGAATAGACTTTTGAAATTGACCTGAGCCATGAGTAGAATCTCATTGCTGTATGCCGAGTAGTTTAAATGTCAGCTTGCTACAACCAAGGATCACATGGGAAGAGTCCCAGAAATTAATCAGATCTGACAGGCCTGTGGGCATGTCTGTGGGGTTGTCCTGATTGTTGATTGAACCAGCCCATTGTAGATGACATTCCCTAGGCCAGGTTCTGAACTGTATAAAACAAACAAACAATCAAACAAACAAAACTCGTAAGTAGCAAGCAGGAAGCACTGGGCATGCATTTATTTTTCTCTCCTCTTGAATGTGATGTGACTAGCTGCTTGAGTTCCTGCCTTGCCTTTTCCCAAATGATGAACTATAATGTGCAGTTGTAATCTGAATACAAACCTCCTCTCCCTAAGATGCTTTTTTGTCAGTGTTTTATCACAGCAACAGAAATGGAACTAGACAGAGGGTATGAATGTAAGGAGGAGGTGTGAAGAGGATTGCTTGTGAACTTTTATAGAGGACTTGAAGCAGACAGTAAGTACTACAGGAGTCCACAGTCCCTTTGGTCCTTTATTTGGTAGCTAACAGATGCAAAGGTTTTGTGGCAGTAGCACCTGGTACAGTAGCAGACAGCTTATTCACAGAGCCTTTGCACATGGACAAGTAGAAGGGTATAGGGGCTGGAAACAAGACAGAGGCCAGTAGTACTTGCTGCAGGAAACGAAGGAGACAGGAGCTAGGTGAACCTACTCTCACCATGTGAGCTATGGGATGAAGTGCTGCCACACACTGGCGTTGGTGGACCAGCTGCCAGGGTTCTTAGAGTCTGAGGTTTGCTGCCCAATGGATGTCTCTCCTGCTTGCTAAACAACTGCAGCCTCTATTGCACTAAATGTCGCCTAGGTTCATGCTTTCTGGCATCATCAAAAGGAAAGAACTGCCATAGAATGACCCAGCGTTCTCTGGGTATCCTCATGGCTATCTGGCAATCTCAAAATTCTCTCAGGGTATCTACCCACTCACTCCTAACTATTTTGATGACAATATTAAGATCGAAGTAGCTGATTCTGCTCTTGTTCCTTTACAGGTATTTGGATATGTGGAAACACTGCATGGATGATTACTGGAATGTGTGCTTACTACATATTTTTATGCTTTCTAGAAATTTCTTAAGTAGGAGTTTTAGGGTAAAATATGAGCTTTTTCTAGAGATTAACTCAATATGTTTTCAAGACTTTTACTGCATCCTGAAGGACAGGTTATACCCAATATAATCCCATTATATAATTACTGTCCACTATATTATATATTTTTCTTTTTAATATGATATTTATTAGTGAATCATAATTTTGAATCTTTCCTTGTACTTATGTGAAATACAATAAACATATTTTAGCCCAGCGGTGGTGGCCTATGCCTTTAATCCCAGCACTCAGGAGGCAGAACCAGGCAGATCTCTGTGAGTTCAAGGCCAGCCTGGTCTACAGAGTGAGTTCCAGGACAGGCTCCAAAGCTACACAGAGAAACCCTGTCTCAACACCGCCACCACCCAAAAAATTTATTGCCTTATGTTGTTTTAAAATATTTGAACTCTACATAACATATTTCAAGCTTTTATGTTTTGTGTAAAGCTGATTTTAGAATTTATTATCTTATCCTAAAAATATTTTAATGTACTTTGTTTTTGATTTAAGTCTGAATTACAGGCCTAAAACTCACAGATTATAAGAATAGTTTTCTGAATTAATGGTCAGACTGTCTGTATCTAAAAATGATGGAAAGATAATTTTGAATGTAGTATTCTAATTCATGGGAAGGAGAAAGTGGGATGAAACTATAGACAGGAAAGAAAAATGTGTTGGAACTCTCAAGTTTGGTGGTAACAACAATGGGGTTTATTATGCCATATGCAACAGAACGTTTTCAAAAGGGTTTATTTGTATTTATGTCTCTATGTGTGCATCTGTGTGTAGCTGTGTGTTTCCTATGATGTTTTTCGCACCTCCTACGTTTTGAAGCTGGTTTGGCTTTTTAAAAACTGCAGTGCAAGGCAGAGAGTACAGTGGCTCCTAGGACATTCGGTGGCTCTGCCTTCCTTTCTGCTCAAGTCCTCGTGGTTCCAGCCACTGTGGCCTTTAGGGGCAGCATCTGAACAGAAGCCCTTTTGGAGTTTAAGGGATGCAGATGCAGACCACAGTGGTGGTCCTGGTCTGCGTTGTTCACCACAGGCTAGCCTCTGCGTTTTGCTAGGGCAAGGCTGACATAGACTAGACATATGCCTTGGTGTGGAGTCAGCCACTGCATCATGGACAGCTAGCTATGCAGTACCCCACCTTCTGAACTTGTTCCTGCACAGCACTTATTATTCTTATCTTCCCAAGAGATCCTGGATTTATTTGGAAAGAGAGAATTTGAAAAGGATTATATGCCTGGTGCTGCCATGAAGGGCATACCGCCAAGCTTTTGTCCTGAAGATGCCATTAACTTGCTTTCAAATCTGGCAAAGTTGGAGTTTTTGAACGTGGTTCATCACACATAAAGGTTAGAGTTTTGAAAGATTTAAATCGTAAGTTAACCCAGATTCCTTATTCATACCATATTTGTGGCCACAGTGCATTGTGTATAATTCTATAGGAATTCTATTCTAATTTAGTAATAATTCGTGTTTGTGTATGCAGTATGACAGCATCATTAATTATTCTGCAACGAGTGTGGAAAGCATCTGAGCTGCCAGTGCTAAGCGCTGTTAGAGATCACATCAAATTTTGCAAGCATCTAAGAATAAATTGTAAGATCGACATCTTGTCTTTGATAAACCCCGGGAACACCCTAAACTGACATGTCTTTAAACTTAGTATTTATGATGGGAAATGCAAAGTAGGCAATGTGTCAGGAAGTATCCTCCTCCTAGCAAGAGCATGGTTATCCAGTTATCCTCTGTTGTCAGCTTCCTGCTGGCAAAGCAAGGCCCTCTTCCCCCTCCTTCTGCCTCATAGTCTGCAAAGGTGCCAATTACCACGTGCTTATCAGTTGCAAACTATGCTTGTGAGCAGGGAGCATCAATTATTTGTGAGCAGAGAGCTAAGGCTGTAGGAATCCTAATAAAGGGTGCTTGAGTTTCCTGCTAATAGACTCTATCAAAAAGCAATATGTGGACCAAAGGAGGTGTGTTTCAGAAGTCCATGCCTCAAAGATAAAATTTGTCTGTATTCACAAACTTTAATACTGTGCAGGTGCATATGGATTCCATAATGGTAATGAAGAAAGCTTGCAGGACATTTTTCTTTTATCTACACAACCTTTAACACACACTGCGTATATATTAACACTATTGACTTTTCCTTGCTGAATCCTCTGTGTGTGTGTGTGTGTGTGTGTGTGTGTGTGTGTGTGTTTGCTGTGCTTCTAAATGGTAGCAAATACCACATGAAGTTCGACCAAAGCTATTCTCAGTCCCTTTGTCTCCCATGACCATCCTTTGAAGATGGGTGTGTGAACATCCTTAGGGATTGAGAGATGCATCCTGGGCAGGAACTGCTTGACCTTCCTTGGCATAAGGGAGTGACAGAGCCTAGGTGGGTAGAGGAAGACTGGCATTGGTCAACTCAGTTTTCACAGTATATTCCCAGTCCTGTGAACAGAGAATCCGACTGTCAAGAACAACCTACATTGTTCTCTATTCTGATATTCATATAGCCCACTTCAGCTTTCTGATTAGTGTTATAAACACACTTGCTGACTTTAAAAGGGTTTGAAATTACCTTTCAAAGTGAAGATTGCCTCACAGCAGATAGTCCTAAACCCACTACTGGCTATTTAGTATGGCTGGAAAAAGATGGGCTACTCCCATTTAATATCGTCGTAGATAGTCTTCATGAAGGCAGGTTTTGAGTACCATTTATTTATTTTTAAGTAAACCCTTTAGAATGGTTTTTACATGTCCAGAAATGTCCCAAAGATTTCATGGGGAGTCCCCATGTTCCTTGCACCTTGCTCCCCTACTGCCCTGTGGATATCTTATATTATAGTGGTATATTTGTTACCACTAAGGGGCCAAATCTGGTACCTTACTCCCTATTGATTTTCAGTTTAACCTGGATATCTGTCATTGGTAAGACACTGCTCCAACTTTAGCAGTTGTTTTAATATTTACTTACCATAATGATTTCCCAGATCAGTTCCATCTTACACCCTGGCATGTTGCTCTCCAGGCTGACTGTAGCTTGCTCCCAAAGGTACTTTGTCATTCCTTGGTAGCCCATGGCAGTGAGAGGACTCACCCAAGGTCACATAGATCTTTTAACTCTGTACTTATTGCCTCTGATAAAATTTCCACTGTGTTGCTTTTATTCCATTTATTATTTATACCCTGCCTATTTAAAAAGACATTGGAGCCAACTGCCCTATGATTTACTTTGCTCTGAACACTATATGGACCACTATATCTTTTGTGATTTAAAAATAAGAATAACATTCTTATCTATAGTTATTTAATGAAAACTTCTTACCACTTAATACTCATGCATTTTTATGCTTTGCACACAGTAGGCGCTCAATAAATACAGGTAAAATAAATGAATGCTGCCAACTTGGGTGTATCAGCAAGAGCTCAGAGCACAGACAAGCGACTACAGCAGGGCTGGGTAGGTAGGGAGGCAGAGTATGATCTTTGGTTCTTGGCTGTGGAAAAGGCAGGGCTTAGAGAGCTGATGCACAGTGAGCAGTGGTTACTTTGACTTGTGATGGACTTTATGAAACTAGATGAGTCACATGGGTGTCACACAGTGTGTATGTAGGTTCCCAGTGTGTCTTGGGACAGGCAGTTTACCTTCTCACCTGTGGGAATGAGAGACTATTGGGGTCTATTGTCACTTTTATATTTAGTGATAGATAAGATAGATAAGATAAAGCCTGGCATAGATATTAAACAACACAGGATTGCTTAGAAGGAACTCAGTATTTAAGGGAAGTTTCCTAAAATTACTTTGAGTCTCCTTTCTTGCTTTCCAAGCGACCCTAGCGTGGTGACAATGCTAAAGAAATAGTCTGTGTTGATGTCCATGGCTTGTGTTACCACAATGTGGGGCAGAGGATCCATGCAAGTTGAAATCTGAGTGTCATGCTGAGCTGGTCCCATCCTTCACTGGCCTTTGCATAGCTGGGCCTACCCCTTGCTGGATACTGTAGTGGGAGAGCTGCCTTCCCCCATGGGCGAGCTGGCCCAGGGACTCAGAGAGATGGCCCCACCCCTTACCATGGGCGTAGGAGAGCTGACACCACACCTCCCTGAGGGGCATGGTCCCAGTGGCCTAGACTAACCAGCTCAGCTACAACCCAGATCCACACCCTAACATCTACCCCACCTATGACCTGTTGGAGTGGGTGAAGGGGCTGGGCCTGTGCAACAGCAGCTTCATGATCTTTCTGATTTGGGGCAACAGCAGGATATCTGAGAGGAGTTTCAGCGAGGGTCCAGTGATGATGGTGTCCAGAGGCCTTGAACCAGACCAATGACCCATTGAAATGAACTTTTGCCAATGGGGCAGATTGGACAAAAGAGTATACTGTCTGATACACCACAGCTCTCGGTGCCACTAGGACAAATGAAGAAGTATTGGAGAGATGGGAAGAATGAAGGAGTGAGGTGGGGTTTTTTTGTTTGTTTGTTTGCTTTGTTTTATTTAATTAATTTGGGGGGGTTCTTTTTGGAGGAGGGATGGGGAGGTGAGTGGGATTGGAGTGCGTGATGTTAAATTCCTGAAGAATCAATAAAGAATGGGAATAGATATTGGAAAAATGGACTTACCACTCAACAGAGAAAGCCAAGTTAGAGGAGGTAAGCCTTAGAATTTGACAGCCCCTGGGTAAGACAGGGATGTGACATTAGCTTTGCCTTCTTGCCTATGAACTGTCTCAGTGAATTCCTTCCTGTATTTGTCTCGGTGTACCCCTGTCTTCCACTCCTACAACCTCTGCTGCATAGTCAGGGTTAACTCAGCCTGGCACCACCGGTGGATGCTATGAGACTTACTTATCTCTGCTTTATTTGTGTGTCTTCCCATTCTTTGAAAATGGCTTTACTGCTACATTAGTCTCTAAGGACCCACTCCTTTTTCCACGACCTTGAACCCTGAACCCAAGACCATACCAAGGAGAGTTAACGGGCTATGACCTGGGGTAAGACTGTTCAGAGAACTGACCTATGGAAAAAACGCGAGCTTAGTTTTGACAGATGGGCACGTGCTTAGTCACAGGTAGAGTAATGATCAGGCAAGGGGTTTAGGCAGGAGCTGCAAGGCTTGGAGTGATGTAGCTGGCGAGAGATCAGAATGAACACACAGCCCACCCAAAGGTGGGGAGCAGTATGGTTTGGGAAATCATTACATTTTTGTCAAGGCAGGTCGTGGTCTTTCTCTCTACTTGGTCTCATAGTTTGATGTACTTAACTTTTGAAAAGTTGATTCTTGTTCAAAGAGCTGAACTAATGAAAGTTATGAGCTTTGAAATATTTGGCAAAAAGTAAAAGGCTTTGTTGTTATTTTTCAGACATGCTTTTGTATCCCCTCACTCATTCATTCAACCAACAAGTACCACCTGCCAGATATTCAGCTTAAAGTAGCAAAGCAGAACAGATAACGTTATTGATGGCACACTAATGGGAGGAGCCAGATGATCAAAAGACCACAGAATAGATGACCAATGCATGTCGCTATCTGACAAGGGCTGTGGAGCCAGACCTAGCTTGGCTTGGAGTGGAGTCCTAGATTACATAGGTGGCAGGGCGGTCTCTTCTGTGGAGTGTAACACGAATCTTAAAGGCCTTATTAATAAAAAGAAGCATGGAGCCAGGTATTGGAGTGAATGCTGGAAGATCAGAGAAGCAGAAAAAGCCACAGCTAACCCCACCTCGCCAATTCCTCAGCTGACCCTGTTTCTTCAGACTGGAAGCCTCTGAGTCCTCTTCCAGATTGAATCTCAGCTGAACTGCTGCTCTAAAGCCTAAAAGCTTAACCAACCCTAGTTCCTGTTTCTCATGCCTTATATACCTTTCTGCTTTCTGCCATCGCTTCCTGGGTTTAAAGGCGTGAGTGACCATGCCTGGCTGTTTCCAGTGTGGCCTTGAACTCACAGAGATCCAGATGGATTTCTGCTTCTGGAATGCTAGGATTAAAGGTATGAGTGCCACCATTTTCTGGCCTCTATGTCTTTCTAGAGGCTGTTCTGTTCTCTGACCCCAGATAAGTTTATTAGAATGCACAATATTTTGGGCGACACAATACCGCCACAGTGGAGAGACAACTGAGACATAACGGCATTGAAATTCAGCATCTGCAGCCTGTGTCCGATTAGCCAGCCAGCTCAGCACATCTTTTCTGAGCCTTATGCCTCTGAGCTCTGAAACACAGGATTTGAGAACTGGGCTCTTCATCCTTGATTGGTACCTGAAACTTAATTTTGCCCACAGGAGAAAGGGGAAAGCTCATCACTCTGGGATAAACCTGCGGCTTCATTTAGTGAGGGAATAGCATTCAGTAATGCTTCATTCCTTGACAGCGATGGAATAACCCATCCCATGGAAGGGTATTCTCAAAGTAGCTTAGCATTTCAGTTCCTGAGTTTAACTTAATACATCATTTGGAGTGAAACCTTCCAAGGTCACACTGCACATGCGTCAGACTTCAAAAATAGCTCATTGTGCATTTTAATTTGTTTCTACTAGGACTTCTCACACAGGGACCACTGCCAAATGATAAAATACACATTTGCTTCATACACACAAGGATTTTATACACCACACCCAAAACATCATCATGTGAAATTCAGGATAAAATGGTATAAATGTACAAAGTCCAAGAAAAATGGCTAGAATGTAAAGGTCCCTAAGACTTTTGATGACCATTACAAAAGGACTAAAATTAGGTTCTCAGATGCCTACTGGCCAAAGTGACAGGGGAAAGAGGCCAGTTGCTTTCTTCGATTTGTGAGGGAGGGAAAACTAATCTCTCCACTTCTTTAGAGGAAGGAAAACACCGAGTGCTTACTCGGTAGAACATTTCTCAGGAGAAGTTGGACGGGATATGAACGTAGAGACTTAGTTCACTATTTTAGGTGACAATTCTATTTTAGCATTAATAAAATCATTTTGAGAAACCCTGGGAATGTTATCCTTGTTTTCTCTGAAATGAAAGAGACTTAGGATAAAGTGTTTTGAATGTTCATATCTTTCTCTCACTGCCTTTTTGTCTCTCCTGCCATTTTCCACCTGTTATCTCAGCCTGCTCTACTGTCTGTCTACGTCCGTGCTTCTAGGATGTTCCCCCACTTGACTAGATTTTAGCTTCTGTTCTGCCATGTGCATACAGTGTAGTGTGTAATGTGTAAAGTGGTCTACTTGACTGGCTCTAGACTCACCTGGAAGACAAATCTCTGGACACTGCACAACTAAGGTTGATTAGGTTGATTAGGTTGGTTGAGGTGGGAAGACACACTTTAAATGTGGGTGGCAGCATCATGTCATGGTGGAGGCCCAAGAATGAATGAAAAAGAGGATAGTTGAGGACGAACATTTGTCTGACCGCTTCCTGAGGGCAGATGCAATGTGACCTGCCACTGTCTTCTCCATCACAATGATGTACACCTTGAACTGGAGCCAAAACAAATCCTTCCTCCCTTAAGTGGCCTTTGTCAAAGTGATGCAACAAGATACTGACAAAGAAAATCTAGTAATATGGCTTTTAGATTAACGAATGGTGGCGATGCTAATAAAAATATAATTACCTAGAATTTTCTACATGACTGCAGCATTCCACATATGGTACACCTGCCATCTCATGAAGCCTGTCTACAGTCTGGCAAAAGACAAAAACTGCCATCCCCATTCTTCAGGATTATCCTGCTTGCCCATCTCCTCTGTAGTTGGAGACCAGGAGGCATGGATGTCATGCTAGCATATACTGTGGGTGTCCCCTGCTCTTGTTTCTCCAAGTGTCCCATTTCTTGCTTGTTCCATTCTGTGTGGCTCCAATCTCTAATAAGTAGGCTTCTGACAAGAAAGCCGTGTGAACAAACCGTTTATTATCTGGCTGGGTAACTTTCCTTCAGGAAAGGATTGCCATCTGAGAGGTGTTGAGCTTCTGAAGGCTAGCCTGGTCCTTTGAACTACAGCATCTGACTTCTTACCTCCTGTCTTCTTCTCTTTCAAAATGAGTCTATGGATATGCATGCATAAAAATGTAACAATCAAGACTCTTGTGCAAAGCTAAAGAGAGTAAAAAATTTAAAAATTAGGGGACTTAATTATATTATCTTTATATGTTTGTATATGTGTCTCTGTGTGTGGGCATATGCACTATGTGTGTGCCGCACATTTGGAGGCCAGAAGAGGGTGCTGGATATCCTGGAGTTGAAGTTACAGGCAGTTGTGCTGTCCTACATGGGTGCTGAGAACTGAACTTGCTTCCTCTGGAAGTGCTCTTAACCACTGAGCCATCATTCTAGACTCCAAATGAGTGAAAATTTAAAAGGACCCAAAACATCTGTAGTCCTTGATTTATATTATGAATAGAAATGATTATGTTATTTGCAGATACTTTTATAAATGGAATCTTATACAGTCACATTCAAAAGTCATATCCTGGTGTTTCATATGTTTTCTATTGTATGAAAAGTCTTTTGTGCATCTATGTTCCTAGCCATAGTTCTGATGCTGCATGCTATCTACCAAGGTAGCATGGACCAGCAGCCCAAGGGCATAGCAGAAAGCCCTGTAACCTAAATTTAGAAGCTGGTAAATAAAACAAAGACAGGAGACTTGGAGTCTGTGGAAACATAGCTGATAGTCCTTTTGGCTTTTTATGCAAACATAAATCCTCTAAAACTTGCTCTTAGCAAGGACCTTCAGGATCAAGTTAGTGTAATAGCACTTGGCTCTTCTGTATCATGTTTCAGTTAGCAACCTAGAAGGGATCTTAACAAATGCACATGCTTTTTAGCTTGGTTCTTGTAGAAGAGGAGGCTCATTATACTCATGATGGTCAGTTACATAAGGGCCATCAGAGATGGGGGCTGGGCCTGTGCTAGTCAGGGGGTCTATATATACTCTATATCTACTTAGCCTTTCATCTATCTACTATCTGCACATCTATTAACAATCCATATATCTGTCATCGGTCATCCAACTATCATCTATCTGTCTTAGTGTGCCTTCTACTGCTGTGATAAAGATACCATGACCAAAAGCAACTTGAGGAGGAAAGAGTTTACTTGGCTTACATGTTTCTATCACAGTCCATCATTGAGGAAAGTCAGGGCAGGAACCAAGATGGGAACCTGAAGACAGGAATGGAAGCAGAGACTCCAGTGGAACTCTGTTTATTGTCTTTCTCCGTATGGCTTGCTCAGACTGTTTTCTTGTACAATAGGACCACCTGCATGGGGCTGGAACTGCCTACAATGGGCTGGGCCTTCCTATGTAAATCATTAATCAAGTCAACAAAAAACTAACCAGCACACCTGATGATCCTGCTGTTAGTGACCTAATAAGTCTCCCACACTCAGTATGTGTGCAAGCATTTGTACATGTGTGTGTGTGTGTGTGTGTGTGTGTGTGTGTGTGTTTGCATGCACGTGGCAGAAAAGGGTCTGGGGAGAACAAGGAAGAAGGTAGCTCTCTATGAGTCAGGAGAGAACCCTGAGCACAAACAAAGCACTCTGGCTAGCACCTTGATCAAGGACTTCAGGTCTCCAGAACTGTGAGAAAATACGTCTGTGTGCTTTACACTACTTACTCTGTGCAGTTTTGTAAGTTTTCCAACCAGGACAAAAATCTCTCTTGATAATTAAGTTATCTTAGTGTGTTTGTATTAACCACCTTTGCCTAGGGTTTTAGTGAGCTATGCAGTGTCAGAGTTCCTGACTGCAGTTGCATAGTCTTGAATGCCATTTCAGAACCTTTTAGTTTCCTGTATTTCCCCTGTAGCTACTTTCCCCTGCTGAACTCTCTGTCCAGCATTGAGAGAGAGGTGAAAAGACATTTCGGTTTAATTTGCCTAACAACAATTCTTGGTCCTCCACATGCTTTCTTGTACCAGCCTGACCGACACAGGCTCATGGTCCTCTGGCTCTTAACCAATAAGCCATTCAGGTCTGGTAGTGGAAAACCATGAGGACTCCTCTCATCTCCTAACTTCCCTCTTTCTTTCTGTCCTTTGTCAGACTGATACTACCTTCATTTGTAAGTTTACCAGGCTAGCTTTAGTACCTGGAGTCAGCACTTAGCAACAACAACATGGAAGGCAACATCAGGACCACAAAAAGAGATAATATATATATATATACACTCTTTCCCCCCACTTTTGGTAATGGTAGGGAATGTGGGCTTATTTCAACGTTTAGCCAAAGTGATATTTTTGCGATTCTTGGCCTTAGTTCCATAAATGGATAAAAATGGAATTTTCCAGCAGAGAAGTATGTTATCATGAAGGTGAGAGAAGATTAAAAGAAAAATCAACACTGCAGCCCTGCCACTCAAGTGTGTGTTGCTAGGGCCATCAAAGCTTCCTGCTGCCAATTCTACTTAAGTATTCTCCACAGCTTGGCCCCTTCCCTCCCAGACCTTCTTCTCAGCCAGTGCTGCCTTTGATACAAGCATGATTTATGTCCTTTGTAGGGGAGGGAGGACACCTGTAGCTTCCACTGTGGTGTAGAGAGAACCCTTCCCAGGATGCTAAGCCCCCCTTTTCCCCACAGAGAAGGAGGTAGTGCCTCAGAAAGGAGGTATGAGAGAAGGGTTGGCAGTTCTGAGCATACCTCATAAAATGGTACTGAAAGGGAATTAAAGCACCCACCACACTAGGGGATAGGGAAATGGCTGACTTGAGCTATCAGAGTGGTCTAGTGAAGGAGCCTCGGCTCAGGTGACAGCTTGAATTCTGTGGAACATAATGCAGAATGGCCGGTGTGTCCTCTAAGACCGTATTGGCTTCTGAGCCAGACAAAGGGCTCTCAGAACCACAAAGGACCTATATCTTGGCCTCTTTACATGAAGGAGAATTATACTTTGATTCAGACAGACCCCAAAAACCTTGGGAGGAAAACATTATTCCAAGTTTACTGATAAAATGAATTGAGGCAGGCTTTAAGTCTTGGCCAGAACTAGCGGATGGTAGAGTTAGGGACAGAGCATTGAAAGCTGGTTCTGTCTGTCTCCAAATTCATGTGACTTTACTTAAAACAAGGAAAGGGGTATTTGAATAAAAATTTAAATATCAATGCGACTCCTCCAATTTCTCTAGATGCCTTCCCTTAGCTCAGCAACAGAAAATAGTTATAACTGCAATGTGCAAAAACAGCTACAAAGGCCCAGTTCATCTTTTGTGCAGACCAACTCAAGCTGTGCTCACCACAGGCTGGGGCTGCTGACCCATTGGGCCCTGGGGAAATGATTAAATTGTCTGGCACCCTCAATTTCTATGGAGGATTATTCACTGGTAATATCAGTTAGCTTTTCTGTTGCTGTGATAAACATCATGACCCAGAGCAACTCCGGGAGGAGGAGGTTATTTCTCCTTACACTTACAGTTACACTCCATCTTTGAGGGAAGTCGAGATGGAGCTCAAGGCAGGGACTGTGGAGGAACACTGCTTACTGGCTCACTCACCAGCTCATGTTTAGTTAGCTTTCTTATGTAGCCCAGGGCCACCTGCCTAGATGGTGCCTCTCATAGTGGCTGGACCTTCCCACATCAATTAGCAATCAAGAAAATGTCCACACAGACATGCTCACAGGTCAATCTGATGGAGGAAATTCTTCACTTGAGGCTTCTTCTTTTCAGAAAACTGTATAGTGTCAAGTTGACAGTGAAAACTCCTCAGCACAGCTGGCTTGCAGGTCTTGAGGCTTTGTTGGAGTACATCCTAGAAGGTATGTTCTTGACCTCAGGCAAGAAAGATTTGCCATCTCCAGGGCTGGTTTGCTGTATTGTAGGTTCAACTCGGTGCTGATAGCTAGCAAAGTAGCTATGATACTAAGACATAGTTGCCTGTGTTTTAGCACCACACTGGGGAGCCTGGCATCCTACACAACCACTTTAGATGAATCTAGAAATTCTGTGAGGCTCATTTCTCTGTCTGTAAGAAAGTGTTCATGTGAAACATTTTGCCTCTGTAAATTTTAAATGATCACATTTAATCTACATAGAGTCTCATATAGTTTTTTCAGAACAGTCATTCAACAAATGAAGATATTTTTTAGAGAATGAATAAGGCTCCAAGACACAGGAAGTGTGCAAAAACGCCATGCTTAGTTCAGCCTCTAATGAGATCCGTGAGTGTAGACCAGTCACTTAGCTACTTGGTTTTTCAATTCACCCATCTATCAAGTTGTCAACTGGTATTTGATGGCTTACCTAGCATGCTCAGAGGAGGAGGTGCCTTGCAAATATTAGGAGCTTAACAGATATTTGTCAAAGGATCAAATAGCTGCAGCAAGTGCCCTGAGAAGTTGAAATGACCACGCAGATGTACATTTAAGGGCACTTCAAGTACACTTATTTATGGTGGCTGCATTTAAAAAATGTATAAGCCTCAAGGAATACGAGACAATGCCTATATTTAATAAAATAACTTTCTGGAGGTGTGTGTGTGTGTGTGTGTGTGTGTGTGTGTGTGTGTGTGTGTGTGTACAAGGGGACAGGCTCGGCTGACACTCCTCCACAGATGCCACCCACCTTGTTTATTGAGATAGGGTCTCTCACTAGGACCTGAGCTCACTGAGTAGGCTAGGCTGGCTGGGGAACCCTGGGTTCCTCCTGTCTCTGCTTCCCCAGAGCCAAGCTCACAGGTATCTGTTGCACAATCAGACTTTTTACATGAGGATCTGACTCTGACTCTTATGCTTCCATGGGAAGCATTTTATGGGTTGAGCCAATTCTCCAGGCTGAAATTACTCTATTTGAAAAGTGTTCTTTATTTTTCCCTTTTTCTAATAATGGTGGCATAGTAATAATAACGACCTTACTGTGTAAAACTGCACAAAAACTTGATGGAGTTTGCAGATAGCCCCTAGATACTCCAGCAAGGACAGCAAGATGAATGCCAAGAAGGTTTTCCTTTTTAAAAATCTTCCTGCTTCTTTTCCTTCCCTCTGAAACAATCATCAATTACCCTTATCCACCGGCACCATCTCATCTAAGTTCATTTTCGAGATGAAGTTTCCTCCTTGGATGGTGGCTGTCCAATCCTCCCCCTGTCCATCACCAGCTGCCTCAGAGCTGTCCCCAGATTGACAGCTTGAGAGCGAATCAATAATAATTATCTGGCTGCAGCCATGGCGAGCTGTGTAATTCTGCCACGGGACAGCATTGTGCAAACAGAGATGCGTCTCCGGCTGCAGGTTTAAATATGCAGACCCAGGCTGTCCATTTAGGTGTGCTGATCATGTGATTACCGGGAGGCAGTACTCCTTCCTTTGCTGCATTAAAACCCTTTCAGATGATACACTCACCTTCAGGGACTCTGGCTGCCCACAAGCACTGTGCTATGTAAAACACTGTCTTCAGGCCCTCAGACCATAAATCAGAGCTTTAAAGGTAAAGGCCTGGAAGGGGAGACACATTGCTCTAGTTCTTTATGGACACGGAGAAAAACCACACCAATGGAGTGTCTATAGGCACAAGAATAAAACCTCAAATATTCTGGGAGCGTGTGTGTTTGTGTGTGTGTTTGTGTGTGTGTGTGTGTGTGTGTGTGTGTTCTCTAGTATTACCAAGAGAATATAAGTGTTCTTTGAAGTTCTTTGCATTCAGTTGGGTGATCAGAGTTAGTTCAGTGTGATGATGTTGTTGAGTTGATGGGTGCAAGTCCAGCAGTTTCCATTTGAATGAAAAGAAATTGGCCTCACTGAGTTGTGTGTACAATTTAATTCTCTTTAGCATCCATAGGTAGGAGCTGCTGTTGGTTGCTGATAGATTTGCTCACAGGAATAAATGACAGATATCATCTTATTGGTCATATTTATGTCCACTGAGTGTTGAAGCAGTAGCCTTTCCTCGGGGTCATTTTTTGAGAATCTCCTTCTGCAGTGAAATTAGAAAAAAAGACGTTCTTGGGAGTAGATGACATTTTTAAAAAAATTTTCAACAGAACCTTAGTCAAAATGGATTGTGTAATTAAGTGCCTTCCTTTCTTCTTCTCTTTCCTTTCTTTCTCCTTGTTAGGCCACCAATCAAGCAGAGAGGCAAGCAAACCACCTGCTTTTATTATTAACTAGAGCCCATGTATGGGACACTGATAGAGACCAAGTCGGAACTAGGAAGAGAGATGAAACATTGCAATCCCAATTAGTTAGCAGGAACAGGTACCAACCATCAAGCGAATTACCAAGAACTGTGGAAGGTCTCAAGGCCTGGGCAGATTTCTAGCCAGGGGGTCATATTTGTAGGAAACTATTCTATGATCAAAGCTTATACCTGCTATTTTGCAATGAATTAATTAACTGTTAAGAAAGTAGGAAGCCAATTAAAGGGTGGAAAGAAGGCAACAGAGTGTTGAGTTAAAACAGAGATAAAAGCATAAACATAGGGCAAACTAGAGATAATTTTAGATGGTCTTGAAAAAGGGATTTGAAACTACAAGCACATAACAAAATCTTGATTGTGAAAGGCAGCAAAGAAAATGATAGAACTGTGTATTGAATTAAAAAAAAATAACAGTTGCAGACACTGCTATTGAATTGAATGGCAGAATCTGTTCTATACTAATTTGTAAAGCTAAGACTTCTATTTTATTTACAATTGTGTGTGTGTTGTGTATTTATGTGTGTCCATATGTGTGTATTTGTGTGTGCATGTATGTGCATGTGTGTTTGTGTGTGTGCATTTGTGTGGTATAAATTTGTACGTGCACATATGCGTGTGTTTGTGTGTAGGTAGATATATGTGGAGGCCCCGAGTTGACCTTAGGATTTTTCTTCTTTTCATTGCTTTCCATTTTATATTTGGGACAGGATCTCTCACCAAGGGATACTGTCTTTGAGTGCATCTATGACTGCTGTTTCCAGAGTCAGTTGGGGAGCTGTTTCCCTCGTTTTAAAAATGAAGAGCTAAGCCTAGAGACAGCTTTCTCAGAACCAGTGACCAGTGACAGATGTAAGTAGGACCTGAAAGCCCCATTACAGAGACTAGACTCCGAATCTTTTTAATTTTAAAATTTTATGACACATTCTTCATGTTAAGTCATCCACCCAAACCTGATCTATATGGCATGTCCAGGAGAAGCCGTTTACTTGGCTCCTTCCAATAGTGTCCTTTGCTTCCAGAGTTCCCAGGAGTTCTGTTTGTGAGCTTTTGCTTTCTTCGAGGAGATCCTGAGACACAAAGCCCCCTCTCTACCATCTACTAGTCCCCCACCCCCACTTTGCCATCACTGGCACAGCCACAGTGATCAAACTTCATTTTGAGGCTGGATCAGGAGATACCCAGATTTGAGGCTCTGTCATTTCAGAGCTCGGGACGGCAGGGGAGGGACATCTAGGGGTCTTGGAAATCCTCTTGTATTATTTCTCACTGGTGCTGTTAGTGCCACTCCACCCCCAGAAGGGCTGAGACTCTTCCCGTTTCTAGGACGAACAGAGGACCTGTATAATTATTGCCTGGTAAGCGGTTGCAAAGAAGCCAGGGTTCAGAAATAGCTGAGTGCTTTGAGGGGTGGTGGAAAAACATCCCAGCTGGGCAAATAGCTCAAGGTCAGGATGTGACCCAGCATTTCTCACTGCATGCAGAAGCCCTGGGACACTAGGAAGGTTTTGTATGCTCAGTGGAGATGTGGTAATGCTGTAAAAGCCCTGAGCTTTGATACAGGTGTATTCAAAGCAGAATTTCTAGCTTCTAAAATGACATCCATTTGTGGAACAACATTAGACCAAAGAGGAAAAACAAAAGCATTTCTCAAAAGTGGTCTCCTGACAGAACACTAGAAGGGGGGGAATATGGGGGAAAAGTCTGGTGTGTGTGTGTTTGTGTGTGTGTGTGTGTGTATGTGTGTGTGTGTGTGTGTGTGTTATGTATTCTGGCTGGGCATGGTGGTGCACACCTTTAATTCCAGCACTCAGGAGGCAAAGGCAGGCAAATCTCTGTATGTTTAAGCTAGCATGGTTTACACAGTGAGTTCTAAGCTGACAATGAAATCCTGTCTCAAACAACAACAACAAAGCAAAACAAAAAAACCCCAAAAACAAAACAAAAAAGCCCACCCCCTAAAAAATAGGAATAATATAAGTGTCTATTAATATAGTGAGTGAGGGGATAACCAAGTTGAGATGATTCACTGAAATGTTAGGTATCTTCTGTAGTTTCTCTATGGAGTTGGGTAAAGATGTTAGGAAGGTAGGAGGCCCACAAGAGGAGCCGGGACTACTGATTATTCAGGGACTGGACTTCTGTGACTTATGTGGAAGGCATGGGCAGTGCTTCCCCATCATAGGATGCCAAGATCTTCAATGGGGACAGAAGATGACTCAATGGTGGGTAGGATTTACATGTAGGAGGATGGAGCTGGAAGTTGACCCCCAGGGTTGTCTATATCACGTTCGGGGATGTCTGACCTGAGGGTGTACTTGAAACCTGGGTAGCCAGGGAAAGACGCCACTCCTCTTTGGTCTTTCATAAAGAGAGTAAGCACACTAGGAAGAGCCAGACACTGTCCATAGAAAACCACGTGCACTTGACTGGAGGCCTCCATAGCACAGACCTTCCTCAGCCTCTGGGTCAAGGGTCTGAGGCAGAGGACCTAGGATGACTGCCCCCCCCACCCCCGCGCCCCAGGGCTGGAATAGGGCAGGGAGGTGTTTCCTTTACCTTGTCTTATTTAGAAACTTAACCAGAATTAACTAGAGACTTTTGTCTTTCTGTTTCTCACTCCCGTTCTAGTGTGGGTCAGGAGCTTCAGGAGAGGCAGCAGGCCTGTGTCCCTCTGATTCTCCGGCAGTCAGTTTGTAGAGAACATATTTTTGAATTGAGTACGAGGGTAGTTTAAACTCCCTTGGATTATATTTTAATAGCACATAGGGTACGAATAATTGTGAAATCGGATTAAGTTGTCATCAAAGATAACATTATTACGTGAGGACACGGGGTTGAAAGGCTGACATTAAAACAGCATTACTTTCAGTAATGAGACTCCTTGAGGAAGCAGTGATGTAAGATTGTGCTTCCAAATAGAGACAGTGGAGGGGAAAAGGGCATGGGAGGCAGAAGATGAGATTCAGACTACCTACTCATCAAAGTTAGTGGTCCTGTATAAGAGCTGGCTATCCAGCAAGGTGAGGCTTGCATTGGATCTATTGCCTCTGGCTGCGGGATTAGAGGCCAGCACTCAAGGCTTCCTGTCATGGGCTTGAAGGAGAAATAAGAATACTCTATGCTACAGTAATGTAGTCAGGATAAAATGACAGGAACATCAAGTACCTGGCAAGATCTGTTAACCCACAGTAGACGGCCAGTAGGTGTGCTCTGTTTCTCTCAGCTGTGCTGAAGACATAATTGCACTTCTGGCTGCACTGGCATGATGAGTGTGTGTGCTGGAGAGCGAGCTTCTTCAGAAGTCATGCTAAAAAGTACAGGATGAGGGAAACAGGAGCCTCTAACTCAGAAAGAGCAGCTTGTCTACAGTCTGCTTGTTATCTGCATTTGAAGTGAGGGCCTAGGTTTAAATGTCTCTGAAGGTGAAGAAGCCCCACCAGATTTGATGAGAGTCCCTGTTGCCAGGTGAAAAGACATGTTGAATTCTAGTGTCTTCTTCTAGGCTCTCTGTCTCTGTGTCTCTCTCTGTCTCTCCATCTCTCTCTGTCTATGTGTGTGAAAATTCCTTGTGGTTATGTTGGAATATCAAAATGAAACTCATCAGAAATATATTTGAAAAGAAGCTTTAATGTTATTAAAAACATTCCTTTATATTTATTCAAGCTCAGGCCATCGGGCTCTGGGTAAACTCTAATATCATATCAAGTAATATTGTTGATACATCTTAAGAGAAATACAAATTCACACATAAACGCACACATATAATACACACTCCAATTTAGTTGATAAATGGATATCTTTTTCTCCAACTTACTATTCTCTATAATTTATTGAAATTAGTAATTCTATCTGTTCAGTATTTTCTAAACCACCAACAATCTGTCTACATTATGATATTAGAGAGGATGTGTCTATTTCAGGAGGTATATGTACACAGAATTAGCATCAAACTCATGATGGAATAAGAGAAACCGGAGGGAAGATGTCTAACAAAAACATAGGAGGAATCAAAGTCTCCAGTCCTGTTTTCTTCTCAGAATATGATTGGCAGCAAGACCTCTTGACTGAGTACACAAAAAGGAGATGAGGAAGAGAAAAGCTGGCATTTTACACAGTTATCTTTCATGATTGTATTTAATCTTTAAAAGGACATGGGGAAACCTTTGGGAATTCTATAGCAGCCCTGAAATTCTGCTACCAACTCCACATTTTATTTCTACTTATTATAGTGATAAAATTTAATGTCTTAAAATAAAATAATATTGGAAATTTGCAAAGACAAGCTACTCTGGATAAACGGGAGAAATTTATCCCTAGAAAGGAGTGTCTTTACGCTTAACTCTGTAAGATCCTCAAAATTTATGTAATGGGGATCTAGTTATTACATTCAGATTGTGCTGGTGATACAATCCCAGAGATGGCAAGTAAAGAGGCTTCCTTAGGGTTAATAGGTAGTGGACCGGGATGTAGCTAAATTGGTAGAGTTCTTACTGAGTATTTTAGTTTGTTTTCTGTTGCTGTGAGAAATGCCATGACTGAAGCAACTCGGAGAGGAGGAGGTTTATTTCTCCTTACACTTACAGTCACACTCCATCTTTGAGGGAAGTCAAGATGGAGCTCAAGGCAGGGACTGTGGGGGAACACTGCTTACTGGCTCACTCACCAGCTCATGTTTAGTTAGCTTTCTTATGTAGCCCAGTGCCACCTGCCTAGGAATGGTGCTGCCCAGAGTGGCTGGGCCCTCCCACATCAATTAGCAATCAAGAAAATGTCCACACAGACATGCCCACAGGTCAGTCTGAAGGAGGTGGTTCTTCATCGCTGTTTCCCCTTCCCAGGTTGCTCTAGGTTGTGTTAATTTGAGAATAAAAACTAAGAAAGCTAGCAACACAAAATCCCAAATTTGATCCCTGTACTGCGTAAGCTAGTTGTGGTGGTATACACCTAGCATTCAGGAGGTAGAGACAGGAGGATCAGAAGTTATTCTTACAATATATACAGAGTTGGAGGCCAACATGGGCTATGTGAGATCCTATCTCAAGAAACAAAAATAGGTGTGTGTGTGTGTGTGTGTGTGTGTGTGTGTGTGTGTGTACACGAGCATGCATGCTATGGTATGGTAGCAAACTGAACAGGAGTTTGGGGAGTAAGGGGTCCTTTTATGTGTACCTTAGCCTTGCTGGCTCTAATTGCCATCCTGTGTGAACTTTTATTCTGTCACTTTTATTCTGAGCAAGTGTTTCCTTCATAGACAGGAATGGTTCCACTGTTGGGAACTCCTAGGACAGATATTTGCTCTGAAAGGAATGTCTACAAATCTTTATTCTCAGTACTCTCTACAGCATGGCTAAGGATGCACCAAGTGGGTGCTTTTTTTAGCTGCAAATGGAAACTGCATCCCAGAACAGACACAGCCAGCTTTGAGGCATGGATCTCGTGCCCTTTTACCCACTTCTTAGACATTTTATCCCTGAAAGACCCATATGGATTTCTTTTAATTTCTTTAAGGTCAAACTGAAATTTTGTCTTGACCATCTTGGAATCCCTCTTCTCTCTTTGCAAAATAGGCCCCAACATTGACCACCCAGAGTCAATGCGCACTGGCACAGATCACAAATGGTGCTTAGGTTTCACACTGGGGACCAAAACAGGCCTTTGGTGGTGGTTGCATCTTGAGTTAGACTGCACCATCCTGACTGTGGCTTTTGATCTTCTATCCCATTGACTTGATAAAATGCATCACAAAGGGCTAGAGAGATTGTTTAGTGGGTAAAGCACTTGCCATACCAGCATGAAGATCCCCAGCACCCAAATTAAATATATACACCCAGACTTAGCAGCTCACACTTGGAACCTCTGAGATGATTCCTAGAGATTGTTGGTCAACCAGAATTGCTGAATTGTCAAAGCCCAGGCTCAATGAGAAATGCTATCACAATAACCAAGGGGGAGAGTGATAGAAAAAGACACCTAATGTCCACAGGCAAGCACATACCTGTGTGTGCACAACATGAACACATCCATATTAACACCTTATCACCCACACATGCAGTGAAATTGCTAAAATCTGAGTATGTCAAGGAGAAAGTACATGACATGGATGGTAGCATCAACAATCAGTGTATGGCTGTTGCAACTTTCTTGTGTGCATTTTCCGAGAGTTGTGACTACAGGTGTGGGCCAACTTACCTAGTTTGCCAGTGCTGGGAATTCCACTCAGAACTTCATGCATGCTAGGTGAGCCCTTTACTCACTGAGTCATGACCCCAGCTCTGAGGTGATGAATAATGAAAAGTAGATATGTATAGTGTCTTCTATCTAATGATGTGATTCTCCATTTTAGCTAAAGTTTACACCTTTAAGAATAGTATGAATAGCGCAGAGTAATTTTACTACAAATTTGCAACAGAAGTTTCTCACTCTGAAATAAGGTTCTTAGGAAAAACACAAAAGAAATGTCTTGTCAAAATAAGCCTCTGTATTCTGGCTTGTATTTTAGATGGGCAACTTGACATTATTGTATTATATTTGTCTACAAATATCTATAGAAACTTATGTGCAAGGTAAATCAAGTCACTTACAAATACCAATCATACAGTATTCATAATAATGCTAATGCTAAAGAATCCCTGTTTTATGGTTGCAGGACTAAAACAGAAGAGATTTAAAGAACTCATTTAAGTCTGTACAGTGATAATAAAGCTGATTTGATCCCACTGAGCACTATTGGTGCAGTCTCCTGATGTGGTTGCTAACACTGCCTCTCCCACAGGTCCACGTCCATCTGGCTGTCTGAGATGGGAAAAAAACAAGGCAGTGTACTACCATCATAGGAGGAAGAAAGTCTGAGGGAAATTCAACATCTCTTACCTTGATGGAGCTGAGTTTTAATACTATAAAGGTGACATTTACCAAATTGTCTTTTCTATTTCCATTTCCTCTCCTGGAACAGAAGCAGAGAACAGAGCCTGTCTCTTTATATCTAATTACCCAGAGAGAGAGAGAGGAAGGTGGGTGGGTGAAATTAAGACTCACTGAACAAAGTTATAATTCTTGATTTGACAGCAATAAAGTATCTGGCTAAGACCAATCATGTCCCTTTCTGAGCCTCAGTAAGAGAACTGAGCTAGATAATGTGCTCAGTTCTGCCCAGGGCTATAACTGAATCCCTGGTATTTACTACCAAGTTACTTTCCTTACCTTACCGAAGATGATAAGAGATAGAAGATTGGTGTCACCAAGCAATGTGGCTTTTCCTGTGAGTTTGTTCTGATGACCTTTGCAATATGTATAAGGAAAACTTTCATTTATTTCAAGCTTTTGTTCAGCTGTTGTATTGAGGTCCTCCCCCACCCCACACACTCTGAGCAGTTCTTCAACAGCAGCTTATGTCTTTCAGCCCAATCCTGTCCGACTCATTCTGACCCCGATTGTCCAGTGTCAGAGCAGATGCCACAGGATAAGGGGCCATCCTAAAGACTGTCCCACTTTCATGCCAACTGTGAGTGCTGGGTACTCAGCTTACCCACAGCTTCTGTTGGACTTTCTAGACTGCTGAGTGCTATACAAAGGATACAGCATAGGATCATCTAGGTGGAAGAGATACACAGGGCAGATTTGGAGCTGCAGACCCCTCTAGGTGGGCCAGCCTCAGAGTACCTCCATGTGTTCACCCGTTTTAAACCCCCTGGCCCCACGTACAGGCATTGCCTAGAGGCTTCGTCACATAGACTTGATCAGTCACTCACCAAACTCCTCTTCCTTCCTCCCCACTTCCCTGATGATGGAGATAGGCTAAAAGCTCCAAGCTTCTAAACATGGCTGTTCTTCCCCCTTCAGGAGTAGGGTAAAAGTCACATCATCTGTGGAAATAATGCCCCTCTTACCTAGGAAGCATTTGATCTGTGAATTAGGGGCCACAGTGTGTCAGGCAACATCAAAGTCTAAGAGACCCACAGATGTACCTACCACCTCATTTCTTAGGAAATTAGGATTTTAGGAACACTCATTTAGGGACTGTCACAAGTGCTCACCCCAACAAGGACGTGACCAGGTGGCCCTGAAGCTTGCTTTTCTATAGATCAGTGACTATTCAAGACAATTACCAATCTAGTATCACCAGCCCAAAACAAACTTAAAACCTCCACAAATTATGTACGTAGGAGCTGATGTAAAAGTAATCATAGAATTAAATTAAACTCATCTTGGATTTTACTAGCTTGTGTTAGTTGTTGAGAACCCAAGAGTGTGGGCAGCAACAAGCAGTCTGAGAAGTGAGGTGAAGGAGGCTACAGCTGTCTGCAATCCATGCACTAGTATGGGACATGGATGTCAGGGCCAAGCCTCAGGTTATTCCTAACACTCAGAAAAACAGCCTTAGAAGGTAGATCTCACTCCCAACAAACACTATAGAGACTGAAGGTACCACAATGTGTCAATAAGCAAATGCAAACATCTGGCTGTGTCCATCAGTACACAAACCCTTATTATCTTTGAACCTATTCCAACAGAAAATTTAGCTTAGTCAAAATCCACAAAAAAAATGTAATTTTAGAAATTGTAGAAGTGGCTCATTGAACGAAAAGGAGTTGACTTTAAGCCTATATTTTCTTGGTGAAAATTGGAGTTTATTAGTCTAATTCATCAAATTAAGAAGTGAAGTTGATTAGAGTTATTTGATTGAGACCACATTGATTATGGATACAAAGAAAACTATAAATCTAATCAGAGACAAATATCTGCCCACATGGGGAGAGTAGGGGTTGGCCTTTATAAGGCAGCTGCTTTTTATAGCAGCCCCTATTTAATAGTTAGAATTATGAAAATATACAAATCGTTGACGTATGCATAACACTTGGAAAATCTATCATAACAGAGTTTGAAGAAAATAATGCTAGCCATTTTCTAGGAAAATGAAGACAGATGCAGTCCAAGTGGACCCATCACCAGGCACCTGCTGAAGTCAGATATTTAATTTGAATAATCAGACAGGAACCATGCCCCCGTGATCTCAGTCACGCTTGGTCTCCCTCTTCTAAGCGCCTACCCTTGAGCAGATGCAGCCTTCATGGCCGAAGGACGACGAAGTGTTTGTTTCTAGAGAATGAAATGCTGCCCTTTAGCTCAGAACATTTTCCCCTGGAGAGCCTCTGCAGATCAAACATACACTTTCTCGCAATTGAACCAATCCTTGCAAAAGCTGGGACCACACTTTATGATTTATTTTGGCCTGTGATGAAAGGCAAGCACTCGGAAAACGATTCCACCAATGGCTCTCACCAGGGAGAGCACCAGAGGGAAAGGCAGGGAACATTTTGAAGGATGGAGAGTTCTCTGTTAAAATGCACTTTGCTTTGGAATGCACCCTTTGAAAACACTGGCTCAGCTGAGTCTGGAGTGCTGAAATCTATTCAGACATAGAGGCTTCTTTTTATTAGCCGCCCCGTAGCTGTCTCCACTGGTCTTGTTTTCATCACCATAATGAAATACCCGAAGCTGAGTACTTTACAAGGAGAGGGGGGTTTGTTTGGTTCATGGACCTGAAGTTCCTAGTCTAGGTCCTGCATCTGTTACTGGTGTTCTTGCAGATAGTGTCCTGAGGGGGTGAGGGAGGAGTCCACACAGTGAGATATGGAATATGAATGTGTGTTAGGGATTGAAGACTTTACATAATGAGGCTCTGGTGTGTGTGTGTGTGTGTGTGTGTGTGTGTGTGTGTGTGTGTGTGTGTTCTGGCTTCTCTCCCTCTTTCTTTTATCCTCTGAATGTGGTTTATGTGGGTGCACCCATGTGTGAACCATACATACATGTGTGTATATAATACATATGGAGGCCTGAGTCAACATCAATATCTTCCTCATCCCTTTCAACTATTTTTTCCCTATATCTTCTCTCTGTGTACACAGAGACTTTCAGTTTGGCTGGAATGATTGTCCAGTGTCCCTGGGATCCTCTGTCCCCACTTCCCAATTCTGAGATTACAGAGCCATCCTGTAATGTCCAGAATTTCATGTGGGTGCTGGAGATCAAAATCAGGTCCTCCATGCTTATACGACAAGTACTTATGGACTGAGCCATCTTCTTTCAACACTGGAGACTTAGGGGAAACACTTATCCAGTTGCAAACAGTAGCCCTGTCACAAACTGCCGGCAATTTTGCCCAAACATGCCCTCCACAAGCTGACTATATTTGCTCCCAGATTAGCCAAAGACAGTATCATTCTACTTGAACAACTTTGGAAGCTTCAATGGCCTCTTCCTACATCTAAATACCTCCTTTGAAGTTTGCTTCCTGTGCTGGTCACATTTATAGGTAATGCTCCATTTAACTATTGTAATATAATCCCACGTCCTCACAAATCTCCCTAAGCCTTGCTCAGCCTCCCACGACTCATCTGAACTCCTGCAGGGCTCTGGGTTCTGCATTCTGAGCATATCAACACATCGCAGCTTTCTGGTCAGGCTCTCTGTGATCTCCAGGTCTTGGAGACCAGGCTCATCTCATCACAGAAACACTTCCACTCCCTGCATCTCCTATGCTCATCCTTCTTTTACTTTAAAGCATGTATATGATTTGTTCCTTTTTCTACCTGATTTTCTTGACTAGAGTGGAAGCCCCTTGAGAGGGAGAACTCCATCTACTCTTTTCAGACCTGAATTCACTCCACACAGTGAGAGTCTGATGAACAGTTCTCGTTGTCTGAGTCATGACAAGGGATGTAAACCAGCTAACTGGGTGGCTTAGCCAGCAGGGACTTGTGTCTCATGGTTTGGAAGTCTAAGACTGGGATGCTTTTCAGCATTTTTTTTTGTTATTGTTGTTTTGGTTTGTTTGTTTGTTTGTTTGTTTTTTGGGTTTTTTAAGCTGAGAAAACTAATGTCCCTTGCCATGTGCTGACGTCTGGAGGTGTCTTGGCCATCTTTGGGTTCCTTGGCTTATGGAAGGATTACCTCTATCTCTGCCTTTACTTTCATGTAGTTTTCTTGTGAGTGTGTCTGCATCCAAATTTCCCACTTTAAAGTTTCAGTTCAATTATTTATTTACTTAGTGTGTGTCTATGTGTTTGGACACTTTGTACAGTGGTCAGAAGACAACTCATGAAAGTCTGTTTTCTCCTACAAACCTGGGCATTGAACAAAGAAAGGTCTTTAAACGTGGTGGCAAGCTCATCTATGTACTGAGATGTGCCATCTACCCAAATCTTCCTTCCTTCCCTCCTTCCCTCCTTCCTTCCTTCCTTCCTTCCTTCCTTCCTTCCTTCCTTCCTTCCTTCCTTCCTTTCTCTCTCTCTCTCTCTCTCTCTCTCTCTCTTTCTTTCTTTCTTCTTTTTCATATAGTCACTAGTCATATTGAATTAGGAGCTAGTCTCCCTAACATGGTCTCTTTAATTACATCTTCAGAAGTCATAGTTTCCAGTATGGTCAATTCTGAGACACCTAGAGTGAGATGTCAACTCATGAGCACTGGGGTCAGGCCCTTTGTCCTGGGCTGTGGATGACTACGCCGGTCTCTCCATGCCCAGCCAGCCTCTACTTCTTCTCCTATCCAACTCCTGTTCCTTCTTGTACTCTCCCTCCCTTGTTGCTAAGCAGCCACAATACATAAATCTTCCTGAAATAGCTTTTCTCTCATTTCTTTTCATTTCATACTCAATCAATATCATTTTATGGATAAAGTCCAAATACCTCAGATTTTGGAATTCAGGGCCTTCTATCAACTCGACATCACATCTGTCAACCAAGTGTCATTGTTTGCTATATTCTTCTGGATTCCCTATTCCACAGCCTACACACAATGGATAGGAACATACAGGTGCCCATGGAATCATTATGGACTTTACCACTGTAAACAAACAGCCTCACCTATCTGAGTTACTATGTGTGTGCTGACAGGGGTATAAGGGAGGTTTTCCTCATTGAATTGGCATGAGGATGATAATATTCTTCTTTGATATGGAAATACCATGCAAGAAAGTAGTTTCTTTCTTTTCCTTAAAAAAAAAATGTTTTTAAGAGGAGTAGACTGGCAAGATGGCTCAGTAGGTAAAGGAACTTGCCACCAAGCCTGATGACCTGAGTTCAATACCTGGGATGTGCATGGTATAAAGAGTTGTCTTCTGACCTACAGACCTACACACACACACACACACACACTACATTTTTTTTAAAGCCAAAGGAAAGAGCCTCTTCTCTCTGCATGGGGAACAATAAGCTTGGCAATTAGATTTAGATTTACATTCCTACATTCATCTGCTAACTGATTTAGGAAGCCTTTTCTTCAATATACCAATGTGCAATTTAAATGAAAAATAGATGAAGGAAATGATTCCCAAATGGAAGCGTCTCTTTAATTTTTTTTGATGAAAATTGTGCACCAAGAAGCAGAATGTCAAAGATTATTTGAAACCTGTCAAAATGAAATTACTGGCTATTTCAGAGTCTTCTTTTTCTGAATGACTTAGGTGGAGGGTATGGGACCTGGTGGTAAATCTTGGCTTGCTTGATATTTTGAGTCTTTATATATTATTCTAGAAGTCTACCCCCTCTGAATTAGTTCATATGGCGAGGGGAGGGGAGAAAAGGCAGTGATGGAAGAAGGTGGGTTTGTTTAGGTTAAAAAAAAATCCCATAAGCATAACCCCGTGGAAGCATTAATTTGGTAAAAATCCTGGCATTGTGACCTGCTTCTAACCTTATATTGAGCAGGCAAAGATAGCTTTTAAGACAGGCTCGTCAGTCCTAAGCTGCTGTCACTCTCATTTGCTACCAGGAGTAAGTAGCTGGTGGCTGAAAAGGGCCAACAGAAGCTCTAGCTTGTATTACAGTTTCTCTGGGGGAAGTCTGCCTTGGACCAGGAGGAAATGCGAACAGACCTGAGATGTTCTGGGCCTAGGCTGTCCACTCTCAATATCCTGTGTCTTAGTGCTGCTCTCAAGTCAGGAGGGCACACCGCAGAAATGGGCACCAGAAGTGCACACCAATTACTGAGGGACCGTGCAAGCAAACATTGTTCTTTCAGCTTTAATCCATGCCCTCCCTCCCTTTCTTCTCTTTCTCCTCCCTCCCTTTCTCCTTCTTTCTGCTTTTTTTTAACCTTCTCTTACACCCTCTGTTCTCTTGCCCTTCTTTGCTTCCTTTCAAGGAAAGGTCCACGAAAGAAGGCTTGTTTTGTTTGAGACTCACCATCTTACCCGTGATGAAGAGCTGGTTGTCTCACACTGTCTCTCATTCATGCTCGTTAGGTTTCTCGAGAGAATAGAGGGACAGTTTTGTGTGTGTGTGTGTGTGTGTGTGTGTGTACTGAGAGGAGTGACAGCCAATGACGAGAAAAGGACACAGAAGGTGCAAAGAAGGAGGCTAGAGTGACCATTGAGCTTGAGTTGTTCCAGGGAGAGACCCAAGACTTGAGTTAGCTTTTCTCTACAGGGCGTTACCCATTCTCACCGGAGCCCCTGAAATCCTGTATGATGGAAGCCGAGTAGGAGATCATTAGGACTCCTTTGAAACAACAACAAAAGACTTCCAGACACCATCAGGATAAGCTGCTTTTCTCTGTGTTTTAAACCCATAATGACTATTGTGAAATCTGATTGTTCAAAACCATCCTGGGCCTTTCCGGACAATTCTACATAGTGTATTTCCCCCCATTCACCTACTAGGTTATAGATTTAATGAGTGGACAGATCTTAACAATGGTACCCTTTAACATTTAACTCTAGGGTGTCTGGACACACTCCAAGAATATACATAAAACATTTTAAAGTCATTTAACTCTTAGGAAATCATTAAAATATTGTTAAGAGCCAGTCATTTTATCATAGAATCTTTGAGTCTGTTTTATGATCTTGTAAACTGATTTTAAATTTCTTTTCTTTCTGTCTTCTGATGACATTTTGCTAAATTTGCTAAGGAGAAAATATTTTTACAGCTCTGGAAAGGACCTGATTCATGGACAGTGTTAGAATCTCCCTTCTCTTTCCCGTTGTTTTATATCAGGTGAAAAAAGACTGGGAACAGGGCGATGTGTTCTCCTAATGCCGCTTTCTGTTAATATATTCCATAGTAGTCAACCTCTTGGCCTATACATTACTGCCTTTTACATTACTTCATTACCGTACATTTTGTTATTGATTTTGATTAAATCCATTTGGAAGTCAATATTCACAACACTAAAAAACAGAGGGTCTGTTAGACTATCATATACAGTACATTTATCCTCCTCCAGCACACCCCTGCCTGCACATTAAAAATAAAGATCTGGGAGGCCTCTGCCTTTTCAGGCATTCTCATCGCAGGCTGCTACCAAATCCAGAGCTCAAGCCCAATCTATCAATCACTGGGTGCTCTGAGTGTGCAGAGCCTGAAGATGCTGGGCACTCATAAAGAGTTAAAACAGCTCCGGCTTGCCTCTTCCCAGCTGAATGAGAGTTTCAGTTATTACCTACATGTTAGAGATGCTGTTTGTGAGACAGCTGACCATGCTTTTGCCCTGGCAGAGGAGGGCTTCAGGAGGGAAGGGGCCCCCGAGAAGGCAGCATCCTCCAGCCAGCTGAGATCATCCAGCTGTGACTAAAACAAAGTAACTCACCAACAGTGAAAATAACCAATCAGCTGGAGATGGGCTGGTCACCAGCTGGCTGAGGAGCTAGCACTCACCCACCTACTGTTGCTGAAGAGAATGCAGATGCAGTGCCCCTGAATGCTCCCCTACAAACTGCCAAAGATGGCGCCTCCCTCTCTCCACGCTTCCAGTCCCACTTTTGGTCATTCTACACACACAAAAAAAAAATGTTTGTGTAGTAATTTCTCAGATATGGAGAAACAAAGAACACCTTCTTCAAAAATATTGTGTTCATGTATTTGTGTGTGTGTGTATGTGTATGTGTGTGTGTTTGTTGGTATATGTATGTATGTAGGTGTGTGTGCCTGTGTGTTTGCATGCACATGTGTGTGCCTATATATGTGTGTGCACATGAATGTGTGCATGTGTGTATGCATGTGTATATATATGTGCATGTATGTGTGTACATGTAAATATGTATGTGTGTATGTATGTATGTATGTATGTATGTATGTATGTATGTATGTATGTGCCTGTGTGCATGGGTACAAGTGTGTTTGTGTATGTTTATGTATATATGTCTGTGGATTCCTGTGTACCAGAGATCTTCAATTATGCTCTTTTTATTTTTGAAGACTCAAGTTTTATTAGTGTCGTTAATGTGTCTCTGTATGACAGAATGCTATGTGTGTGGGGGGTGGTGCCTGGAAGGCCAGAAGAAGGCATTTGACCCCTTGGAACTATAGTTACGGACGGTTGTGAGTTGTCATGTGGGTGTGTAGAACTGAACTCAGGTCTTCTGCAAGAGCAGGAAGTGCTCTTCACTGCTGTCCCATCTCTTTAACCCCAGGGAAAGATTAAACACAAAACACAAGACAAAAACCAAGCACAAGTGGCTCACAGCCAACTGCAACTCTAGCTTCAAGGAATATTATGCTTTTTTCTGGCCTCCACAGGACCCTGCATACATGTGCAAATAAACACCACACACACACACACACACACACCCTGCAGGGACACACCTAAAAAACAAAATAACATTTATAAACATAACCGAATAATATTTGTAAGCTTGGTTATATTCCAACTAGCATCTTAGTGAACTTTAACAAGACAGTTTCTAAATATGGAGAAATCCAATCTGTGTAACTAACAGGAGACTGCTACCGGGAGCGTGTAAAGAAATTTGTAGATGAGTAAGTGAAGTGAGTAGGAAAATAGAGGCGTGAACAGAAACACACACTCACATATGTTGGAAGGGATTTTCCAATCATCCTGTGTTAGAGAGATGGAAGTTCGGTCCACAATGAGATACCGTCTTACACCAGCACAGTCTACGAGGCATTACCTTGTTGGCTCCGTCACAAAGGGACCAGAGCTGTAGAAATGCTCTAGCAGCTGAGGTGGGAGGGGGTGTACTGAGACTCCTCTGGAGCTTAGTCTGGCATTCTCCCTAGAAGCTGCTCCACACACCATGCAACCCATAGTCCACTTTTAAACTTTCATTGTTGAGATCAGCTTTTATTTTTCTCCTGCAATCACACATGCAAATGATATAGGAATGCTTATACATACATACATACATACATACATACATACATACATACATACATACAGCTTTCCTGATTATTCTTTATTTTATTCAATGATTGCTTAGTGAATACTACAACATCAGGCTTATTAATGCCTTTTAAATTATAAAGTGAACAAAGTACAGATTTTGCCTTAAGGAATATTCAGTATACTCAGAGAGGCATATGAACACCTGCAGTCTAATGTAGCCACTATAGAGATTTATAAATTCTTTTCTTTTTCTCTCTCATTTTTGATTAGTTTTCTGAGAATTTTGTACAATATATTTTGATCATAATTATCTCCTTCCCCCGAGTCCTCCAAGATCCATCACCCCTTTCCTATCCATCTGATTTTCTGTCATCTTTCCTTTTTTTTTTTTTTTTTTTTTTACTCCATCAGGTACAATTTGTGCTGATTATATTTGGACCTTCAGCTGCATACCTTTCTTTAAGAAAACTTATTGTCTTCTCCCAGAAGCTATCAATTGCCAACAGCTCCTGAGCTGTTGGGGGACTTCATGCCACCTCCCAGCTCCATGCTGGGATTTTTCTCTTTTGAATGTGAGCAGATCTTGCCTATGCTGTCCTGCTTGCTGTGAGTTCCTGTGTCACTGCTTTGCTTCTAAGTCTCTAAGTTTGAGGAAGTGGCTGGGGTCTCGGGCGGATGGGTGTGGGAGCAGGGTGTGGAGATTGCAGGGTCTGCCTGGGGTCTTGAAAAAGGGGAACCTTCCCAAGGGGCCACCAGATGGCCAGAAACTGGGGCCAAGTTGGGCAGGTCCTCCCAGGAATGGCTGGTGCCCAGGGATGGGACCTAGGGGCAGGCCTCTCTGGGTATGACCCCAGGCACTATGTTCATATCAGCATGGTTTGTAATAGCCAGAACCTGGAAACAACCTAGATGCCCTTCAACTGAAGAATGGATAAAGAAAATATGGTACATCTACACAATGTAGTACTACTCAGCAGAGAAACAATGACATCATGAGGTTTGCAGGCAAATGGATGGATCTAGAAAAATTCATCCTGAGTGAGGTAACCCAGACTCAGAAAGATAAACATGGTATGTACCCACTCATAGTAGGATACTAGATGTAAAACAAAGATGGCTAGACTGTTACTCACAACTCCATGGAGGCTACCTAGCAAACAAGACCCTAAGAAAGACACAGGGATCACCCAATGACAGAGAAATGGATGAGATCTACATGAACAACCTGGACGTGAGTGGGGGTAATGAAGGGCAAGGTTCGAGGGAAAGAGAACTTAGGGGAGCAGGAGAGCCCAGCTGGATCAAGAACAGAGGGGGAGAACAAGGAATAACAGACCATGATAAATGAAGACCACATGAGAACAGGAAGAATCAAAGTGCTAGAGAGGTCCCCAGAAATCCACAAAGATATCCTCCACTGTAGACTACTGGCAATGGCCGAGAGAAAGCCCCAACTGACCTACTCTGGTGATCAGATGGCCAAACACCCTAACTGCTGTGCTAGAAATTTCATCCAATGACTGAGGAAAGTAGATGCAAAGATCCACGGCCAGGCCCCAGGTGGAGCTCCAGGAGTCCAATTGGTGAGAAAAAGGAGGGATTGTATGAGTGAGAATTGTTGAGACCAAGATTGGAAAAAGCACAGGGACAAATAGCCAAATTAATGGAAACACATGAACTATGAACCAATAGCTGAGGAGCCCCCAACTGAATTCGGCCCTCTGGATAAGTGAGACAGTTGACTAGCTTGAACTGTTTGGGAGGCACCCAGGCAGTGGGACCGTGACTAGTCCTTAGTGCATGAGCTGGCTGTTTGGAACCTGGGGCTTATGCAGGGACACTTAGCTCAGCCTGGGAGGAGGGGACTGGACCCGCCTGGACTGAATCCACCAGGTTGAGCTGAATCCCCAGGTGAGTCTTTGCCCTGGAGGAGATGGGAATGGAGGGTGGGCTGGGGGGAAGGTTGGGGGGGCAGGGGGGACAGGGCAATCCATGGCTGCTATGTAAAATTAAATTAAATTATATCAAAAAAAAGTTCTCACTAGGAAACTTCTGTGGGTCTCCACAATTTTCTTAGTGTGACATTCTCATCTTGCTTCCTCTGTGTCTGGCTGATGACTCCTGACTTCATCCTTCCTCTTCCCAGAATTCTCCTAGTCTGGTCACCCTGCCTATACTTCCTGCCTGGCTACTGGCCAATCAGCATTTTATTAAACCAATTCGAATGACAAATCTTTGCAGTGTACAAGAGGATTATTCTACAGCATTTCCCTTTTTTTAAAGAAAAATTAATTTAATTTTACATATCAGCCACAGATTCCCCTGTCCAGTGCACAAAACTTAAGTCCAAGTGGATCAAAGACCTCAACATAAATCCAGTTACTCTGAATCTGATAGAAGAGAAAGTAGAAAGTAGTCTTGAACACATTGGCACTGGAGATCACTTCCTAAATATAACACCAGTAGCACAGACACTGAGAACAACAATCAATCAATGGGACCTCTTGAAATTGAGAAGCTTTTGTAGAGCAAAGGACATGGTCAACAAGACAAAGCGTCAGCCTACAGAATGGGAAAATGTCTTCACTAACCCCACATCTGACAGAGGGCTGATATCCAGAATATATAAAGAATTCAAGAAATTAGACATCAAAATGCACAACAGTCCAATTAAGAAACGGGCTATAGATCTAAACAGAGAATTCTCAACAGAGGAAGCTCCAATGGCTGAAAGACATTTAAGGAATAGCATTTCCTTTTTATTTGTCTAATTAAAAAGGAAGATTTTAACCTTAATATAGTAAAACAAAAACAGTTATTAAGTAAGAATTACAGTAACAATATCCAATCCATTTGCATTTGACAAAATTAGAGAAAAATACTTAATTTTCTATCTTATCTTGGTGAGTCTAAAGTTTTATATCTAGTTTACTTTCTATTATAACTAAGGAAAACTATAATTATAACTATTTAGTCTTCAACTCCATCAAAGACCCCCAAAGGATATAATGTTACCTAATGACAAGGATATCAGGCTGCTTGGACAGTCACCCAAAGTTCCTCTGCAATGTTGGGGCATCCATCTTCAGCCTACAGGCCCAGCATATCTGACAGGCTTATTTGTGAAGCAGGATTTTTGAAGAACTGTCTCACCTTGTCTTGGCAGAGTTCTGCAGTCACTTTCTTTTATGTCCTGCTTGTCCAATTTGTACAACATACTGTCAGCAGTTGAGGCAAGGGCACTTTCTTTTCCCACATGGCTAGCTTCTGCCATAAAGAAAACAAACTCCATATGGAGTTTCTTTGATGCCCATCATCCTCTTTGATGTAATTGCTGCTGCCAGGAGCTGATGTGTCTCATTGTCATGAAAAGCCTAAGTTATTAAAACATTTTAAATGCCTATTCTGTATGTCTTTGAAGTGTTTGAAGATTGCCTATCTATCTGAAATACATCTCTGTATAACCTTGAAAACATACCTAATATGACTATAGGTTTGCTATTATAGATGACTATTAATCTTTATTTCCTAATTATATATTACATTTTTAAATGAGGTGCATAAATATAATACCCTAAACAAGAGGAGAAATATACATACAGTATAACAAAATTAACTTTAAATTTGTATCAATAAACTAAAAACCACACTGGCATAAAATATAATGTTACCTAATGACATATATATATATATATATATATATATATATATATATATATATATAAGATTGACAGTTTTTTTGGATTAAAGTAGATTTAATAATCTATACTTTGCCCCAATCATTTCTATATCCTATCCCCATTTCTTCTTTTACAAAGAGATTGACTATGACCAATAACAATTTGCAATCAAACCCCCTGAACAAAGACAAACATCCACAATCCATTTTTATGTGGGCATAGTTTTCTAGGCTACTTCCTGCTGATTGGGGTTGCTGTTAATCTTATGGGGACCCTGAGGAAATTTAGGATTATGGTCAAGTCCTGACTGGAGTCATCTCTGAGGCTGGATCATCTCAGCTAGCAGCCTTAAAGCCTTTCTGAATGCAGAACTCAGAGGAAACTGCAGCAGAGGCACTCTGAAACATTGATTCATCTGGGCCATCTGTTCCTACTGGAGATTTTTTAGGAGGTCTTCCTCCATCAAATCTGATTTTCTTAACACAGAATGAACCCACAGCCTCTCATTCCCCGTGGAAATGAAAGCAGGCCCTCTTCTCCCAAGTGACATGTCTTTTGACTTGAATTCTGAAGTCAAAGCATTTTCAAAATATATATGTTGGATTAATCCCACAACGTTTATCATCAAATGTCTCCTAGGAGCTGTTGCTTCTTCCTCAGCTTTCCAACAATTCAAAGACAACACAATAACATACAGTATCCAGACTCCTGACTCCACCCTTCCTCTTCCCACAATTCTCCTACTCTGGTCGCCCCACCTATACTTCCTGCCTGGCTACTAGCCAATCAGCATTTTATTAAACCAATTCAAGTGACAAATCTTTACAGTGTACAAGAGCATCATCCTATAGCATGAACGTGCGTGTGCACACATACACTCTCTCTCTCTCTCACACACACACAGAAAGAGAGAGAGAGAGAGAGAGAGAGAGAGAGAGAGAGAGAGAGAGAGAGATGGGAAATTCAAATGTAGTTGCCATACAATAGGAGAGACAATACCCCATCTAGGCACCATATGCTACCAAGTAAAACCTTCAGTAAGAGGAATAAGTCACATCTTTTTGAGTCCTTTGCCAAGACACTCAAATGCAGAGAGTGAGAGACTTAGGTGTACATCCCACATGATATATATTTACCATATCCCTTCCCCCAAGGCTCAGGGGTCCACGTAGAAGAGTGGGTCAAAATACAGTCGCAGGAGCCAGAGGTGGTAAAAGGCTTTAAGGAAACAGCATTTTCTAGACACAACAAGGCATATGTACAGGTGAACTCACCAAGACTATAACAACATGTACAAGACCTACAGAAGTTCAAGCCATGCAAAATTTCAGCATGAAGGAAGGGAAGATGGCACAAAGTCCCAGCCCTAGTCAAAACTCTATTCCCCAAAATATGAGTATAGCAACCATTCCCGGGCAGGCCTTATGTGCAGGAACAGCTGGCCAACACTAACTGATGTGCTAAGGAGAGATAGAGAGTGAAGGCTGGCTTGGGGCAGTAGCTGGACGACAGTAATCATAAAGCCAGTCAGTGCAAACTTGTAGCACGCTCATCACTCTTCAGCATGAAAGACACAAAACAAAACCGCTTTACACTTGAGGGTCAGTTTCAAGGTCCTGAAACTGATGATCTGAGAGAGTGTAACCAACATGGAGAGCAGATTGAGTAAGCCACAGCGAATGCCCTCCTCTGGGAAGCAGACTTGATTAACTATGGAAGCTGTAAGATTAAGTGTTGCCTCAAATTGTTAAAACATATGGGACCATATGATTTAATGATGATTTTACTTCAATAAGAAAATGCCCAAAGATGTAGCTCAGTTCATAGAGTGCTTTCCCAAAACACACAAAGTCCTGGGTTCCAGCCATGGCAGTGCAGAAGCCAGGCATGGTAGTAGAAGCCTGTAATCCCAGCACTTGGGTAGTGGTGGCAGGAAGATCAGGAGTTCAAGGTCATCCTCAGTTACAGGAACTTCATGAGACCTAGTCTCAAAAATCAACCAATCAACCTAACAACCAGTAAACTTGAATAAAATAAAATAAACAAAAAAGATACTTTCTGTGTAGTTTGAGGGCCCATGCTCTAAGCAAAGATGTTTAAATTACCAAAAGTCTTTACAGTTTCTTCCCAAGCCCTGCTACAGTTCCTCATTATAGTGTCTTTTTTCTGCCATTTGGAGTCTGTTCACAGTCAACCCCATACAACGTGTTTCCCTTGTATTTCCTGGGAATATTTTAGAAACCTGAATAACACACTGTTCTTCAAGTTGACAGTTACAAATGGCTTCATCTCTAGCCACATCTTCATGACCTCGATTACCACATTAAAATATTGTTAGCAAATTAAAATTCAAACAGCATTTATTACAGGGATCAAGTTTATTTTACAAGTAATTTACATATTGTCACTGACTCTGTGCCAGTTGCTTACAATTTTGGCCTTGTTTGTGGGAGAGCAGCCAGCTCTAATGCATAGGACAGAAGACAGAGACATCATTCATCAGGAGGCTTTCTTTCTCCAACTGTAGGGTATTTAGAGAAATGGGGCAGCATGCCATAATCCAGTACAGGTGATCAGCCTGGCTCTTTGGCATATTTTAATTTTGAAGAAGGCACAGTACTGGTTCCCTATGTTTAGCTTCTAGGGCAGTAAACACTTGAGGACTGAAGGAAGGAGGGTGGGTTTCTAGTTGGTAAATTTGTGTGTGCGTGCGTGCGTGTGTGTGTGTGTGTGTGTGTGTGTGTGTGTGTGTGTTGCCATTTGCCATTTTTGTATAAAACAGAGTCTCTTATTAATGTGGACTCACCAAGTAAACTAGACCAGCTGTCTGGTTAGCCCCAGGGATCTGCCTTTTTCCAGTTCCCCATTGCTGGAATTACAAACATATACCATGACATCTGTTTTGTTCATTTGTTTGTTTTAGAGAGGGACAAGGTCTCTCCATGTATCTGGCTGTCCCCAACTCTCCAGCAGACAAGGCTGGCCTCAAACTCATAGAAATCCTTCTGCCTTACCTCCTGAGTGCTGGAATTAAAGGTGTATGCTGCTTTATCCAAGCCAATACTGAACTCTTAAAAACATGAATTTGGGCCGGGTGGTGGTGACACAAGCCTTTAATCCCAGCACTCGGGAGGCTGAAGCAGGCAGATCTCTCTGAGTGCAAGGCCTGCCTGGGCTACAGAGTTCCAGGAAAGGCACAAAGCTACACAGAGAAACCCTGTCTTGAAAAACCAAAAAAAAAAAAAAAAAAAAAAAGAAAGAAATTTTAGGGGCTGGGGATTTAGCTCAGTGGTAGAGTGCTTGCCTAGCAAGTGCAAGGTCCTGGGTCTGGTCCTCAGCTCTGGTTAAAAAAAAAAAAAAAAAAAAAAAGAACCCATGAGTTTGAGGGATTAACTTTGGCCTTCAAGCTTGTATAGTGTGCATTTTGTACATGTAGCCATGTTCCCAACCAACCTGTCAACTTTTCTTAATTTCATCTTTCTGCTCAAGGCTCCAGACAGCATGGTTGTGGAGAGCAAGGGAGTGGAGTGAGACCGGGTTCGAATTCGAATTCTGGCCCTTGTATATTTAAGCTGAATGACCTTAAGCTGTTCAGTCTTTCTGCACCTCAATTCACCTGGGTTTAAAAACAGGACTGACTAATTATGATGTGTAGCTGGGGTTTTTCTCTCCAGCTCCTGCCAAGCCCCTGCAGTCCCACAGCCCACGTATAAAATAATCACTTAGACACTTATATTACTTATAAACTGTATGGCCACGGCAGGCTTCTTGTTATCTACTTCTTCTATTTTAAATTAAACCATTTCTATTAATCTATACTTTGACGCATAGCTGGTGGCTTACCTGTACCTTACATCTCGCTTGTCATGGTGACAGCTGGCAGCGTCTCTCTGCCTCAGCCTTTTTCTTCCCAGAATTCTCCTCTCTCCTTGTCCCACCTGTAATGTTGCACACCTCCTGGAGCTGCTTTGAGGTTTAGATGGGTTAAAACAACAGTACCCCACATAATAAGCGCCAGGGAAGCTGTGGCTCTTTACGCCCAACTCTGCATGTTCCGTGCGGTGTATTTCTGTCTGGGCTTCTTCCCCTTTCGGTCACAGCGTTGATAGTAGCTCTGCTCTTCCAGACAAGCTGTCATTTTGCAGTGAGCACGCACTCAGAGTCTATGGTTCCCAGTCTGCTTCAGTTTTGTTGACTGGAGTCAGGAAAGGAGAGATTCTGGCCTTGTTGACAGAGTCAAGATGGCGGGGCCTTGAGGATTTTGCCCTTGCTGCTCTGTCCTTTCAAGACTCACAGCCCATTTAGTAGTTGCTGGAGCTTTCTCCATGAGAACAACTGGTAAACCCAAACTAATTCAGTCTTTCCCTGTGTGGCGAGGGCAGGGAGGCTTCAACACTTGGTAACCCATAATTCAGATTTTTGTTTTCCTACTGTGATTCTTATTAGAGCAATGGAGTTCCTCAAAAGCGGTGGATCTGAACTTGTGTCCCCAGGCCCAGCATCACACGGAATAGACAGAAATGGGAGTTCTCAGTTTCCACTGGACCTGAGGAGTCAGAAACTCGACAGGCCTTCCACAGGTCTCATCTACCTGCCAACATTTGAGAAATTGCTCCAAAGGGCCAAGGGCCGTGGTGGTTCCCCAGGCTGGAACACAGCAGCAGTAACTCCTCCCAACAGTGAAGGTACCTCAGGCACCCTCACAAGCAGCCAGGGGTTGCTGTACAAACATGGTGGAGTAACTGCTCTGAGCTAAGGCGTAGTGGTAGATGCCTTTCGTAGATGAGCTTATTCAGGTTTCACTGAAGGACTGGGGAGATGGTTCTGTTGATCAAGTGCTAGCTGTGTTAGCACGGGGACTTGAGTTCCATCCTGCACCCATCGAAAGGCCAGGTATAGTAGCAAATGTTTCGAAGTCCCCTGAAGAGACTGAGACTGGAGGATCTTGGGGCTCACTGGCCAGATCATCTCGGTGGATCAATGAGATCCAAGTTCAATGAGAGACTCTGCTCAAAAAATTAATGTGGAACATGCTGGGTGAAGACAGCCACAGGAGACCTCGGGCCTCCCATCTATGCATACACATTTACGCACTAATGTGTACACACATAGGAATTGTATGCTCCTGTGGACACACACACACACACACACACACACACACACACACACACTTTAACCACAGGTCTGTTATAAAGGTAATAATATCTCTGTGTTGCAGTGCTGTGGGAACAGAAACTTGAGATATAAACCTCTCCTGTGGGGGGAGTGGAGAGCACTGCACAGATCCAGAGACCAAAAGCTGACTCGGCTTCATCCCCCAGCTCACACTTCTGTCTATTATTCCATCAGAGGTCCAAGTCTTCTTTGTGCTTAGCTTAAGTACTTATTATTTCAGATACATGTTCTATTTCTTTTTAAATTTTTTTTTTAAATGTGATGTATTTGTGTGTATATGTATATGTGAGCTTTATAGACAAACCTGAGATTGGGGTTTGGGGATACAGCTCAATTGATTAAGTGTGTGGACTGGAGTTCTGAGTCATAGCACCCACATAAATGCTGGGTGGGTGTGGTTGTCCACCAGGGAATTGCATTCACTAGTCTAGCCAGCCCAGATGAATTTGTGAGCTCCAAGTCAGTAGGAGACCTGGTCTCAAAAACGAACAAAAAGACGTGGATAGTATCCAAGGAATGACATTTGAGAATGTCCATTGGCCTTCATAGGCATATGAACATGTATACAAACCTGCACACAGGGTTTCATGCAAATGTGTGTGAACATCTTCTCTACAGAGTTTGCTGAGAGTTTTCCATTTGACCTATGCCTTACAAAGCACCATGTGTGATGAGAAAGAAATGCAAAATAGAGACCCTTGCTCTCAAGGATCTGGCAACAAACTTTGTCCTCTCTGTTATCAAGATCAGTTTTAATAAAATGTTCTCTTTTGCTTCAGGCCACTAGTGACCATCCTCATGTTAAAATCACTTTGGGGGCTAGGGAAATGGCTTAGCCTTTGAGAGTGCTTTTTGCTCTTGTAGAAGACCTGGGTTCTGTTCCCAGCGCAAACATTGGACAGTTTCCAACTGCTGGTATATCCAACTCCAAAAAGTTGTATTTCTGGTCTCCTCTAGCACCAGGACACATATTCACATAGCCACACACATACACATAACTTAAAAATAATAAGATAAAACTTAAAAAAAAGAAAGTAACCAAGTCATATTAGAAGCTAGAATGAGGACCAGGGCTGGAGCAAAGGGAGGCGGTGGGAGAGAAAAATGGGGATGAATAGGGTCAAAAGATATAATATGTGTAACATGAAAATGTCGCAAATAACCTATTAGTTTGCATAATTAATTTATATTAATCTTAAAAAGAAAAAACAGAATCATGTGATATATGCCATAGAACTAGTTATGTGGAAAAAGTCAGTTTGCTAATAAAATGAAGGGCAGAAGGGATGGCAGTAACATGGAGTCCTTTCTAGGCATGAGGCCAGAACCTTGTTGGCAGTTCCAAGCGAGCATAACCCCTGTGAAAAAAATCATTAAATTAGGCCAAGATCCAATGGACTTAAATTTTCTGTTTTTGATTGCTTGCTGTGAGGGACCCAATGGCATGATTTAAAATGGTGATTTAATGTGGGAAGAGGCGAGGGACTCTGAAGCCTCAATAGCACAGCCATATAGTTCTAATCAAATTAGTCCATTATGTGCAAACTGATTGCTGGTGGCTAGATTTACATGATGTTTATGGTATCGGAATATCTGACAAAAATTGATGTCAATATTTATGCCTCTATAAATTACTCATGCAGCACTGTTATGATGGCTTCTAATCAAAGTGGAACCAAACTAATTGACCTTTAAATCCAGAGGACTTTGTAACCCAAAGCTCACTCATACTGGGACAAGAGACTGCTCTCCGAGGAGGCAGGAGCCTTCGGAGTACTGTAATGGCCTTCTCTGAAAAATTAATTGTGCATTCTGCAAGAGCTGATCCCAACAAACCACGAATTGTCGACATGCCTTAACCCCATCTGTTTTTGAACTGCTGCCATGAAAGTCTATGACAACCAGAAATAAGGCTTGATGCTCAGGCCATTGGAATATTGCCTTTCTGTTGTTTTCCATTTTTTTATTATTTGCTTATGTATATGTGTTTGTTTCCACATGTGTGTATGTGCATATGTGTGCAGGTGTCAACACAGGCCAGAAGAGGGCATCAGAAACTTTGGAAGTGGAGTTATAGGTAGTTGTGAGCTGCCCAATGTGAGTGCTGGGAACCAAATTCAGGCCCTGTGTAAGAGCAGCAAATGTTCTTAATGCTGAACTATCTCTCCACTCCTATTTTTCAGTTTTTTTTGAGATAGGAAATGCTTGCTCTTTTCCTTTAAAGGTAAAGTGAGCTAACTGAGCAAAAAACTTCATTTTTATTTCTTTATTATTTATTTTTGTGTATCTGTGTATGTGTGTGTGCATGCTTATGTGTGTACATGGCTGACAGCTAGAGAACAACGTTGGATGTCATTCCTCATGTACGTATTTCTGAGTCAGGGTCTCTCAGTGGCCCTGAATTTGTCAGGTGTGGTAGGCTGGCGGGTCAGTGAGCCACTGTGATCTGCCTGTCTCTGTCTCCCCAGCTCTGGGATTATGAGAGTACACCACCATGCTCTATATTTTAAAACGTGAGTGTTAGGGATTGAACTCAGGTCCTCATGTTTACAACATAACCACTTCACTGACTGAGCTGTTTCCCCAGTCCCTCTTTTTTTTTTTTTTTTTAATGTAAACGTATTATTTGGGGACAATATGTTTACTGAAAAATGATAGATTTGGTGCTCTTTGATGGGAGAGATTCCAGTTTATTTATTTATTTTTGTGATCTCACTGTATAAGGAGCACAGCCCCAGCTACAGTATTAAGCTAGGATTAGTTTTGTTTCCAGGAAGCCTTCAGAAAGCCTAGAGCAGTTAGGAACACCTGCATTTTACCTCCTGCAAGGTTTCATTGTTTCCCAGATGGAGCATAACCTTGGCTTTTCTAGTCTTCTGTGAGCAGCAAGCCGATCTGGGTTTGATTAATTTCTTCAAAGCATAGTCACTTGAAACATTGTTCTTTGGATATCTCCTATTAAGAACACTAACTGAAAGAATGAATTTGGGGAATGTACGTAACAAAGGGGATGAAACCTGGTCAGAACATCAGGATTCTAGTGCTGTGGCCTTGAGCAAACTTCTGGCTGAAGTTTTGGCTTCCACAAGTGTAAAACAATCTATTCTGGTAGATTCCTATCAGGTTGGAAGTGGAACTGGTTCCCTTCCAAGCTTGCAGGGGTTCGAGACTGCACTGCACAGCTGTTCCCTACCTTGCCACTTCCCACCACAATGACAAACAAGTGAAGGCAATGGGCTGAAGTTATTACACACACTCTGTGTCCTTTGATGAATGCGATCGACTAAAGACCCCCCGCGAATTTGAAGTTCATCAGTCACGTCTTTGACGAGCTCACATTTTCACCACTCAGCTCCAAACCCTTCTTGTCTTATACTGAAAAGATTTCTATCTGCATTTTGGAGAGGGCTGCTTGGTCTGGTTAGAAAACCTCATTACTTTTCTTACAGCAGACTCAGTGGAGCCTTCTCTCTTGAATTGAATCATACGATTCTCTATTAGGCAGACATTTAATACTATATCGCCTATATTGCTCAGTATTCCTCTCTGTTCTTTTATTTGCCCTTTGGAAATGCCTCAGGAGAAGCAATTGAAAGATGATATTTCTTTCAAATAATCCTCCCATCTCGGGAAAGCAGTGTTCTAAAGATAATTATTTAAACAAACCATACTACCCAATTTTCTAATATTTATCAATTTAAACTCCCTCAAATAGTGCACAGGGAGAATAAATAATTAAGTGATCAGAAAATAATATACATTAAAGGAATACTTGAAAAATTCTTTCAGGATGATGAGTGCTTACCAGGTTTTCCTAAATTGCTCAAGCTGTCTACTTGTTATCTATGGGTTAAAAAGGTCATCCCAGAATCCCTTATGAACAACAAATAACTTCCATTACTAGACACCTATGTTTATTGAATGAAATGAGAGACTATTAAAACAATTATATAATTATCTCACAAAAATACTTGAGAAGCAGATATGACATGGCTAAATATTATTTTTAAGTTAAACATCATCCTAGGAAGACCTTGCCTACCTCCAAATTTCCGTGGTTGTAGTAAATTCACAATTCAGATGGTCTAGCTTTCTATTGGTGGGTGATAAATGACACCCTTTAGTAGCCAGGAAAAAGCACCGTTTCGCTGCGGTGGTGGTTTTCTGAGTGCAGAATGGGGAGACAATTCACTGGGTGGGTCATTTTGGATCTTGTAGCATCAGCCACCGTTAATTTTAAATGGGGCGTCACTCGCACCCCTGTCTACTTCCCGGGGACTTATGTAGTAACTTTTCTTACTGCTGCAACAAAATGCCAGACAAAAACAAGTGAAGGGAGGAGGAAATGGATTATTTCAGCTCACAGTTGGAGAGTACACTCATCAGGTGGGGAAGGCAGGGCCACAGGAGCATGCGGAGCCTGGTCACAGTGCATATGTAGTTAACAGAACCCCAGCTTCTTTGACCTTCCAACATGGACTGACTGCAGATCAGCATCTCTCTGGGAATCTTTTTGGTCTTCTGCCTCAGCAGGAAGCTGAGGCTTCTGGACTTGAGGACTGTGTAGCTCCTAACCTGCCCACCTCCAGCATTCAGGCATTCCCGGACTTTGTAGCCGGTATCATGTAAGGCAAGCTAATCTGTCGTCTCTGTAATGTGTGCTCACTTATTGGTTCTCTTCCTTTAGAACATGCTCCTTTGCGTTTCCAGTCTCGGCTCACCTCTAGCTCTGCTGTGCTGTCTAACTGTGGTCTTGGTTCTTACTTTAGAACTTAAACAGTCTACCTCATTCTTCATCGGGCACTTGGTTCCCACTGAACTTCATGCTGGAAGCATGGATCTAGAGTCTTTCTGATGCTCTTTGCCCATGACATAGCATCACCTCCCCACCCCCCACCCCCACTGAAGCTTCTACTGGCCATCCTCTAAGCGGCTCCCTGTCAGTCCTGTCTGTGACATGCTCTGGTCCTGCTTAGCACTTAACTGCATCTATTTTTTTTTTTTTTTTGCCTTTTATTCATTTGCTGACAGTGTCATTTTTATATAGCTAGGTCCTAGTACCTGGTACCAATTTATCTGGGTAAGAGTACAGCACCTATCAGTTATATAAATGAAATAACCACACAGATAAATGAAAAATGTGTTTGCCTTTATGTTACTGGTTCTGTAGTGACAAAGTCAAAGCGTGTCTGAAAATGCACACACACACACACACACACACACACACACACAAGAGTGAGGGGTAGGAAGAAAGAGTAAAACTGATTATTTCTCAGCATAAAAAGAGAACAAAATCTTATTTCTTTATTTCATGTTGGCAGTTCCCAAAAATAACATAGGAAGTATTTGGAATGAAATATACCAAGACGCTCCCTCGTATCAGGGGCTGCCTCGTGGAGTCACAGAGTCAGATATTACTCTTTCTTGCCCTTGTTTCTCAAGCAGCTGAAAAACGAGCATTTATTTTCATGAATGGAGGCATCAGAAATTCCATTCCAGAAATATGTAATGCTTGTGACCACGACCTCTTTCCTCCTCCTCATTAGCTAAGCAGGGTCACTGTCAGGGACCTCTACTCCAACCAGGCTATAGGACAGGACAGCTGAGTGAAGGGGATGCAGCAATCCTTAGCCACTGGTTCTGAGTGTAAAGACCTTTTCTGTTTGCTTGTCTTTCATTCTGCATAGTTTTGAGACAGCAATATTTTATTGACTTACGTCCTGCAGAGTTCCACTGTTTTTCTTTGTTGATTTCAATAGGCAATAGATTGGGCGACACAAAAATACTATTATTATTATTATTATTATTATTATTATTATTATTATTATTACTTGCTGTTTCTGATTGGCAACAATGGCTAAAACCTTCAGTACCAGCTACTGAGGTAGCAGCAGCTCCCAGTGATTTTTGACCTACTATGTACCAGATCCTGGATTTTGTAATTTGTAGGCCGTGTTGATGTATGTCTTTAAATAAGTGACAGTTTCCATCCAGAGTCCATTGTCAGAAACAGTAAGCTTCCACAGCAATCCAGAGAGGGGTAGGTTCAGGTGTTTTGTAGTGTGTCACACAAGAGTGATGGTGTCTCCCTGTGTGCTTTAAAATGTGTCGGTGATACTTGATTTGCAATGACACCTGATGGCTGGCCAGCTTTCTCTCATTCATTATCTGATTTAATCCTCGGGATCTAAGAGGGAGATAATCTCGTTCTCATTTTGCTGATTGACAAGAGGAGGCAGCAAGGAAGTGGAAGAACTGGCCTGTGAATCGGAAACCCTTGTGGCAAAGAAAAATCAGTGGTAAATATGTGTGCCAAAGGAAATCTTAACTTTGTAGAATTGTGCTATTGCCCAGAATTGATGTTTAAAACTCTAACTTATTTCTAAAGGTAATTTGTATCAAATGTTTACTTTTATTTCTTTTAAGTTATATATATATATATATATATATATATATATATATATATATATTCATCATAACTATTTTCACAAATAATCAATGTTTTAAATATTATGCAGTTATGAATTATTCACACACACACACACACACACACACACACACACACACACACATCTTTGAACTAACAAAAGAGCTGTCCATTTTTAGGACCAGTGTTTCTGGCAAAAACAGGAATTGATTTGAAACTGAAATGCAATTGAAATTCTATAGAGCAGTCTGTGGAGTATGGATTTGCAAAATGACTATTTTCCAAAATGCATATTAGTATTTGAGGCAAGAATCTTTTATTCTTCGATGTCCTTGAAAGAGACCTAGGCTGGGAAGGATTTCCTCTCTTTGAATCTCTCAGTGATGTCATTTTAAGTGAAATAACCACTCAGAGCGACGGGGACCGTCGTCTATGGCTCTTGCGGGCAGTACAGCCCCAGGAGTCAAACTGAACAATTTGCTTCCCATCTAGAGAAAGACACATTTGTTAATACAATATGAGGAATGGATTCAGATTCCGATGGGGCTGCGCTCTACATCCCAGCGGCAGAGCCTCTTCTTAGCTAATAAATAAACCCTGATTGGAAATTTGGAGGCCAGGGATTTGAGAAAAACCCCACCAGAACTGCTCACTTCATGCTTATGCCACGTCTCTTTGATGTTTTTCTCCTTGTTTGGAGCCATGTAAGTAGCAGGTGGATTGTAGCAGCGCTTTCTTGCATTGCAGTGAACGGCACCACCAATGAGGAGCGTGAAAGCCCCTTGAGAGTTTTCGCTGAACAACTGCAATAAGGATCGTATGCCCTTAAGGAAATTTAAAACAACAACAACAACAACAACAAAATAAATCCCTTTCATTTTCATGTCTTGGTCTTGTAAATGTTTACCACAGGGGGAAGAAATGTACTGAAAAACATTTCTGATTCTCTCCCCCAAATACCCTATTTTGTCTTTGTAGAAAACAGATTTGGTGTTGTTTCAGAATGGCTGACATGTGTTAGGGATACTTCTGAAGGTACTTGGGGGAATCTGTTTTATAAATCAACATTTGAATGAGACTGTTTAATGAATGAGTATGAGAATGTTTCTGGGGGTTAACAGTCAATATTATTACAGTCTCACCACTGTAATTTTGAATGAGATCTGTATAACCTTTGAAAATTTGAAAGGTCTTAATTTGTTGTATTACAGGGATGTCTACTCATTTTCATGTGGAAAGGCTTTTTTCTTCCTAATGTTCTTTCTTTAACAGTGTCCCAATTCCAAGCTCTATCTGTGAGCTCAGATATATTGGACATTGTTTTTAACAGGTCAACAAAGTGACATATGGATCTGAGCCAAGCTACAGCAGAGGGCATCCATCCTCTGTTGAAGTAGCTGAAAGAACAAATTAATATGCACATCATAACACTGAGCTGGGCTGTCTTTCTTTGCAAAGGATCAGGTGGATTGCCAAGGTAAGGCAGGTACCCTTTTTGATATCTGAAATTGGCTGGCCATGTGAGCGGGAGGCATGGAGGATGACCTAGATGGGAATTCAAACAGTAGCCTCCATCTTCAACACAGAAGCCCTCACATCTTAGGATGCCTGTAGAGGCCAACATTTAGAAAATGGCATGCTGACTATCATCATTCATTGGTGGCTCAGTTTTCAAGTTGGCCACGCCCTGCCAAAACCCACCTTTGATGCTTTTATGGCATTCTAGGTAGGATATGTTTTTACAAGATAGCTTCCAGATATTTTTCATACAGGGGGGAAAGTGTGACTCTTGCTTCAAAGCTTCTTAGTGTAGGAAAAACTCAAAACTTGAAATGTTGAAGCAAAACTGTGGGGCTGAGGGGGTAGCACTTCTAGGAGTTGAAGCACTTGCCTGCACTAGTGAGCATGAAGACCAGAGTTCAAAACCCCAGACCCTACGTAAATGCAGGACGAGCTTGAGAGCCACCTGTCATGCCAGCTTTGGGAGGAGGAACCCAGATCCCTGGAACAAGTTGACTGGCAGGACCAGCTGTAGTGAGAAGCCCTGGGTTTGATTGACAGACCTGTGAAAGAGGGATCAAAGATTTCTAACATCAACCTTGGGCCTCCACAGACACACAAACACATGTGAACATGCACCTGAATACACGTGTACACCCATATATATGCACACATACCGTACACACATACACCTTGAAAATCAAGACCTGTAAAACTCCTATTAGCCCTTGGAAAAAAATGATCAATTTTCTTTAGTCTAAAACCTAAACTACTTCACAGTCAGCCTTAGTTTTCTTATGGTATATTCCGTAGCCCAAATGCTAAAACAAAATGTGGCCCCCATTTTCCCAACTTTAAATCAGAGTTTAGACTTTCTTGAGAGATGAAAGCAGAAAATCAAGCAGAACAATATTCTCTGTGCCTGTGACTTCGCCATCAATCAAAACCTCTGATATTTCCTTGTCACAATACAGATGTTGTTTATCGGACCATGTGTTCATAGCTCATGCCTTAAAATTTACGTTGGCTGTTAGACCCAATTATAAATTATTAGAAGACAACACAAATTACATTTTCACGTGTATTTTCTTTTATTTAAAAAAAGGTTTTATTTTTAGCTATGTGAGGGTTTATACACATGATTGTAGGCATGTGGGGAGGCCAGAGGAGGGAGTTGGATCACCTGGAGCTGAGTTTACAGAGATGTGAGCTGCCTGACACCCGTGCTGAGAACTGAACTTGCAAGAACAATGCATACGCTTAACAGCTGGACCACCTCTCCAGCCCCACCCCATCTTTTCTCTTTTAATACAGAGTCCCCTTGTCCTCTTTCCACCACCTCTGTCCCATGTTTCGTTCCCTCTCTTCCTAATCAAGACAACTCTGCTCATGCCTAGGATGATCTGCCCACATGGAGACACTTCACGTAGCCATACCTGCAGTGTCCCAGCTCTTTTGCTACTCAAGGTAAAAATGTTACCAGGCCAAGTTTCAGAGATTAGAACACGGATCTCAGGGGCATGTTCTTCAGCCTCTTGCAAAATGTCCCCAGAAATCACCCAAGGCCAACTTAAAAGTACACCCTGCAGAAGGATTTGAGCATCTCTGAGCATGCCTGCTGCTACCAATCAAAGAGTAGTCTAAACAGGAACACACAGAGTCTACAGACATCAGCCTAAACCTATGAGAAAGCAGACCATGGGGCCACTGCCTACACTTTTCCCTCAGCTCTCCAGAGCAAGGCAGAGACATGCATGCAGACTGTTTTCTTTTGATGGCTGCCCTCTACCCCATTATCCTCACTGCCAGTTTTGTCCCTCAAAACCCTGAATGTAGATGGATTGTCAACCCATAGTCTTACTTTACCCAGGCCATAGGCTATGTCTTCTGTTTTCCATTAAAATTCTGATTACAGGCAACCAGAACTGACATACTTCTCCAGGCCAAACGCCGTTTCCAAATCTCATTCTTTTAGATTGGTGCTCCATGTATTTCCTTTCTGGGTCCAAGCAATCTTACTTTTCTATCAGTATAGCCAATACTTGATTTTTATAGAGAATACTATATTCAGTTTTTCTTCACATGTAAGTGTGTGTGTGTGTGTACATGTGTGTGTTGAGATCTGTGTTGGGTATCTTCTTCAGTCAGTCTCTACCATATTTATTTATTTTCATTAAAAATTGTTTATATGAGTGGTTGGCCTGCATGTATAAATGTGCACTACAGGGGATATTGACCTGTTGACCAGAGATGTAAGAAGAAAGTGTTGGAACTGGGGTTAAGATGGTTCTGAGCCACTGTGTGTATGCTGAAAATTGAACCCAAGTCCTCTGGAAAGAACTGCAATTACTCTTATCTGCTGAGCTATCTCTCCAGCCCTATATTTATCTGTTTATTGGGGGGGGGGGCAGGATCTCCCACTGAATCTGAGCTTACTGTAGGCCAGGCTGGGTGAGCTCCAGGTATCTGGCTTTCTTCCTTCCCAGGACTGGGGTTACATGCATGCACTGCTGCACTAGGCTTTATGTGGGTGCTGGGGGTTGAACTCAGGCTCTCATGCTTGCATGGCAGCCCTTTGCTGGCTGAATCGTCTGCCTAGCTCCTATATTCAGGTTTTATTGTTGTTTTCAGTCTGGAGATCCCTCTACAGAGTACCTGGGTCTCCAACATCCCCACCCAGGGTACCTTGTGCCAGACCCCTCTTCAGCAGACCCAGTACAGTGACTCTGCTCCTTTCCTTTGGGTCAGCCTGACTCATGAGTTGCTGTTTAACAGCTATGTGGCCACTGCTGCTAATTAGCCATCACTGTGGGGGAGCTTCAGGTTGTTCTGAAGCTAGTGAAGGAAAGGCAAATTCAATGACCCGATGGTTCCCTTCTTCTTCGATTCTAAAGTCAGACCCCAAAGTTCACCTCTTTTTCCTCGCACATTCTCCTTACTCTGTGTTGTGTAGGACTATTCTCTGAGCCAAACAACAGCAATCACAAGGCATCTATACCTGTGTCCACTTGCAAGACATGACCCCAACTGGGCTTGTTGGCCATTTATAGCCCTAATAGAGGGGCAGGGAGGGTCCCAAGACCCTCACCTGAGTATCCAGCCATTCTGCTCCATACCACCTGTTGTAGGCAACTCTGCCCTAACTGCCTTGGGGAGGAGCTAGCGTATATCGGCTGGGGAAGATTGGGGGAGGGTGCTCCACCTATGAAGCCATGGGACAGCCCTCATTCCTACTGGGAAAAGACTTTCTGTTGTGACATTTTGGGGGAAGAACACTCACTCACCCCTGTAAGTAACTTATGCTATGTACATAAGCCCAACAAACTCATCACCTCCCCCCGCCAATGAACTTCAATAGAATTGGGCCTCAGTTTGTTATTGGAACCTTAGGAGAAGGAAGTGATATTTATGTCTCCCCCAAGGAAGGAAATTTAGCAACATCCTTCATGAAGCTAGGCAAAAGAATTTTATGCAAATTCTTTTATATAAGGCTTGGTACACCCTCAATGAATGTTATCCATTACTTAGTTATGATCACGGGGTGAGTGAAGTGGCCATTACTCATTTCTTTGATGATTTTACTTCTGTGTGTTCACTGATGAGAAAGATTGGGCATTCACAGCTCTGGGAAGATTTTCTAATCTGTATAAACTGTATCTCAATTCTGTCTGCACATTCAGTGGAACTGAGGAGCCTCCCTCCTCATGCTGACCTTCATCAGCAGGTGAACCACAAGCCACAGAGTAGGGACCAAAATCTACACGTGCAAAAAAAAAAAAAAAAAAAAAAAAGATGAGGAAGAAAAAAAAATCTCAGCTCTGCAAGCACAGGCTGGGCCAGGCTTCCCCCAGAGATGCTGCTACCCTGAACTGGAGGAAGGTCCAGTTATTGTGATGGATGTGTTAGGGATGCAGCATGCTCGTGTAGCAAAGAGGGTGATTCTGAGCCTATTACTCTAGCTGGCAGTCTGGTGTTGCCCATGTATTCTGTCTCAGGAAGACACCCAGAGAGAAATAAAGCGTTCTAGCAAGCCAAGACAAAGAAATATTCATATGAGGAGGAGGCAGTGGCAAGGTGGGGTGGTGAGAGCCAGAAGAGGGTGTGGAAGAGGGGGAGACTCGAACTGTGGGAAAGAGCACAGGTTGACCACAGGAAGAGCAGGGAAAGGAGGAAGGACTGAATGGCTAAGGGCGATCCTGGGTGTGTGTGACAACTTCCAGGAAAGCAATAATAAGGTGACACCCATCTCCTATTCCTCCTGTCTTCTGATGTCTCTTATTAGATGGATTTAGCTGGACACCAGCCAGCAAGGGGGCTGGGCAATCCACCAGCAGATAACGCAAAGAGTTTAGAGGGAGTAGCTACCCTTTGCTTCCTCAGCTTTCCTGTTGCCTTTCAGCTCTCTCTCTCTCTCTCTCTCTCTCTCTCTCTCTCTCTCTCTCTCTCCCTCTCCCTCCCCCTCCCCCTCCACCCCTCTCTCTCTCTCTCTGTGTGTATGTGTGTGCACGTGTGTATGTGTGAATGGAGACCAAAGACTGGACTCAGGTGTCATTCCACAGACATGAACAAAATTGTTCACCTGATTTTTTGAGACACAGAATTTCACTGAGATCAGAGGATCGAAGAGTAGTCTAAGTCTAGGCTAACTGTCAAGAAACCATAGGGATCCCCTGGCCTCTGCTTCCTCTGTGCCAAGACTGTAGATATACACTACTAAGCCTGGCTTTTTAATGTAGGTCCTGGGATCAAACAGTTTCTCATGCTTGTCTGGCAGTCCCTTCACTGAATGGATGGACTATCTCCTAAACTTCCATCTTGGCCTTCTTCTGGTGTCCTTGAAGTCTTCCACTGGTGCTTTGTGAATGATACGTGCAACTGAGAATAAGCATGTGTTGCATAGCTGCATTTGTGTGGCATGAGGGACAAAGAATCAATTTGGCTGACTATACCCAAATTTTTGTCTGTTACAGAAAGCCACCTCATTAGGGTGGCAAGGTAGAACTTTTCCAAGAGTGCTGAAATGGGGTTTAGTCATCGGGATAAAGAAAGGGTTCAACTTTGAATGTAAAGGAAAGAGGGACTGTGTAGACAGGTGTGTCTTCCAGTGGGCTTTCTATTGCTGTGATAAACACAATGGCCAAAAACAACTTAGGGAGGAGAGAGTTTGTTACATCTTAAGTGCTACAGTCCATCACTGAGTAAAAACCAAGGCAGAAACTTAAGGTGGGATCCTAGAGGAAGGAACTGCAGTAGAGACAAAGGAGGACCTCTGATGACCGACTTGCTCTCATGGCTTTCTCAGTCTACTTCTTCATGTAACCCAGAACACCTTGCCCATGGGTGCACAGTCCATGGTGTGCTGGGTCCTCCCACATCAATCATTAATCAAGACAATGGCACCCAGACTTGCCTATAGCTAGTCTGATGGAGGCAATTCCTCAATTTATATTCCAGATTCTCAGATGACTCTAGCTTGTGTCATGTGGACAAAAGCCTAACCAGTATAACAGTGTAGAGGGAACCATGTTTTGTAGATGGAAAGTTACTAAGAAGAAATCTCAGTGTGTGGGTGGACTTTGACCATACCACCATACTATGTTTTCACTAGGGCTGGGCCAGGGTAACTGGACAGTGGAGGTTAGAAGGAAGAATTTTAGTCAGATACCAAGAGTTGGGATTCTGACTAGACCACTACTTTATATAATTCCTGATAAACTGGGCTTGAGATCATGTCTAAGGTCAGGTTTTCTCAGAGGAGCCTGCCTAAGGTTTGGTTCAGGAGACTATTCTGTCTCACTTCTACCAAGAACTTGAACAACTTTAGACAAGCTATTTAGGCCTTGAGTCTTTTACTCTGTAAAATTGAGTCAGTAACACATATTTAATGATCACCCTGAAGTTCAGGACCAAATGGAACAAACATCAAAAACAAACATCCAAGGCAGCATGGGGAGATCAGCTATGGAGCTGGACACTGAAGGGTCTGCCTTTGGTAAGAACATAGAAATTCTTGAAGCACAAATGAAGGGCTTAGGGAGCTGAATGCTAACACACGGAGGTAGTGCAGTGATAGCTGTCTTGCCATCAATACTACCTTCCTCTTATTCCATCACATTTGAATTTGAATCTTACCTACAGTGGCCCAGGGACACTCCATTTCCCAGACTTCTCTGCTGGGTGCAGCTGTGTGAGTACCCCGCCACCATTGATGGGGGTGGGAGATCGTTCACACTTGTTCTCATCACACTTTCTCCCCTGTATGCTCCCCTTTTCCATGGGAGGGTTGCAGTGTAACCATCCCAAACTAAAGATGGTAGAACTACCCCTAGCGATGGGCCAGAGAGGAGTTGAGTCCCTGCCCTCAAATCTACTCGACCAGACTGGGTACTCCCCTTTGACATTACAGGAGAGAAAAATGAGCTTTATTCTCATAAGTCTCTGACTGCCAAAGCCTCTTAGTTATAGTAGCTTAATGGAGGCATTCATGCAAAGGAACCTAAACATTCTGTAAGAGGGGAAAACAGTGTTTTCACAGCGCTTCTCAGAATACTGGGCTGTCAGTGTGCTTGTGAGAATGGGCGTAGGTGGAGAGAGAACTGAAAGTAACATTGGAGAGGAGGGAACCATCTGTTTTTTCTTTCTTTTTCTATCCTTTTCTTTTTTGTTTTGTTTATATAGGTTCTCCTGTATTCTTAAATTCACTAGGTAATGGAGGGTGAAATGAGAGCCAAAAGGATGGAGATAGATATCAGTTGACTAACAGGTGCTCTGGGCAAACAGACTCGTGGATCCAGGGTAAGGGAGATCCAATTGCAGAATCCTTTTGTTTTGCCCAGGAAAGATGGGGATTGACACACACCACTCCATGCTGCCTGATTTGTCTCTACCACCCAACAGAGAACGACCTCCCCACCTCTCCTCTTTTAAGTGGTCGCATAGGTAGACAAGAAGCCAGGACCTAAAGCTTATACACCAAAGTTATTAGTGGAACAAATTGCCATAATACCTCTCCTTTCTGTCTAAATAAGAAGGTTCTAAACCTAATCTAAAACTATATACAATAAGAACAATTATCTAGTACTGCCCAGGAGAAAGAAAGGTTAATTACAGAAACAAAAGTGGAACTACAACCAACAAGAACAACATCAAGCAAGAAACACTTACTAAATGTCCAGACCATAGGCTAAATGGCAAATTACAGAGATTACTCCAATAGCTGTCCTATCTGGAAGAATTTAAATCTAGTAACTGATATGCTAAGTCATGAGAGGATTGTAACTGTAACAGTTTAGTCTTCAACTCTGTACAAAACCTGAGAAGGAAAATAATATTACCTGAGTGAGCAGGAAGTGCAAGCAAGCAACTTCTGAAATACACAAGAAATGACAGACAGCTGGCTGCCTGAGCAGTTATCCAATGTTTCTCTGCAATGTAAGGACATCCATTTTGGCTACAGGCCTAGAATATCTGACAGACCATTTTCAGAAGCAGGAAAATGTGAAAGACTGTCCTACCCTGTCTTGGCAAGGTTCAGCAGTCATGTTTCCTTGTGTCCTGCTCGTCTGGATTGGACAGCATGCTTACTATCAGCAGTCGAGGCAAAGGCAGTTCTTTGCCCAACAGGCAACTTTTGGCAAGAAGAAGATAAACTCCATATGGAGTGTCTTCAAAGCCCAACATCCTCTTGGGAGTACACCAGTGCTGCCAGGAGCAATCGTGTCTCAGGTCAACAGAATTCCAAGTTATTAAAACATTTAAATGCCTTATTTTCTGGGTCTGTGAAGTGTTTGAAGATTACCTATCCATCTAACATATATCTCTATATATCTAGAAAACCTAGCTAAAGTACATGGGTGATTATTAACCTGTAACTCTTATCAACCTATATAACTTAAAGACTAAGTCTTCACATTATAAAATTGAACAATCTGTAAACTTTGAGGGACAATGACCTCAAAGTTGTGACAATATACAAAAATATCTTAGTTAGAGGCAGAAATGTATAGTGCAATATGACAATAATATCCTTAAGTTCTATCAATATACAAAATATCCTAAACAAAAGTAGAACAAACATATAGCATGACAAATATAATTTTACATTTGTACCAATATACAAAAATATTTGAAACAGAATTAGGAACATATCTACAATATGACAAGTATAGTTTTGAATTTGTATCAATATACAAATTATCTTATATAAGAATAGAAGAATAATTTTATATTTGTATCAATATATGAGAATCTATACCAATGCAAATTATCTAAAGCTGATAGTCACTAAATTAGTTTACAAGTAGCTATAATAATCTACCTTATTATCCTATTCTATCTATCCCCCTTTTTCTTTTTCAAAGGAGATTCCTGAGTTTAAACTCTATTGTTCCAACTTCAACCCTATTACAACTTATTACCAACCCCTAACAGATAACAATTATCCATAACCCTAGAAAAACTGTTAGGAGAGGGGTCATCATTTTAGAATTGCTTCCTGCTGTCTAAGGGGCGATAGTATCTCTCTGAGATCCTGTAAAAAATAATGAAACAATGGTTAAGTCTCATCAGGACTAGCTGTAGTATTTGTAGCCAGTCTCAAGAGTAAGGGGTAAAGCTATCTGAAGTTCTGGCTAGAGGTGTAAGATGGTGGACCATCTTAGCTACTCACCTTGGAACTGCCCTGAACAATTTGTAGTCCAACACTGATCTTTTGAGTGATGTTTATTGCTCAATGGCATCATTATGAACCAGGTTTGTGGGGCTCATCTTCCTTCTGGAGACTTCAGAGAGTGCTATTAGGAAAATTTATTGTTCAGTGTGGAAAAATTAAACATTATTAATATCAAAACAGAAAGTTTAAATTTTAGGCTAACACTGTATCTAAGGAAGTTTCCAAAGAGTCAAGAATAAGTATGGGGAGAAATAGAATTTGACAATAGTCCCTGGATTTCTTGCCTCCAGGTTCTGGATTACAGGCATGTACATTATGTCTGGTTTATGAAGTGATGGGGATGAAACCCAGCACTTTGTGCATGTCAGGTAAACATTCTTCCCACTGACTCATATCCCCAACCTGCAAAGTAGTGTTTTCACAGCTATTGGAAAGGGTCTTCATCTAGCAGTGATGTGGTTTCTAGATTATCAGGCTTCGCTGGCAACTGCAGAAAAACATAAGGCCACATATTTTTAGCACAAGTACAACGTTCTTAGAAGTAATTTTCAGAAATTATGGGGAGAGTCATAAGGTTTTAGAGACAGCAATCATTTCTTAGAGAAGCAGGCAAAGTCTTTTGGGTAAGAAATTTACATATTTATGTATAACACCTGATTTGCATATTTATGAATGTCACCTGATTGACTTATACTTTGTATCACAATGGCTTGTTCTTATAGAGACCATCCAGTTGAGATAAGTTATCCTAAATAATTTATGTGGTGGTATTGTGTTCCCCAAAATATTGTGCACCCTAATAAACTTATCTTGGGTCAGAGAATAGAACAGCCACAATATTAAACATAGAGAATAGGCAGTGGTAGCACACACCTTTAATCCTAGTGTTCCAGAGGCAGAAATCCATCTGGGATCTCTGTGAGTTCAAGGCCACATTGGAAACAGTCAGGCATGGTGACTCATACCTTTAATCCCAGAAAGTGAGCCTTTAATCCCAGGGAGTGATGGCACAAAGTAGAAAGATATATAAGGCGTGAAGACTAGAAACTAGAAGCATTTGGCTGGTTAAGCTTTTAGGCTTTGAGCAGCACAGTTCAGCTGAGATCCATTTGGATGAAGACTCAAAGGCTTCCAGCCTGAGGAAATAGGATCGTCTGAGGAACTGGAGAGGTGAAGAAGCTGTGGCTTGTTCTGCTTCTCTGATCTTCCAGCATTCACCCCAATAACTGGCCTCAGGTTTGATTTTATTAATAAGAACTTTTAAGATTCCTGCTATAAATATATACACTTATTATTTCACATACAAGAAGTACCACCGTGAACTAGGTTCTAGGCAATACATTATCAAGTTGTTTCTCACTCATCTCAGTCCTTTTCCACATGGACTCTTTGACCTTAGATTGGATTTTGAAGATGTCACACAATGCCTGCCATCAACAACATTATACTATGTTCACTTGGTCATCTCCTGTGAGAGAAAGGGATGGGGAGATGAAGGAAGGAAAAGACAGAAGAAAAAGATCAGAGAAGAAGGAAGATCAGTTCCCTGGTCTTGATGAACTCATCAGGCTCTCAGCCTTTACCTTGGGAAAATGTCAACCCTCATTAGCCTCAGCCAGATTTCCTAGCCATCCATGGCAACAATCCTGGGATTGTTATAACAGCCTTTGAGGCCAATCAAGCTACTGTCTTAGCTTGAGAGCTAAGGATGGCTCTCATTTTTTGAAATGCTTGCATTTCAAATGGTCAGATAAGTATTTTGCCAATGCCTCCAATCTTGCCTACTAAATTAATGAAGGGAACCATGTCAGTTTGCTCACAACAGAGGCAGAAATCCATCTGGGATCTCTGTGAGTTCAAGGCCACGTTGGAAACAGTCAGGCATGGTGACTCATACCTTTAATCCCAGAAAGTGAGCCTTTAATCCCAGGGAGTGATGGCACAAAGTAGAAAGATATATAAGGCATGACTTTGATCACAAAACCTAAGTTCTTATATTGGGTATAGTGGTGCACAGCTGTAACTGCAACACTGGGAGGAAGAGCCAGGATTGTGCCATAAGGTAGAAACAAACTTGAGCTAGAAATACCTTAAACAAAAAGGAGCAAGCCAAAGACCCAGTCTTCACTGTTTGGTTCTGTAAGAAAAAGTCAGTCAATTATTTTCTATATTTTATTTACCCATTCATTCATTCATTCATTCATTCATTCATGAGTATGGGTGCATTTATGCAAATGCATGGGTATGGAAGTCAGGAGACAGCTTGTGGGAAATGGCTCTCTCCTTTTATCATGTGAGTCCTGGGAATAGAACTCAGATTGTCAGACCATTACTAACTGAACCATCTTACTGGCCCATTTCAATTTTTAAAAATTTCGTTTTAACTTGTTTATTTGTGTGTATGTTGAGTGAGGCACACACATTCTACAGTGCATGTGTGTAGGTCAGAGAACGACATGCAGAAATAGTTCTCTTCTTCTACTGTGTGGGTACTAGGGATAAAATTTGGGTCATTGTGCTTTGCTGAAGGTGTCCTTTTGAGATATCTCCCCAGTCCCAGCTGCTTCCTATACTAGTAAGAACCTGTTCCTGGAGTTGAGGGTGACAGGCCACTATTACTTATGGCTCCTGGACCATTCTGGGAGAGAATCATCCAGAAGGGGAGGGAAGCTTGTTTGTAGATGTTGGGCTTCAGACACCCAACAAAGCAACATCAAGCACCCATGAACTTCAGCAAACTGACAGGGTTCCCTTCATTAATTTAAGTCACTAGAATTGTTAATGTTTATTGTGTCTACTCTGTAAATTCTGCTCTAGGCTCCATGTTAATAACTGGAACACCTTGCAATCAACTTCTCATCCTTTTTGCCCAGCACCTACTTGCTGTGCTTGCTCCCAAATCCTGATATTTTAGAGTGGTGGAGAGATTAAGAAAGGTCTGGTCTCAGCTAATGCATATGTGAAGTAGAGCAACTAGGCCATGCCAAATGATGGGATGCTCTGAAAGTGTTAAGAACATCTCTAGTGCAGATAGAGTCGTTCATATTGCGGATGGCCAAAGCTCTCCAATGGGCTTGACCAATGCTATAAAACTATGTTTGGAATGTAGCTGGAGGAATGTGCAATTTAGATTTTAAAAATCAATGCGAATTAGTCTCAGTCTGAATTCACTTCAGGAGGAAGGCACTAGTCCTAGAGGTAGATTCTGAGTAGGAATCAATAAAGTCTCCTAAGTTCATCCTCTGAAATCATCTCTACAACAAGGTTACAAAAAGGTAAAACACCACGCTGGGGCAATAGCTCTGTCAGTAAAGTGCTTGCATTATAAGCATAGGAACCTGAGTTTGATCCCCCCAGAACCTGTAGTGGTCACAGTTAATAGCCTGTTTGATATCATTGCATACATATTTTTCTGTGTATGTAGAGACTCAAAAACAGGAGTACATGCATATACACAAATATACTTTTTGGTACGTGTGTGTATGTATGTATGTATATCATAGTATATGCTTTCTGAAACTGGAATTTTTAATTGAACTTTTTTTACAATTTTATTTTGCATGTGAAAAGAATGGTTTCTTTCCTTCCACCATGTAGGTCCCAAGAATAGGCAGACTTCTTTACCTACTGAGCCATCTAGTCGGCCTCTGCTGGACTTTTCACTTTAAACAATACAAGCAGCGATCTTCCCATGCCCATCGACATCATTTTACCCTTGATTTGAAAATGCTGTGAAATAGTCCATTTATTTTATGGGTTTACAGATATTTATTTAACTAATCCAATTGATGAACATTTAAAGAACTTAGGTAAAGTTGTCACCATTCCAGCGGAAGGGATTTGATGGATAATTACACATACTGTTCTTGTTTGGAATTTTAATGCCTGCCGGTTATTGCTTTCAGAGCATTTAAGTAAATTTGAATATTTCCTAAATAACACACTTGCAGCTTAAATCCAAAGCTCACTATTAAGTCTACAGTGGGCAAGAGCAGTTCTTAGAAGCTCTGCAGACACTGTATTCCAAGTTAGAGAATGCAGCTTCTTCTGTGCCTGTTACTTGTACTAGGAACTTCGTACATTCTCTGAAATTACAGATTACCCAGTTCATTCACATTTTTGCTTTTCCGTGTCTGTGCTAGTCCATTCTCCTGAATTCAAAAACCGAACTGGTTCTTTTTCACTCTTCAGTCTGCCGGGATTCTCTTTATCTACATTATATTCATTTCTTGAAACTACACCCTCTTTTGGGTTCTGACACATCTTTTGAGTCAGGGTCTTTCTCTCTCTTGCCCTCCCCGTTAAGATACAACTGTCTCTTGTCACCTGAGAGCTACACACATCAGCTCCAGGGTCCCCTTCACTTCCCACCTCTGTTGAATTGTCTGCTTTTTTTTTTTTTTCAATTTTATGTCTTCCTTTTTTATTGTTCTTGACTCTATTCATAGCATGATGTATAGTTTTTCTGTAGGATAAGCAGTCAGCTGTTTGCCAACGTACAGAGTAAGTAAAAGCACAGTTGGAGTCACACCTCACTCCTACCTTAGACAACTGATGTAGCTCCGGAAAAAAATGAAAGAAAATCAAAACGAAACAGCACGTATATGTATCTTTAAGAACTTTGCAAAATCTGTAACCGGAGGGAAGTGTGTGAGCTTTGTGCCGTGACTCGGTTGGTGGAGTGCACAGCGGTGGAAAAGTCTGAGGTTGGCTGGCTTGGGTTATTTAGTCTTCTGCCCCTGGCCTCATTAACTCCCCACTTTCTCCAACAGGATCTATAGCCATAAGCAAGCAGTTTGTGAAAAGCCTGGACAGCCAGTCCCCAGTCGAAACCCCTGGCTTTTGTCCTTAATCAGGCTTGCTACTGTCCTTGACTCTAAGCCATTTCCTCCCTGCAGGACGCCTTTAAGGCTGTGTTTATCAACAGTCTCCACCACAACAAGGTGAGCAGCCACCTCCCCCCTCTCCTCCCCCAGTGACCCTTGTGGATTTTGTACAGATCAATTTGCCACCACAGACCACCTTCACTCAGCAGACTTTGGCTCTGAGTTCAGAGGTGAAGGTCAAGTTTCTTCAGAAGTCTTTTTTCCAAACCTTAAATCTTTTATTCCTTTGCCTTCCACTGTGCCTTCTCAAGCCTGGCAGGTGCTACTCTTTGCTGGCCCACACTCAGAAGTCAGGGACCTTCTGTTCACAGGTGCTTGCTCTGACTATTCCTTCTGGTCTTGGATTTTCATGTGAATGAGGAAAAGCCTTTTTTCTTCCTTGCTGCTTCAGTGTCTTCTGGTTTCTGGGCTGTTGTGTCTGCTGCTTTTAGATTACACAGACTTGAGGGCCATCCTGCAAACAGATAAAACTAGATGTGGTGTGTTGTGTACCCTAATAAAATTTACCTGAGGATCAGAGGACAGAACAAGCCACTATTAGATTAAACATAGAGGCCAGGCAGTGGTGGCACACACCTTTAATCCTAGCACTCTGGAGGCAGAGATCTGTCTGGATCTCTGTGAGTTCAAAGCCACCGTGGACTGCATGAGATTGATTCAGTCTAGGAGAGAAACAGAGCCAGGCAGCAGTGGCACACACCTTTAATCGCGTTACTGGAAAGCACACACCTTTAATTCCAGCACTTGAGATCTCATGCCTTTGCTTGGGAAGTCACATGCCTTTAATGCCAGCACTAAGAAGGAAGTGATGGCTAGACAAAGAAAGGAAGGTATATAAGGCGTGAAGAGACAGGAAGTGAAGGCTTTTCAGCTGAGGAAGCTTTTCCAGGCTGAGGAGTCCTAGAGATGAGAGGTGGCAGTGGCTTGTTCCTTTGTCTCTCTGATCTTTCAGCATTTACCCCAATATCTGGCTCTGGGATTTTTTTTTTTTTTAAATTAAAAGATCATTTAACATATGAGCTGTGGCTAGAGGCACCTTTAGTACATGGATCACTGCAGCTGTAAGGAGGCAGGGGGCTGCCCAGAGTGAGGGCTGCTTGGAGCAGTTCACAGGGCTATTTGGCAAGGTGTGAGATTTCCCCTTAAAAATAATGCTGGTTTTCCTTACTGAGGTTCTACTCAGAGTTGAGTCTGCATACAGATCGTTCCTTTTGAATTTTTACAATATCCATAGAAGAAACAGAGGCCTCAGAGGAGGCTGACTTGCCTTGGGTTGTATGACTTTGAAAAGCATCCCTTTTCAAGAGCTGTGCTTATTCTTAAAAAATGGTTGGTGGGTCAGAGATGGGAGCAGAAAAAGGAAGGGAGTGGAACCCATTCAGAAGCAGCTTCCCTGTGGTGTACCACGGATGTACCTCTCATGCCTCTCCTAGTAGGTATATGTGCCTCAGCTGTTGCCATGGGGTCACACACTGGTGCTCACCCAAAAACTGAACTTTGGTGAGGATATGTATGCTTTTGTGTTAAAAAGAAAACTCATCTTCATCCTTAACTATAAGTCAAACATGACCCCTTTCCTCTTGGAAATCCACCTTTATGTTCTAGGGTGGGCAGCATATGATTTTGCAGTGTACCGAGAAGCCACCATCTCTTCACCTCTTCTTCTTGAAGTCATTAAGGCAGGGAGGTTTTGATAAGTGTCGGATCAAGGAGATGAGGAGTCACTTTTGATGATAGTCATGGGGGTTTGGGACAGTCATTGATCTGGAGGATAGATGGTAGCTGATGATCACTTCTTTTGATGTCAATAGTCCTCTCCCATTTTGGCCACCTCCCTATCATGTACTTCTTTATAAAACATGTCAACTGTCCACACAGGACCACTGATGAGTCTCTTAAGGATATCTCCCATTTACTTTGTATCAAACCAGCTATCCTTTTGGCAGAGTCTGATACGTACCACCCATCAAACACTGCCAGAGAATGTCAAATTAAATTACACCTGATTTTGCAAAATCATTGTGAGGTCTAGTGTAAGGGTAACGGACATTTCAACTTTGAGTGGAGTGACATCCCCATTGTTTATCTTTCTTAGGATTTACCTTAACTATTTTTGTGTAGTGTGTGTGTATGTGTGTGTGTGTGTGTGTGTGTGCATGCATGCATGCACAAGTGCACTCATGAGTGTGCACCTGAGAAAGCCAGAGGAGGGTGTTATATCTACAAGTGGTTGTGAGTCACCCAACTTATAGGTGAGTCTGAGAACCAAACTCTGGGAATTCTGGTCTTCTGCAAGAGCGATATGTGCTCACAACCACTGAGCCATCTCTCCAGCCCCATCTTTTATCTTAATGCAGTAGCTTGCTGTGTTGGGAAGACTTCTACAGGACATCTGACCTGGGGGATAAAGGATTCCCTTAGAACTGTTGCTCTTCCCTAGAGAAATGCAGTTGGGCCTATTAGGGTTTATGCTTCCTAGTAGTGGGAGACTGAAGGATACAGTGTGTGAACAAACTCTGGTAAAACAGCAGGGCCTCTGCCAAGGCAGGACATTTCACTGTACATCTCATCCAAAGCAGGCAATCTAGTAGTGACATACAGGTGCTGAAACTCACCAGGAAGACTCATAAAAGTGATAAAATGGAGATGGGTACTATGGGTGGCAGAGCCAGGCATGATTCAGCCTTATGATGAGATTATTCTATGATGGGTACTTCATATCTTATTGGCATAAATTTAGACACAAAAAGCTTGGTTGGAATCATTACACAGAAATCTCACTCCTAGCCAGATGCAAGATGGCACAGCTGCTTGGGAGGGTTGAGCTATAGGTTACTAAATGTAGACTTTCACATGATCAGCAATGCATTCCTAATGATTCTTTCAAACTTCTGTTCACTCAAAACCTTATACAATAATATTTATCCACAACCACCTCAAACTGAAAGCCTCAGTAGGTGAAGGGATAAACAGATGGTAATACCATCATGCAGTGGGCTGTTTTTTGATGATAGAATGAAGCGAACTATCCCATTCTGTGGAAGACCCATAAAAGAACATCACTGAGGTGAAAGGAACCAGTTTCAAAGATTATTCTAGATATACAGACACCGACATATATGTGAGTGGAGCCATGTTCTAGGAATTGAGTCCCGCAATTATAGAGGCAGTAGAGTCCCCTGACATGCCATGTCATGCTGAATACAAGGGAGCTGATGTGCAACTCTGACTGATGCTGAAGGGCAACAAGGTGCAGGGGACATCAGGTTTTAGTCTCCAAGTTTTGAAGGGATGCTGGAGCATAGAGAAGGCGGGTGTCCTAGCTGTGTAAGAAACAATGAATTCATGGCTCTCCTGCCCTTTGTCCCTGTCTAGGGAGGGCCCTCAGGATTGGGGGCATGCTATCTGCTCACATCTAGGAGGACCAATCTCCTCACACACTTCTCCCATTGCAGTGCTAATCTTCAGAAACACCTTCACAGACATACCCTGAAGGAATAATACTGTAGCAGCCGGTGGAGCCTGTTTTGGCCAAGTCAACCCGACTCCTAAAATTTACTATCTTGCTGTACTCTATGATCCCATTCACTTGACATCCTGGATGAGGCCCAGGCAAGTAGCTCGTCTGAGGTCACACAGCCAGTGTGTGTCACTGCTAGGGTTCAGTCCAAGCAGTGTGTCCCAGCATTCAAGCAGGTAACAGTCACTCTATGAGAAAGAAAAGTGAGAGAAACCACAGGCAAGAGCCTGTGGGACAAAGAAAACCAGCAGAGTCTGCACTCTGCTCCACAGCTCTGCAGCAGTGCTGACAACCCAGGAAGAGCAGAAGTTACCAGACCTCCGTTCGGGAGTGGAGTCACAGATGGAGACCCTGGATGTCTGGAAAGGGAGCACTCTGGACAGACTTCCCAATTCAATAGCAACCTCATACACAGGTCAGAGCAGCCAGGCCACAGCAGCACCGCCAAGTGGAGATGCCAGCAAACCTGCATTGGCATTCTGTGCAAACTTCAGGCTTCCTAGAGATCTCTGAGCCAGGCCCTTCATCTTATCAGAAAATATTTGTGCTAGGGAGATGGGGGGAAATGAGGACTCCCTGTGGGCAAAATTCGGGTGTGCTTTTGTCAATCAGTGTCTTCCTCAACATCATAGGAAGTTAGGCTTCCTCTTCTGAACAACTGTGATTCGGTCTAGTGTGGTCTTTGGCTTGAATTTAGTAAATAAAGGGGGTGTGGTTTCCCAGCCTCCCCCTTTTTTTAATCTAAGGAATTAGTAAGAAGTTGGGTAGTAGATGGGAATTCTATCAATCTACCTCAAGAATGAATCCCTGAGAAGGAAGGATTTTTCACACCCAGCAGAATGATTCACTCTTCTGTAGAATCAGGGCTTTGTCTTGGCTTGAAGGGTGGACATTTGGTCAGCTTTGCTGTGTTGAGTCACCAGCCCTGAGGGAGCCCAGTGGGACCTGGTGGGTGTGCCATGGAGGAACTGCATGAGCTATCTTGCTTTGTTTCCTATCATTCACTATAGCCTTTCCAAACATCTACAGTGACATCTCCTTCAGGTCACCATGACCTCCAAGTCTAGCTGTTAGTTTTTGATCTCAAGATCTGCAATGTCTTGGCTGGCTTCCTGCCATCTTCTCTTGTTCATTTTTTGTTAGTTTTTCTTGTTCACATAGAAAATATATTTAAATTTATCTTTAATTAATGCATAAAATACAAAATTGTACATATTTATGGGATAGTATGATATTTTAACACATGTTTAAACTAAACCAAACATATCTATCTTCAGAAATATTGTTTAATTTTTTATGGTAAAAAATACTCAAATTCCTTTCTTCTAGTATTCAAAAATACATGCGTGATTTTTGGTATTTACAGTTTTCATGGTTTCATAATTTTACATTAAATGTTTAGTCTATTCTGAGTTGAGTTTTGTAATTGGTGTGAGAAAGGAGTCAAATTTCATTATGCTCTGTATAGTGATCCCTTTTCCCAGATTCTTTTATTTAAAGATTTACCATTATTTTATGTATATGAATGTTCACCTGAATGTATGTATGTGTACCACATGTATGCAGTACCCTTGGAGGCCAAAAGAGATCATCAAACCCCCTGGAACTAGAGTCATAGATGATTGTGAGCCACCATTGTAGGTGTTGGGAACTGAACCTGGGTCCTCTTCAAGAACAGGAAGTGTTCTTAACCACTGAACCATCTCTCCACCCCACATCCCTTATTTAAAAGCATATACATTTTCCTAGTGTGTATTTGTTGTGTAACTTTTCCTGGGAGACATGAACAAATGTGTTTCCACTCCAGGTGCAGGCACCAAAGACTTGCGGAAGAAATTATTCCATCCAAGTCTATCTTAGTGAACTACTGAGTCAAAGGCATGGGTATCTCTGAGAAACCTACTCTAGCATGGGGGTGACTCACAAAAGCTGCATTCTAAGAACTTCCCCAGGACTTGTAGGCAGCTCCACCAAAGGTCTTCTCTCCCTAGCAATCACTAATGGCTTTTGTAGACTTCAGATACAATAGAAATCTGAGCAGCATGGTGCCTCTTGCTTTTCCCCAGGTGCTCATGATGGCTTCAGGTTTTGGGGATCTTTCATGATCATCCTATACAAATTTTGGGATTGTCTTTTCTAATTCTGTGAAAACTCTGATTGTGTTTTGCTAGTGATTGAATCTAAAAAGAACTCTGAATACTGTGGCCATTTTAACAATACTGATTGTCAGAATCCCTGATACCAATATTTCTCTTTTACTATGTGTCCTCTTCAGATTAGAGAGAAGCCAATAGCAATTATTCTAAAATATTCTAGAGGAAGCAATTCTTCCAAACTCTACAAGGCCAGCATTATCCTGATAGCAAAACCAGAGGACAAAACCACAGACCAAGGTTTTTAATGAATATTGATACAACAGTTGTTGACAAAACATTGTCAGCACATTAAAAAGATCACTCACCACAATCCAGTGTTAGTCATTCAAGGGGTGCAAGGATAGTTCAGTATATGCTAACCAACTAACATGATATGCCATTTTTACAGAATGAAGAACAAAAGCTATAATCTTCCTCAACAATGAAGAAAAGTTTTAATAACATCCAGTATCTTTTCTCACCAAATACTGTAAACAAGTTAAGTACAGAAAGAACACTCCTCCACATAATGACAACCATGAATGATAAGCCAAAGCTCCTATTAACTGGATGGGGAAAATCTCATTCATAGCAAACATAGGTTCCATATACAAAGGCTTAGTTCTCAACTGGACAATGAGCTAAGCAAAATAAGCTGCTTCAGAGGAGTCTGAGCAGTGTGGGGAACTTGGGAAAGGACTTCAAACCCATAAATCCAAGGAGGTAAACTATTTTATCTTTATGTAGAGAACAAGGCTCACCAAAGAAGTAAATACCCATTTTCCTTACTTTTCAAAAGGGAAACTACATGTTTAGATGGCTTAATCTCAGTGCTATGGATAGCACTACTGATGTGTATTGTTTTCAGAATGGACCCAGCAGCTAAAATTCTGATTCTTAATGCCTTTCAGCACAAATATGTCAGAGATAAGCCTCTTTTGTGCACTGTTGTTGAAGGACAGAGGAACTTCTATCATTAGTGTGTGGTGACCTTATGGGAAATTGTACTATAGGAGATGGCTCTGCCCAGTGGTAACTCCAGATCAGCACAGTTACAAGGGCATACTCTGATGCTGCCCTGCAGGACAATAAGATAGGGCATTTTGGTTTCTAAGAGACATGAGGCTGATCTTCAGTGCCATTTCCTCCATTAATGCTGTTAATGGTAACAGCTATGATCCTTCTTAGTCTCTCAAACAGGGTTTCCCACAGTTGCACCAAGAAAGAAAGCTAATGACATTTGTGTTCAGACTCAATAATCTCTTAATTTACTGAATTAAGGATTTCCCAATTAGAGGCAAGAGGTTGATCTAAGCAAAGCAATGTGTGAGTATTTACTTTCTGTTTAAAGACTTTTTGGATTAAAAGATATTGGAACAGATAACACCGCAAAATTAGTTTTTGCTTTGATGGCAAGGTTAAGACTCCTGCTGTTGCTAGGATATACTGCCCTATCACAGCTGATCTTGACAGTGAAAATTGGTGCCTTAATTTCCCAGCGGTCCATGCTGCTTCTGATTTAGGCCTCATTCTGGTTAATCACACTGTCATTCTTGTTGTAGATTGCCTTTTGACATCTTCATCTGCAAAAGGGTTCCACAGCCAGTGCTCAGGATGTGGAGTCAATTCACCATCTCCTTCCTGGTCTCTGGACCTGCTCCTGACTGGGAGAAAAGAATTTGAAGAGGAACAGAGGTGACAGCAGGACTCAAGGACGGCAGAAAACCAGCACATCTCTTGGCGTGCATGGGGCCACACATGCAATGGAAACTGTGACAGAAATACTTGGAAGCAGTGTTAAAATCTTCATTAATCAGAGGCAATGACTTTTTTAGTGAAATATCCTAATTAAAAAAAAAATACTACTATGTATTTTTCTAGGGAAGGTGGGAGAAATGGGTTATAACATGTTTTGGAAATCTAGCTCTTATCAATCTCTAATTTAGCTCCCTCTTCAGCAGAAGGATGGGGAAACTTGACGGGACAGAGCTGTGCAGTCATGATACCCTTTAGGTTACAGGCTGTTATTTTTCTAGTGTATAGAGGAGGGAGCCATAGTTCAAAAGAGCAAAGTGATTGTACAAGATTGCAGAGCCAAGAAGGGGCATACCTAGAGTTGAACTCGAACCTACTTAATCCCCAATCCAGACATCACCTTCTGTAGCTCAGCCTCTTGATCAAAAGCATGTGTACAAGTTGCTTGATGTCAACAGCCTCAGCAGCTCCTCTACAGATGTTAGCAACAGAAATTCTCACCGTCAAAATCTTGATCTGTTTAATGGAGAATTGATTGAAAAAACAATAGCCAAACTAATCCTGTGGTAGATCCTAGAGGAATGCTGATGAGCCCTGCCTTTGACTGGGCATGTGCACAGCTCTGGATGGGGACAGATGCTCACAGGACAGAGTGTTTCTCTCAAGTGTGTCGTCTATCCTCACTGCCCATCAACTGGACTCTGTATCTTTGTACCAAGTGGCTCTTGAGGAAGAGTCATCCAGGGCCATGAGTGGTCATGAGTGTTACCCTGATTTCTTCCTTCCTCCTGGTCATGGATGGTTTTGGGGACCCAACTCATATATGGAACAGAGACGGAGCAAAGTGACTCTGAAAGCTGCCACTTACTTTCTTGTTTTCAACTGAGACCTTGCCCTTCAAGTTATCTGTTAAAAATGAATAGGTCAGGAGGTCAGAGAGTGCGATAGAGAATATTAATTGTTCATTGAAACAAAGTATTTCCCTGAATAGAGCATGGACTCTCGTGTATGCATCTATGTCTTAGTGTAGCATATGTGTATGTGTTGGTTTTTGTTTGTTTGTTTGTTTTTGTTTTTGATATAGTGTCACATAGCCCAGGCTGGCCTCAAACTCACTAAAGTCAAAGACGACCTTGAATTTCTCATTCTGCTACCTCTGCTTCTCAAGGCCTGAGATTACCGGCACTGTTACTCCACCTGATTCACACCTGTTAGGAGTCAAACCTAGGGAGTCATGCATGCTAGACAAGTACTCTACCAGTCAAGCTCCATCCCCAACCTCCTTGTGTTCTGTGTTAATCTTGGGTTTCTGACAGGTCTGTTAGGTCCTCACACTTCCTTCTGTGGAGTTCTGAGGAGCATTGGACTGTGCAATTCAAAGATGGCTGTTTCACCTAGAATAATCCCCCCACAGCATGCAAGGACCCTGATGAGGCAGGCTCACACACAGCACAGAAGAGAGCAAAGAAAGGTGGTGAGGACAGGGGTCCCTTAACCAGTGACATGTGTGAGACAGAAACAGCTGGGGTCGTTAAGGAGCTTTCACAGGCAGACCTGTGCTGCCCTAGAGCCCAGGCTTCCTCCTTTTGTGTGTTGAGTCTGTCTTCATTTTGGAACAACTAAGTGCTTTTCATAAAAAATACCCCTCCGCACGTACTTTGTAAACTACGTTCAATCCATTCATTTTATGCAAATGTCAAGGGTCACTCCTGGCTGGCTAGTCATGTTTGTGTGGCCCTTGCCAGTTAAGAGTCTGTTTTTTTCTGCACATTACTTCCACTCCCAATGAGCTCCTCTAGTTGCTTATGAGCCTCACACTCAGAATAGATGGGAAAGTCAGCATTGATTTGTGTTTGAAGCTTAGAGAAGGGTCACTTACTTTGTGTGCAGCAAATGCTGCCACAGCTGCCCTTTTAGCAGAGCTGTGTCAAGGGCTGGGGATTAACCAGGACACTGGAAATCCTGGGACACGTAGAAAATCGAAAAACACACCTTGTTTATTCCTCACTCTGTGCTGTGGCTGTTCTGTCCTTTATCACAGCCCTATGGTAGTGTCTGGAGCACATTCACTTCTACATCTGTTCCTTGTAAAAGATTTGAATTTAATGCTTATATTAATTGCCTACTGTTTAGCATTTTTCAGGACACAAAAGAAACTACCTGGGACTTTTAGCAAACAGCCAGGGTGAGAATATCTTGCCTTTCTAATGGTGGGAGAGAAAACTGAGGTTGAGTGATTTTTTCTGGGTCTCACAGCTAGTAAAGGACAGAATGGTACCAGAAGTGGAAACCATCCTACTCTAGATTCCTTCCACTATTCCATTCTGCCTTCTAATGATGCCTTTTAGGATGCTTGCATCTAAACCCCACAATGGCCTGCTCCACATTCCATGCCAGAAGATCTGGAGGTGGAGGACAAGGAAAGGTCCTTGCCTGTTATCCCAGCACCTGGGAGATGCAGGAGGATTGGGAGTTTAAGGTTAACCTGGACTACTGGAGAATCAGTCTCAGGAAAACAACACAATGACAACAGGAAATGATGTTTAGACACGTGTGGTCACTCTATTTGCAGCAGGTGGGGTATGCAGAAAGCCCTATCAACTCAGCAACAGGTGCTGAGTGGCAAGCTGCCTCCGTCTGTTCCCAACACACACACACACACACACACACACACACACACACACACACACACACACACAAGAACATTGGAGACCACAACCCAGGCAGCTCCTAGCTACACAGTCCTCTCACTTTGCTGTCCCCGTGGCTACTCAGTATTGAGGAAGAAGGGTTCTAGGGGCTCTGCCAGAGGCCCTGACACAGCTCAACCCTACAACCCCATGGCCAGTAGGCGGTGAAGACAGGCTTGTTCCTGAACTACTCTGCTCTGCCTCCCCATCCCCCACAGCTGCCACAGAGCGAGCTGACAATAGAAAATGCTGCCTGAGGCTGGCCAAGTTTTATTATTAGTTATATGCCATCATAAGTGTGCATAGAGATGTCCAGGAAATGAAACTGTGCCAAACACCAAACAAGACCACTGCCCCAGAGAGCTTCTGGCCTTAGGGCAACGGCGGAATATCAGACAGACAAAGGGAATGGGGGGCCAGATGAGGTGAGAGTTGAGTACCACTTGGCCTGTGAGAGGGGAGGAACAAGTAGCCAGAAGTAGCTGAAAGACAGGGTCAGCATCACCGAGGGACTCAGGAATAAGCTGGGGAAGGTTGGGGAAGCATCTGGCCCTCCCGGTATTTCAAATTACAGCTGAGGATGTGGGAAACTTTGCTTTCGATCTGATCGCGAGTGAAATGACAGCTGGGAGAGGAGAGCACGGCAGACTCACCCTCTTGCTAAGCAGCCCCCCCCCCCCATTCCATGTGGTATTACATTGCACAGACTTCTCCAGCTGAGGGGTTGTGTAAATCCAGGACAAGAGCTGAAGATGACTGAGGTTAATACTGAGGAAATGCTGAGTGGAGAAACGGGGAAGAAATAACTGACAGGAAGCTGCTGCCTCCCACGAATGCATTATGCACAGCAATGAACTTTCAAAAGGCACCAATAACCCAATGTCAGAGAGATCTGAAAACAGGAGCTGAGAAGAGAGCTCAGAATAGGGTGGTCCCAAGTCAGACGTCCTTCACCCCAAAGATTCCTTAGGGAGGACAGAGAAGAAAGATTGAGAAAAGTAGTCTAGGGTCATGTGAAGAGTAGTGGGACTGCCCTCAAAGGAGTAAGCATGCCTACCACCCACAGGACCCTGGCCAGGTTCTAGCTATGTGAGCCTCAACTTTTCCACCTGTAGAGTGGTTTTTAATAGAATCCATCGTATAGAATCATGAATTATAAAAGAGAGATTTATGCCACGCATGGTGGCACGTGCTGCGTCCCAGCACTGAGAAGGCAGGGAGATCTACATACTGAGTTCCAATCCAACTGGGGCTGCCTAGTGAGACCCTGTCTCAAAAATAATAATAACTGACAGATTCATAAACTACCTACCTTGCCATATAATCATTAAGAAAATGAATTATCTCTGAGACCACTATCAATGAGAGGCAGCTGTTATCGATATAGAGTGACAGAGAGGTGGGAAAGATTTAGATGGGAAAACTCTTGAATACTTGCTTAGGTTTTGATGACTTGGTAGAAGGACATGAATCTGAGTGAGGGACAACACATACTATGGAGTATCCTGGGCCGGGAAGGCGGGACAACAGGGCAGTGACCCAAATCCTGAAGGTATTAGCTGACTCCCCTGGCCAGTGTCCTGTAGGCGACGAGATGGGTAGACATGAGAGCTGTGGAAAGCCAGAGTCACAGAGTCTGAGAACTAATACATGGAGATGGTTCCAGATGAACTATAGAAGTGATCCCTGAAAGTATAGTTTTCAGTGAGATGGTTCCAGAAGGGTTTAAAGGATAAACCAGAATTGGGAAAGACAGAAAGGCCAGGTTGGGGACTGTGGCAGTGGTCGAGGATAGTGCTCCCGAGGGCCTGAGTCAGGACAATCAGCCGTTGAAAGACAGATGGCAAGGAGAAGTGCAGAAATTCTCAGTCAGGATCTTGGGGCATTAGTGACAAAATGGAAGGAGACAGGTGAAGGAAAGAGAAACGAGTTCGTTTTAGATGTATTGAGTCTTTGAATAAGCTTCTAGAAATACAGGTGTGAAACGTGAGTATGAGCAGCACCCAGACACGGGATTCATCCACACTTAGTCTAAACTGACCCATATCAGTGGCCAGCTTACCCAAGAAGGAAAGAACGAGGCAGGAACGTAAGAAAAGGTGACTGGAGCGGGTGAGAGCATGAGGAGAAGTACCGGAAGAATGTTGTTTCCGGGCTGGAAAACTTGACTATGGAGGAGGCAGAGTTGGAACACAGCAGGGATGGGCCAAGGAGGGCGTCTATGAATGCCAGAGCCACGGATGACAGAAGATGAGAGCGGAGAGGTATGTGAGGCTCGGTGAGACAGTACTTGTCTGGAATAAACAAAGGCCTGGGTTGGATCCCCAGCACTGCATAGACCAGTCATGATAGTGTACCTCTGTAATTCTAGGACTCTGGGGACTGAGCAGGGGGACCCAAACATTGGCCAGAACTGTGAACAGTGTCTCCATCCTACTAATTCTATGAACAATTCATTCCTCCTCCCCAAACCTTGCTTTCCATGTCTGTAAAATGGGAAGAATAATACCCACTTTGTACTCGACAGGATATTGAGAAGGAAGCTCTCTTAGTGGCTAGCATTAAGAAGAGCCCATGGAATCAAGGGGCCCCTGTTCACCAGGTCTTTGGAAAGCCTGCAACCAGTGTTGTATCCAGGATTTTTACTCTCCCGCACAGTTTGGCGTGCTCTGAGGAAAAGCACCACTGTTTAGGAGAGTTGGTTTCCATTTTGTTGTGTGACTCATGAGAAGGCTGGCTTATTTCCCTGTGATGTGCTTCCTCTGTGGCTTCCTTTGTACTTCCATCCAGCAGCAATCTTACACACAGCCAGAAGGGCTACATGGGAACAATCCCAAGACTCCCACTATGGACCCCAAACAAACCTTAACAATATTAGGGGTAGGAGGATGCAAATAAATGTTTTGTGGTTTATGCAAATTAACAGGGATAAAGCCACCATAAGGCGGGAGACACACCAAGCCAGGTGTCACACATGTGAGAGCCGGTGGTGTCTGTGAGGTTCCTGTCTTTTTTCAGATTCAATGGTTCCTAAGTGCGCAGCAGAGCCTATTACCTGCACTCCCTGCACCATGATTACAAGTTCTGGGTCTTGCATCAAAGACTTTGTTTGAAATCAAACAACATTAACTCATTAAGTCAATAATTCATGGACTCTTTTATCTAAAGTGGCAACATCACACCATCAATTCACAAAACAGCCACTTCTCTGAAGTGTGGGCGATGATAATAATGGATTTTCTAACAATACCCTCTCAAAGCAAGGTCACTGTGCCTAGATGCTTCGGATATGCCAATCGGACCCTGGCCAGCCAAACAAGCCTTATTATTGAACCTAATTATGAACTATCAGGATAATGGTCTAGACTGAACTGTTTCTTAGGGGATTATTTAGAAAAAGCAAGCTATTCTGGTTTGAAATCTACTGCTGTGGCAGAACCAATGAAGAAGCATGTAGGAAATGTGTTTCTTTTCTTCTCTGCCCCACCCCGTTTTGTTCTTATAGAAAGGACTAAAACCCACACAGATACCTTATCATCCTGAGCACAGTCTCAGCGTTGTTCTGTGATTGCAGGTGATTTTCAGGTTAGAATCTGATGTATATACAGTCCTACAAATAGTTAGATAGGGGTACACAGTGCAGCAGGATGCTGTTCTGAGTGTCTGCGACACGCAGGGTCCTGTGGTTTGCTGAAGCATCCTCCCTGACTGTCACATAGCTGGTTGTGAAAGTCTTTCCTTCTACTGTTTCTGGAGAACTTAAGTGGTTAGTATGTGTCTCCTGTTCAGAGTCAAAGACTTTGCCTCACAGGTTGACTGGCTGGGCAATGAGGCCATGCTGGTTTACTGTTAGCACGGATTTGGGGGTCCAGGAGAAGGAGCCAGGCACACGATGATTCCTGGTTTGTGGACTGCACCAGCAGCATTATGACAGACTTGGAGGAAAACCTCAAATTAGGGAAGGTGATAAGGAAGATGAAGTACATGAAATGTGAAGCAGACAAAATGCATTGAAAATTGAGGGACTGTGATATGTTTTATTAGACTGGAGAAGCTCCCAACAAAACTATTTGTCTCATAGGAAGAACCGTACTTCCAAAGACAGGAACAGCACAGCGCACCAGTGATGGCAGGATGTGGAGCTTTCATCTCTCAACCCTTGGGTAAAAGTCTCGAGTCATTTGAGCCATTCCCGATGATCTCCAGCCGGGTAGAAGACACATATCCTCGGGTGCCTTGGGGTATTTTAAATGTACATTTAAGTAGTATCACACACTACTGCAGCTAAGAACAAAGGGCAGAGTCTCTGGGGGGCAGTTCTTGCATGGACTATAGAGTAGAGAGTCTGTGCCCAGTGGTTGGAGGCACACAGTTTGACAGTGGGTCACACAGTCTCAAAAAGGTTGTGTTGTCCTTGTGTTTGTACTTAACCACTTGCCTGGGAGAGGGGGCAGGCCACTTTACCTCCCTCTAAGCCTCAGTACCGTGAACTCTAAAAGGATAAGGCGATACTCTCATCACACAGTGCAGACTGTTGAGGAGGTGAAATGAAAGATATCCATAAATATTTGGCGCTCACTGAATGCTATCTCTACAGTTAGGAATTGTCCGATTTGGCCACAGGAAGGATTTTTCTTTGTGCAATTTTCTTGTTTTTTATCTCTTCACCTAGATTCACTGCATGAAGCTAGACTTTTATTTGCTTTGCGTTTTCTTTTTGGCTATATTTTTTTGATTTATTTTTATACATTTCTATTTATTCTTTTACAATTTCATACATATATAATGTTCTTTGATCATATTCTTCCCATTGTTGTCTCTATCCTGCCCTGCTGAACCCATCTTCCCAAAATCTCTTCCCTATTTTTGTGTCTTTTCCCCTCCCTCCCTCCCTTTCTTCCTCCCTCCCTCTCTCCCTCTTTCTTTCCCTCTCTCTGTGTCTGTCTGTTTTTGTCTCTCTTCTCTGTCTCTGTCTCTCTCTCTCTTTCTCTCTGTGGTCCACTGCATTTATTTAGGGTTGCTTACAGGAGCAAGTTTGGGGCTTATTAATTGTAAAGGTTACAACTTACCAGTGGCTACACAGCTGAAGAATAAGACTCCACGCTCCAAACAACCATTAACAGCTTGATGATCCTTAGGGGGTGGAAGCCTTGCAAGCCCCTCCCTCATACATGACGGGCACAGCCTTGTACTATCTTGTATATGTAACTTACCCCTCTGCTGCTGTGAGCTCATGAGCAATGGTCATGTCATGTCCAGAAGGCAGCTATTTCTCAGCACTCCTTCCCACCCTCCAGCTCTTACATCCTTCCCAACCCCTCTTCAGAATGTTCTTGACTCTCAGAGAAGTGCTTTGTTTATGTATTTTAGCCATAAACATTATTGGATCCTGAAAATGAGGGGGCAGTGTCAGCAAAGGAAACCATTTTTAAGCCTATATAAAAACTGGAGAGATTGCTCAGTGGTTAAGAGCATTTGCTGCTCTTACAGAGGATCCGAGTTCAGTTACTAGCCCCCACATATAGTGGATTATAATCACCCAGAACTCCAGTTTCAAGGAGATCTGATGCCCTCTTCTGGTCTCTGGGGGCACTGCAGACACATGATGCACATACATATGGACATGTTGGCAAGCACCTATACACATAAAATTACACAGATTAAGTTGACTGATGTTCACATTTAGGAATAGAGTCTGTTAACTGTTGATTGCAAAACCCATTATTTTTTTTCCCAATTCACTGCACTTTCCCCCTAATTTCTTGTGATTTTAAAATTTAAAAGCAGTAAGTTTGGTTCGTGAACAAAACGCTAATGGAACCTTCACACGAACTCAGATGACCTCAGATGAAGTCCTCACCCCTATTCTGATCATCATGAAATGGCTTTACATAATTAGCACTTCTACTGGAGACATTAACAGCCGCATAGGTAATTAAATTATCACATTAAATGTGTTGAGAGAAGGAAAAAAGTCAAATTTAAGGAAAATCATTTCATTTACATGCTATTATAATTCAAAAAAGAATAAAATTGACTAATGTCCAAAATTAGGTCAGTAGAAATATTCCTATTTTTTATTCATAAAGTAAAATAATTTTTGCTATATTCTTTTTATCCCCTGTATCTGAGTTTCAATGATAATAATAAAAGATGTTAATTGTTATTAAAATATTTAAAATGTCACTTTGAATTGTTTAGAATCCTTCATTTAACTTTAAGAAATCTAAGATACACTTAATAACAATATTCAAAGACATATGGTCAAGAGAGAATTCCTTTTCCTTCAGGATTTTATGTAGCCCAGACTGATCTGAAATTCACTGTGTTGATCCTGAACTCCAGATCCTCCTGCCTCTACCTCCTGATGCTGGAATTTCAGGCCGGGATCACCACACTTGTTGTATACAGCACTAGAGATCTTACCCAGGGCTTCATGCATGCCAGGTCCTGTGAATTCTGGAAGAATGGGCTTCCCATTGATAAATACCTGTTTCCATATTAAGTGCCAGCCAGTCACTCTGGAGTTAATCAGTGAATTCTAAAATAATTCTCAGGTCACAACCGACTCTTGGCTTGCCTGACAAGTACAGGTCACACTGTGGTCTTAGTAAGTGCCCCTTTTTCGGAAAGCAGGTGCCAGGCTTGCCTTGAACAATTCACCCGCAATGTCACTCTGGACTTTGGTGCCTCTCTGTCCACAAGGAAGGACTTAGGGATGGAAAAACTGACCTACATAATTCACACACGCTCAGGCCTCTGAAGCCTGAGTAACATGGCAGACAGACTGGTTGGTAGCAGTGGTGGCCGGAAGGCTTGGGTTTTTGCAGGGCCACCATCACACTGTAGAATGGGACAAGGCCAAAAGAGCTAGAAAAGCATGATGGAGATGGAGAAGCCTGTGGGTTGCCATGCTGCCTCCTTCACTGGTGCTTCCCGTGTTGTGTTCCCACTACTCTCCTTCTGACTGCAGCTCTGGACTCTTCTATGATGTGAGGGTGACCTGAGAAAGAGTTGGCATTTCTCACCAGCCAAAGCAGATGGGAACTGACAGTCAAGGTCATCATAGTAACTCATTCCAGTTGGCACTAAAAACTGCCAAGGATGGATGAAGGACACATGAATGGACAAAGACTGGAGAGCTGGGAAATTTACATTATGGCCTCACCCCTGTGATCCTGGGTGGGCATTTGAGCCAGTGGCTTAGTAGGAGAGACCTCACTTTGCAAATGAGGAGCCAGATTCAAGCCATAAAACGCCCTGCTTGGACCCATGCAGCTGTATGCAGCAAAGCTGGGGCAAATCAGAAATCCTAGCTCCGATGTGGTGGTTCTTCCTGCTTGTGAACCCACAGAAGCTGGACAGACAAAGGTTATGGGGCAGAAAGAAGGTCAAGGCCTTTAGAAAGGAAGCATGAGTGAGGTAAGGGGAAGTAGGGAAGGCAGTGGCTTTGTTCCATATGTGATCTCCACAGTGACAATATCCAGAACACCCACCTGCGGACATGTGGGGTCTGCTCAGAGTTGTCTTCTTGGGAGGAGGGTTTCTTATTTAGCTTTAATTGTCAACTTAATGCAGCCTAGAGACATCTGAGAGGAGAAGCCTCAGCTGCTCTAGCGTATTTCCCCACAGCTCTCTATGGCCATCTTTAATCTGCTCTTTCTCATTCTTGGTTGCAGCCAATGTCAGGCAGGGCCACTCCATATGCAGTCTTCTCTGAAAGGCTTAGCTATCCCTTATCTACTTACTCCATGGGTTTCTTTCTTTTTGTCCATGGACCGGCTCTATGGTTCAGCTTTAAGCAATAGAGAATTCAGCAAATGAAAGTTGAATTGGGGGAGTATGGTAAGTTCTAAGTTGGTAGCTGTTGATATCAGTCTACAGGATCACTGAGGTTGGGATGGATACGTCTGTCACCTTTTGCCCTGTCCTCTTAGACACAGCTTAATCACAACTTCAACCATCACACCTCCATTGTATGCTAAAACATTAGAATAGGCATTGCTAGAGTGACCGTGCTGTGCCCAGACTGATGGGACTTGGATAACTCTGATCTGTACACATCTAGCTTTTTCATTCTCTTCCTGTTAGCTGAGGATGGAAAGGACCTAGGCCCCTGTCTTGGTTTTGAAGTTGAAAATGGCAGAATCCTCAGTCATTTCAATGGCTTTCCCATCTCTATGGGTGTGTCACTGCATTTCCTATGTCATGACAGCAGTTTTGTCTTCTCTGAGCCATCACATCAACTAAGAATCTCTGCTACAAACCCCAGGTCATTGAGTGCTGCTGTAGGAAACTCCTGCTTTTGATCCCCCGTCATGGTCTCTCTAAGCATCCTGGTCATTCTGGCTCTGGGCGTGGGTGATTACACTTGGCTTGGCAGGCACCCACATCTCTTCAGTATAATTTACAGAGGACCTTCCCAGAGTCTGTTCAGCACAGGAGGAAAATGGATGATCTTGGACATGGAAAGGAAATGTAGTCACAAGACCTTACTCTCTGTGTTCAGGCCAAGCCTAGTCGGCAAGGAGCCAGGCCTTCCAAGAATTTTCCTGTTTCCCACTTTCAAAACTACCTGCTTCTAAGAACAGACTGCAGCATTTTAGAAGCCACCAGTCTGAGTCAAATGTCTGCCATTCCGATGGAAAAATCTTTAGAACTTACAACCTCAGACTCCTTTTCATCCCATTTCTAGCCTGCCTTGCCTTTCTTAACCCTAAATTTTATTAATTCCTTTTTGTTTGATATTTGCCTTTTATTTATCTTTTGAACTATGCCTAGCAACATTTTAGGGGGAAATGATATGATTTGATATATGAATGTTATAAATTTTTAAAATATGATTTGCATCTATCTTTGCCATATATATTCAACAAAATCAGTTTATGGGCAGGGCTGATCTGGTAAAACTGAAGAGTCAATACACTTTGTCTCCTGACTTTTAATTTTCTTGCAATTTTCTGCCCTTTCAAACTTCCTTCACTCCTTTTTATTATATGAGATTTCTGACTTCTAGTATTTGCTTATTCTCTCTTGGTATATAAAAAAAGAACTTTCCCTGACCCAACTATCAAAGTCCCTACCCCAAAATATAAAAAATGACTTCTAAGAACCTGCTGCAAACAGGAAGATGTGGACAGACCTTCACAGATGGTGAAATGTACAAATAACCTTCATGGGACCCAGGATAGGAAACTTCTGGGAAATGGCTGAGGCTTTAACAGTGAATGGTGATTGATAGCACCCTACTGATGCTGGTTTTTGACTTATAACAAAAACATTGCACTAATATATCAGCACGAGATGCTAGCATCTGTGAAGGATGGCCTTGATTGCTGAGATAAGAGCTCCCCGCACAACACACACACTGTGGGCAGATCATTCCTTAGGCAGGCGGTACTGAACTATATAAACTATATAAGGAAACTTGCTGACTGTAAGCCTATGAGATAGCTAGCTAGAGAGAATGCAGCAGTCTCCATGGTTCCTGCCACATTTCTTTGGCTTTGAAGTGAGGAGTTTGTTGGTCAGAGATGATGTAAGGCAAACAGGCTTTTCTTCAAGTTCTTGCCTTGAGTTCCTTCCTGTCTTGACTTCCCTCAGTGATGGGCTGAGACCTGGAGTTGTAAGTTGAATAAATGCCTTCTCTCCTGAAGTTCCTTTTGGTCAAGGTGTTTGTCACAGCAAGACAAATGGAGTCACGGCCCCTATTGTCCTCTTCTGTGTCCTTTCTCCTTCTCCAGGTATCACTTCCTTCCCCAAAGTGTTGTTATTTTTTAGAAGTCTAGATTCTGTATATGAGAGAAAAGTTGCAGTGCTGGTCTTTCTCTGTCTGGCTTATTTTGCTCAACATGATGACCTCTATACGTTTAAAACCTGAAAGCCACAGAGGAGAACTCTCTAGCAAAGTTGTTCACAGTAAAAATTTGAGAGTCAATGTAAAGTTACTCCTAAACTATTACCTCAAAATTCATTTCTCAAAGTTGATCTTTTTCTCAGAGCACAGGGAGGGGGTTGCTTCATGAAAGAATCAAGGGTGAGATGCTTGGGTGGATTTTTGTCCCCTAGAAATCCCTGACAGGGACATGGGGCATGGTGTCCAAAACACATCAGCTTGGAAAACTCAAAAGCAGTATCTCCCTTTGCTAACATGGGAGTTCCCTGATGGTGGACATTTTACTTGCCAGATAACATACTACTGCCTACCGATACAGAGTTTTTCAAGTCCACGCTGGGAGAGCTTTGCTGGGATAACTTACTGGTAAAGTTTAGAGATGGCATTAATAATCCTCTGGGGACAGTAGCTTCCTGGTACCATCACCTCATACACTCCTCCTCGCCACACAAGCGGCTCCCTGGGGAACAGTCACCCTACAGGAAAATCACTAAGGTTTTATTATAGATACAAAGGATGGAAATTGTACTCAGAAACACACAATGTCAGTCTCCTGACTCCGCTAATTGACTCTAACTTTAATGGTGCTCGGCTCATTATGCCCCTTTTAGCAGGGTCCGACATCAGCATTCGGGAGCCTTTGAAACAGCACACATCTCGAATCCATTGCAGTTTGATCATTGAAAGCTACAGAGATCAATTGTCCAGGCTCTTGCTCTCTGGAGCTGGCAGAGCAGACTGTGGGCTGGCTGATCCTCTTAGCTCAGCGGCCTTCCAATTGATAGTGATTGCCCCACCACATCAATCGCTCGGTGACCCACATCAATTAAGGCCGCTCAGAGGCATGAAGAGAAGAAGTCCCTTTACTAGCTCCGCTTTGGAAATACAAAAGTAGATAAGGAAGAAAAGGCATCTGTATGACTTCCAACACCATGAAGTGTGAGGACCCACTGTCCACCAATGCACCAACTGAGGGAGGCGTCTAATGGGCCCTTTCTGAAATGGTTCCAACCCTGTGCTCTAACTTCTCACCCCCTGGACTGTATTATAAGTAGTCTCAGTGTAAGGGACCTTGTGAATTAAGCCAGTGGTTACATCTAATTATAATTTACTTGACAATGAGTTATTTTATTAAGTAATACTTAATTTAAACAAATATTAAGTACTTCCTCTAAGTCAGGCACCATGCTAAGTTGTATCACTGAGCAAAATACTGTCTCTGCCTGTTGAGGAGCTCTGACAGACATGGAGATGGATAATCAGAAGATTGTGTCATACAAAGTTCAATCAGAGAAAGTTCCATGTGCTTTGACAACCCAGCTTCCAGGAGTGGACGGGGAGCTTATAATAAGCCTTGGAGAAAGAAGAGGAGGGGTGGGTGCCAGAGAAAGGTTAGGAGGAGGTGGCAGGAAGGTCTTGCTGATACAGGAAGCAACTCATCTATCAAAGAAGGTGTTTCTGCACTCAGATTTTCCTGATGCCAAGATCCGAAGAGCCCCTATCTATGTATAGTAAGCACCCAAGGGTGGTCCCCAATGCAAACAAAAGGTATGCTGCATTTCATTGGGTTTCCCTTTTGAGAGCTTTCTTCTTCTTTCTTTTTTTATCTATATGGCAAATGTTTATACATTTACGGGACTGGGCTTCTCACAAGTTCTTGGGACAAGGGCGCTTACTAAGTAAATTACTGTTGCCATGGAAATATATCTTCACTATAGCTGGGCCAGTGGCTCAGCCACACTTGCCAAACAAGAAAGAATGAGGACCTGGATTAATTCTTAGACACCCTCCTTCACTCCACCACCTCATACACACACACATTTTTTTAAAAAGCAGGCTGTAGTGGTGCATGCTTATAATCCCAGCACCGAGGATGCAGAGATGGGCTCATCCCTGGGCCTGTCTAGCCAACCAGCTTGGCCTAGTCAGTGAATTTGAGGGCAGTGAAGAGACTCTGTCTCAAAAAAACAACAAAAAACCAAAAACGGAAAAAAAAAAAACAAAAAAAACCAAAACCAGAAGGCATATCACAGCTGGGGGAAGAATTGAGGTTGTGTTCTGACCTCTGCACATGGCATGCATGTGCACGTGTGTGAGTGAGCACATGCTGCTTTATTTCCTGCCTTCTTTCCTTGCTGTTCCATTTACCATTTATTTAATGTGACTAACTTGCCTCCATTCCTGGAAGAAACCCAGACAGGGTCCTGATTTTTATAACGCATAAGGTTAGAGAGAGTCCTGGTGTCGGTCATTAACTTTCAAATGTAGTCCCCAGTCAGAAAACAGAATGCCCCCAAACACGACAGTAGACTGTTGAGTGCCACCTACAGTCCCTCCACTGTCACTGACTGCCTCCCAGCTTTGGCCTGGCCCTGGGCACTGACATGGCCTCCCTTCTTCCCCAACACTAAGCATTTATGTTCTGTTCCCTGCTCCTGTGGATGGAGCGTCTGAGGGAGACACCCAAGGTGGGTTGTTTCACCCTCTATGTCATAGAGATGGCAATGATGACTGTTCCTTCTTTAGAAAATAAATTATTGTGCATTAAATTGGTGTGTATTTTAATTGTTCAGATGATGGCTCATGATGTAATAATTCAAAGTCTAGTGTGTAATGATCAGATCAGGGGCATTTTTGTCTTCTCAAACACAGAATACTTTTTTATTTAACATGTGCTGCAAAGTTCTCTCTTGCTTTTAAAAGCTACTTGGAATATGTCAAGATTCCTTGAGGTTGAGAAGTGGGGCTGTATATGAGGTTGAGTACCATATACCAAACAGAAAACTCATCCTAGTGTTTTCCATATCTATGGGACAATAGCTTATGATAAACTGTTAACTCGGTGACTAGTTAGGATAGTGGAGCAGATAGTTTCAAGCACAAAACAATGATACGGGAATGTAAACACTGTCACCTGACTAGTGCCCCACATAGTGAGCATGATTGAAATATCACACTAGAGCTTGTGAAATGGATCAGTTAATTAAGCATTTGTCCCACAAGCATGAAGACCATGAGTCTGGATACCCAGGATTAATATAAAATCTAGGAAGGCATGGTGCTGGCCTGTAATCCCAGCATTCAGTAAGCAGAGACAGAGGGTCTCTTGGACAAATGGAAATGCTGGCGTAGGCAGACTTGGTGAGTTCAGATTTCTGTGAGATACCCTGTCTCCACAAATAACATGGAAAGCAATTGAGAAAGGCCTAACATCGATCAACTCAGGTCTCCATATACATGCACACATACCAGCATGTGCACCCATGCACACACATTCATATACACCTATTTTGTTTTGTTTTGTTTTCCTAGCATTTTTGTGCTGAGGGAAACTCATCTTGCCTAGGTGATGGCTTTGGGTAAGATATGGCCCATCTGTCCCACAGCCTGGATCTGGTGTTTTAGAGTCTCCAACATTAGAAATACAGAATTTAAAGGTTCCAAAGAACCCTAACAACTAGAACAGATCCCAGTAAAAGCAATGACACAGTCTGACATATTGAGAGGTATCAGAGAGAACAAGTACTACACTAAATATGCTTCTGACCTTGAAAAGGAACTTCTGGGAGCAGACAGGATCCAGTGGAGTCTAGGACAGATTGAGAAGTGGTAGAGGAGGGTTTTTCAGACCTGTCTGGAAGGTCTAGCCCCTAGTGCGGGCTCATACAGCTGCAGTGAGCTGAGGTGCTGAGATCCTCCAAGAGGTCAGCGCTATTCAGTTATTTGTATTCTGCTCAGTTCAGCAGCACTCAGTGTTCCCTGTCCACCTCAGCATATGTAAACATTAAATGCATAGGTAAACATTAAATGGGTATTGTGCTCAAAGGATGGGGTAGTAGATCAGTCATGCAAGCACTGAGTCACATCTTCAAAACAGCCAGAGAAAAGAACTGACCCTGTTTATTTCAGAAGATGGAGGAAGGGCAGGAGAATTGCCAGAAAGCAAAATGGTGATTTGTTTATTTATTTATTTATTTTTTAAGAGTGCAGTTGGCATAATGGGAGAAGGCTGGAGGGATGCAGAAGCCAACCTAAAGAAAATCGACAGGCTGAAGCAGTGAGTACTTCAACAACCAAACAACCCGGAAGCTGAACAAAGTAGTTTTGGATGGAAATTCAAATTATTAAACATGCATAGATTCATATTGATATAAATTAAGGGATAAACAAATACACTGAGGGAAAGAAGACTGTTTTCTTGTGCTGAAGATATGATTGATGAAGATATTTGTCCTTTAAAGTGGGAACAGGCCTGGGGAGATAGCTGTCAGTAATACACAGGTCTTGTGAGCATAAGAGCCTGAGTTTGATCCCCAGGACTTTGGATACTGTGGTTCTTGTTTATAATGCTGATGCTGGGGAGGTGGAGGCAGGTGGATCACTCAGGCCCACTAGCTGGCTAGCCTAGCTTACTTGGTGGGTTCCAGGCCAGTGAGAGACCTTGTCTCAAAAAAGCCACGGAGGACAGTGCCTGAAGAATAGCCAAGGTTTTGTTCTAGCCTCTACATGTACACATACAAATGTGCAAACACACACACACACACACACACACACACACACACACACACACACACAACGAAAGGGATATAACTTGCCAATCTTTACCTTTACCTGTGGGCTGTGCGCATAACAACTTTGTTCTGAAGAGCTCAGCTTGGAAGAGGTCTGGGGATGGGGGTTCACTTAATGACTAAGCAGTTATCACCCAGGCAATCAAGGTCAGCATGACAATGGTGACCATGCTGTCAGCATGTGCTCTTGATATGGCATGATGCAGATACCAGCTTATTCTGCATTCTTCCCCACCGCCCGCCCCCCCCCCCCACATTCACAGTGCACAGCTCATCAGAAAACTCTCCCTGAGAAAGCACGAGGCAAATCCTATGAAACTTCCAGACCCTGCAAAGCAAGGATAGTTTGCAAAACTGTTAGATCCAAGAGAAACCATTAACAATGCTGCATTGGGACATTAGGTGGAAGGAGGATAGAAAAAATTTTTTTTGTAATTTTTGCTAAATTGTGAACATTGGCTAATGATGCTAAACTAATATCAGTTCATTAACAGTAGCAATTATATCATCCTAGTATAAGAACTTGGCGTCAGGCCATGTGGGAGCTCTTTCTTACCTAGATGGTATGGATACTGTGGAAAAATACCACCAAGTCTCAGGATATCCTACATTATAGATAATTTTGGCTTCTAGATTAGCCAAATTTTTTATTGGCATGGCATAGAGGAGACAGTCATCTCTCATAAGACTGATTAAATTTTGGAAGTTTAAAAGCTGAGGTAAGCCAGGCGGTGGTGGCACACGCCTTTAATCCCAGCACTCGGGAGGCAGAGCCAGGTGATACCTTTGAGTTTGAGGCCAGCCTGGGCTACCAAGTGAGTTCCAGGAAAGGCATAAAGCTACACAGAGAAACCCTGTCTCGAAAAACAAAAAACCAACCAAACAAACAAAAACAAAGCATAAAAGCTGAGGTAAGCCTCTAGCCCCTCATTGACCTTGCGACAGGTGTGGCCAGGGGACTGGTTAAACCCTTCTCTGCACCACTGACCCTCAGCTTAGGGAGCTTCATTTTTGTGGTGTCCTTAAGACCCAAACATTGTCCCTTTCCAATATGTCTTTGTTTGACTTTGGCACAAATTAACATTCTTGGGGGGGGGGTGGATTTTCCATCATGGTCTAAATTTATAGTGAAATTATTTTTCCATAATGACTAGTATTGATTATTAATCAAGGGAAAATGAAGAAACAAGACAGGAACTGGTGAGATCAGAGGACATTGGAGTGAAATCAGAATTCATCCTGGAAGATCCAGAGAGGGGACCAGCAGATCTGTCTGCCTATCTGTCCACCCATCTATCCTTCTCCCTAATATATATATATATATTAATATGTATATACTTATATAGTGTGTGTATATACACATTATTTCTATACTTTCTTTTCAGACTTCAGAGTTCAAATGAAGTCCAAAGGTTTTGCAGATCCACAAGGCAGACAGTGACAGACAGTAGGACATGTGTGTCCTGTCTTCTGGATCTGAGGCTGCAACCCTGAGTTTCCCACCTCACATCAGTGCTTGGCTTTCTACAGAGGAAACTTAAACTGTGATGGTGTGGCATCCCTCCTTCCTGATAGCCTCTCCATCCTTCTGTGCCTACATTATTTATCAGGAAAGAGACTCTCGGAGGTGTTGATGGAAGTGTTTTGGGGGACGAGCTGGACAGTGGCTCGGAAAATGAATTTCCTGTTGGTTCAGCCGAGAATAGATGAGGACTTTGAAATATGTTTGTCTCTCACCCGTAGTCATTTTCCTGAGAGATCCTCACTATCAGTAAGAATTATAACCTCTGAAATGCTTTCCCTAATGAAACACTATTTTCATTTTGATAATGTAGCACTCGATTAGAAAGACTCTTTAATTGACTTGCTTTCTGGAGGTTTAAAATGATTTTGAGTTTTTTTTCTTTTTTCTTTTTCTTCTAGACAGAACAGCTTGGTTCATCAGAGTGAAGCAGCGTGGACCGGGCCTGAGCTGGTTCAGGTTCAAGTCAGGTCATCAGGTTTCTCAGACCAGTGTTTGCAGTGGTTGTGGGCAGAATCCCTACAGCAGCTGACATGAAACCTGCGAACAGGCACAGCCCTGTGCTGAGTTACAGACCACTGTGGCTGTCAGTCCCTACCCTGAGTGTTCCGTAGGCTCTGGGAGTCCTCTAAGCACACCACACAGGGATCACCCATCAGACTCGCAGACCCTGTGAACATTCCTCCTGCTGAACAGGAGAGGAAACCGGGTCTCGGAAAGGAGGAGCCGTTTGCACAAAGTCTTGGAGCTACTTCGTAAGGCCAGGATTTGAGTCTGAAATACACACTGTCCATTAAAAAGATGCGCTCACTTCCAATACCACTCAAGAAGATAGGAGCACTTAGAGACCTGAAATTTTTCAATCTCTTTTCTTCCTAATTTCTCCTTGGGAGGAGGAGGAGGGGGGGGTGGGAGACGGTTATAGTTTTTAGGATTTGGGTTCCTCCTGAAATCGAAGCGTCTCTTGGCAGAGATCCTGGTGTCTTAATCACTTCTCTTGTTGCTGTGTCAAACTACATGAGGAAGGACAACTTGAGCCAGGGGCTGTATGTGGGCTCACAGTGCGGTCTCTGACGGCGGACAGGACACGGCCGCAGGAGCCTGAGGCAGCTGCTCATAGTGCATCTTGCTAGCTTCCTCCTCGATAGTCAGCCCAGGGCTCCAGCTCATGGATGGTCCCAGGCACAGTGAGAATAGATCTTCTCTTCTCAATAAACCTGGCCTAGAAACACCCTCACAGACACCTACAGATGTTTCTTTCCATGGCGAAGTCTAGATCTTATCAAGTGGGGACAATCAAGATTAGCCATCACACCTGGCAGGCAAAAATCTTATAAATTGCCATAACTTACCAAACCAAACCGTGGATTGTGAAATGAACTCCTAATTTGCATGTGTAATCGAGAAGAAGGGCATTATCAATTAAAATGTTGTGATGAATGTTTATCACTTAGTTATATCATTATTAGTTTCTTGTAAAAGTAGACCCAGAATCTGTCAAACTTCAATGTTGTATAGTTTTTTTTTTTTTTTTCTTGAATCTTAAATGGTCTTAATAAAAAACCCAGAGCCAAATATCAGGGTGAAAGGTGAAAGATCAGAGAAGCAGAGCAAGCCCCAGCCACCACCTCTTACCTCAGCAACGCCTCAGCCTGAAAGAGCCTGAACTACTGTCTCCTCCCACCTTATCTTCCTTTCTCTGCCCGGCCAGACCACGTCCTGTTTCAACCTTCCTAGTGCTGGGATTAAAGGTGTGTGATCCCAAGTGTTGGAGCTAAAGGTGAGTGCCACCACTGCCTAACTCTTTCTCTTTTATATTGGATTAATCTCATGTAGCCCAGTGTGGCCTTGAACTCACAGAAATCCAGATGGATCTCTGTCTCTGCCTCTTGAGTGCTAGGATTAAAGGTGTGTGCCACCACTGCCTGGCCTCTATGTTTAATCTAGTGGCTTATTCTATCCTCTGATCTTCAGGCAAATTTTATTTGTTCAAAATATCACCACAGTTTTTCATTCATTTTTACACCTGAAAAGAAAGTTTTATTTTTATGTGTTTGTATGAATGTGTACCACTTGGGTACAAGTGTCTGTGGAGACCTGAAGAGGGTACCAGAACCCCGGTCATTTGGAAGAACAGCCAGGGGTCTTAAGTGTTGAACCATGTCCCCAGCCATAGGAAGATTGTTTTGGGGGTAGATCTATCTCTAAAGCATCCTCACATTCAGAGCCTTGCTTGGCATTTCCCCCTCGTAGTAAGCTCATCACCACCCTCAATGCCATCAAATGTGTGGAGGATGTAGAAAAGTGCTGGAGATCAAAATCAGGGTCTGGCAATGGACTAGTCATGTCTATCTAGCACTCAGCTGCCTCCAATCTGTAAGAAATAAAACTTCCTAAAGAATGCCATAACTAAACAAAACATCACTTGTTCTGGGTCCCTTGGCTCGAAAGCAGAGAGAGAAAGAGAGAGCTAGCAAGTGGGGGGGGAGAGAGAGAGAGAGAGAGAGAGAGAGAGAGAGAGAGAGAGCTAGCAAGTGGAGAGAGGCAATCTGTACGATGGTTAATCTTGATGGCCGCTTGGTTGGATGGAGAGCTACCTTCAAGCTCAGTCAAGTACATTTCTCGGTGTGTCCCTGAGGGTGCATTTATGGGGGATTAGCCAAGTGGGGGAGACATTCATGAATGTGAGGGCGTCCGATAGCCTGTGCTCTTAGGTGGAGTAAAAGAGAGGCCAGATAGTGCAGGCATTCATCTGCCGCTCAACTGTGAGCTATTCCACTCCTCCCACCCGGAAACTGTGAGCCAAAGCAAGCCCTTCATCCCCTAAGTTATTTCTGGCAGGTGTTTTGTGACATAAATGTCAAGTGTGATTAACATGGGCTGGCCTTTGAGATGTGGCTAAACGCATCTGACTCCCCCTTTTTCCTGCTCTGGCCACACAACCACTCACCTCTTACAGGTTGAAGGAGTGTTTTGTATTATTCCTTTGGTTTTCTTTTCATCCCCTGATTCCTGGGCTAATGTGTCCAGATACCTGCTTACTGGTTTTTGATACAAATGTACTTTATGTAGGAGTCTCTGGAAGAGACAAGAGTTTGAACTGATATGAGAAAAGTGGACAGCCCCTCCCCCATGAGGACTTGTCAGGAGGCGGAAGGTAGTTGAATTCTCTCTTTCCCTGGCTGCTTTAGTAGGAACATCAATCCCCTGCCCAATACCTCCTGTTTTCAGGTCTTGAGACTCAGAGCGGGATGTATACCATCAGCTCTTCTTTAAGCTATACCATGAGTGCTCTCTTTCCCAAGATTCTGTCTGAAAACAGTAGACTAGGAGACTTCAAAATCCATACTCATACAGGCCACACTGTCTCTGTCTCTGTCCCCTACCCCCCATAGAATCCAGTCTTTCTGAAATACATATGTACCCAGAACTACCTGGTGAGTTTATTAAACCACAGACAATTGAATTAGATTTCCTGTTAGGGTAAGTGCAAGGTGGGTCTCAGATATTTGCATTTTAAAGGGATTTCCTGGTAATACTGATGCAGTCAGGGTAGGGGAGAAGGAACAACTTTTGAAATCATTGGCTTGCACAATCTCAACCAACCTGCTGCTGTGCTGACAGTTATCACAAGATCTCATTGATTCTAAGGGGCAGTTTAATTTCAGGATATTAAAATTTGAGAATAATGTGCAACTTTGCATCGACGGATTGTGATAAATCCCATTTCCCTTCAGCTTGAGCTGTGACATCATTTTGGTTCTGATTGATCATCGATTGACTTACATTTAATTTATCCATTCATCTATGCCTAATGTTCTCTGCTTATCTCAAGATGAACTGGAATGCCTTCTACAGCTTTTATCTAAACTTTCTTCCCTGTATTGTTTCTGGCAAGACTGAGGTTTGCTTCGGGCCCTGTCATGTATACAAGGAGAGCTCAGCGCTGTAGGCTGTCATGATGAGCACCTCCGGTTTGGAAGTCTCTGTTGCAGGAGGCAGACTTTATTGCCTTTCATTGCTAGACAGTGCTACTATGCCATGATATAACCACACTCAGGTGGCATCATGAGACAGTGGGCCATGCTGGGGTCACCTGCATGCCTCCTGAGTCCATCCTGAGAACAGATGAGTTAGGATCAGACTTTACTATTGGATCTTACTTCGTTTCTCTTACATGATTTCGTTTGTCTGCATGGGTAAATTTTTAGCCAGTCAATTGTTTAACTTGGTGCTTCTGCTTCTGTCCTGATTTGTTTTCTGCTGCTGTGATGAAACACTGACCACAAACAATGTGGAGAGGAAAGGGTCTCTTTAGCTTACAGCTTACTCCCCATCACTGAGGGAAGCCAAGGCAGAAGCTGAAGGAGAGACCATGAAAGAATACTGCTTAGTGGCCTGCTTTCTTACACAGCCCAGGACCACCTGTCCAGGATGGCAATGCCCACAGTGGGATGGGCCTTCCTTCATGAACATTAGACACACACACACACACACACACACACACACACACACACACACACACACAAAGCCCCACATACCTATAAGCCAGTCTGAAGGAGGCAATTCCTTAATTGAGGTTCTGTCTTTCTAGGTCCTGTTAGTGTCAAGTTGACAAGTATTAACCAGCACATTCCCTTGTAATTTAGAGAAAAGTTTCTCACATGGTAGCTTTGAGGCAAGCCGGTCTTATAATTAACTGGACAGTGTCCTTCCTTTGCTCCTGGACCCTGTCATCATCTAGATCTCCATGTGAATGACTGAAAACCCTTGCATCCATATGTGTGCAAGCTCCTCAGAGTGTCTCCTGTGTACAGTGTATGATTCCTGGGTGACTCAGTTTCCCTGCCCACAGAGATGCCCTGGGTGGAGTCAGTTCTCAGACTTGCCTGGACTATAGCCTACCTCATTTTAGATTCCTGGACCTAGTATCCATTTGAACACAGATCCTGCAAGCACCCACTTACTCTGGCACCTTCCATGTTTCTTCCTCACCTGGCCTTCCTCTATTCCAATCCTTCCACCACGACCTCAGGAATTCTAATCAACAAACTCCTTTGGCCTCCAAGCTAAAGATGCTTTTCCCCTCCTTTCATGTCAAAGCCTGAATTCTTGAAGAAGACTCCAGTCCTACTTAACCTTCCCAGGGTAGACAGGTTTCCACTGGATATCTGAAGCAGGTCCTGCTCAATGGTAGTAGACCATTCTACTTAACCTGCATGCTATGCTCATCTATGGCTTGAGTCTAATTGGGCTGCTGTAATGAGGCCTCACAAAGTAGATAGCTTCTGGAAAATACAGACTTAGTTCTCAAGACTCTGCAGGCCAAGAAGATAAGAGCCCAGCTCTAGCAGCTTCAAGGCAATGAGGAGCTCTTGTCCTGGCGTCCTGGTGGCTGTCTTCTTGGTATGCCATCTAAAGTTAGAAAAAGAACAGGAATTCTCTGGGGCCTCTTTTATAAGGGCATTAATCCCAGTTTTGAGGGCTGTACCCTCCTGACCTAATTATCTCCCTAACCCCCGACTTTGATACCACCACATCAAGAGTTAGGATTTGGATGCAGGAAGGTGGTGGGTGTGAGCTCCAGCCTTAAACTGACTCAGTGCCCGGCACACACGTAGGATCTGTTTCTGCCTCTCAGTGCTCACATCAATTTCCGTTGGTTGTACCCTCTTTTCTAATACCTCCTTCCGGCTTCAGTTCTTCATCTCCACTGACATTCTCCTCACTCAGCTGCGATCAGGCCTCTCCTGGGCACCCCTGCAGGCTTCCAGCTGCTTCCTGAAGCTCCACCTTCCCCTAATGCAGTCCTACTTCTGGAAACCATAGTTCAAGGTCTTCCTTCCTCTCCCCATCACTTCCTACTTGGCCTACTTCTTCATGCTTGAATTTTCCTGTCCCCACTGTTCTCCTCTGAACTTCTATTTTACCTGTATTTTAGTGTCCCTGGCTTCTATGTGTACTTGAGATTTAATATACAAAACGAAAAATCTGAAGCCAGGATCCACATATGAGAGAATATGTGGTGTTTGTCATTCTGGGACCCGGTGACCTCACTCGGTATACAGTTTTCCAGTTCCATATATTTACCTGCAATTTTTATGATTTCATTTTTCTTTGCAGATGAGAAACCTTCCTTCTTTGAGTCTTGCCTACCAAATTTCAAAATATCAGGCTTTTGAGATTTCATTCTTTTCAAGTAGGAACTTGAAGATCTTACTATGAGTGAGAGATATTAGCTGCACTTGAAATAATATTGAATAGTGATAAAATACTAAGCCACCATTCTATAGGACACTGGGCTTCAGCACGTGTTGCCACATCTGTATTCTATCTTCAACACTGTTATAATCCCATCCCATCAATAACACAGTGTGGTAGAGCTCAAATCAAACTCAACACCCACATGGTAGTAACTGATCCCATATTTAAATCTCCTAATTCCCAACTTGGTGCTCATTTTCCTGTTCCAGGCTATTCCATAACAGATTCTGTTTCATGCTTAATGTGTCAACCACTCAAGAATTAAATGGAGAACCACCACAGTATCCTGAGGGCTGTTCCATTCACTCCATGAGCGGACAGAATGGTCTTCCTCTGATGTACTGTCCACTTAGACCAAGGTGGTGAGCCTTAACTGGACTCCAGCTGTGCAGGTCCACAGACGGGGAAGTCAGGACATCCATCAGTTGTCTTCTGCAACCATATTTAGGAAAAGAGCGAGAGTAGCCATCCTGCCTCTTGGCAATATCCCCTTCTTTCTTTCTTCTTCTTTGACTGTTTTATCTCATTTCTCCATTTGTTTGAGATAGTAACTGCTTTATTTTTAAGGTTGCAATCAATAACCCTGAAAATAGAAACTATCAGCAGCTGCTGACATTTTTTATAGAGGTAAAGAAATCCAATGAACACATTCTAAGTTTTCTTCAGGAGCGAGGCGTGGTATTTATTTGTTCCTCTTCCTGGGTGACCTGGGCCTTCTCCCCTACCCAGGGTGCATCATGAAGCTGGCATGGGAGGGACAGATGACTGTGTTTAATTGAGGAAGAAGTAGTAACCCATCATCTGATCTGCTATAGGTGACATTTGCCTGGTTCACTAGGGAACAGCTCTTTAAAGGGTTTTGAGAAAGAGCTGCCAACAGCCTTAATTTAACAGCTGTGCTGGGCTACCAAGGAACATCCAGATGTGAAGACATCAGTGGGGAATGGAATCCAGCCAGAGGAGGAGACTAATGGCTACCCTTGTGAGCCCAGCACTCCTGGGCTTTGGAACACAATGCATCCACTCTGTCTTTGTTTCAAGATACTGGTCTAGTCACTCGTACGAAAGCAAACAGACACTTCCACAATGGAGCCTCACCTCCTACTGTCTTGTTTCTTTCAAACTGTGGTCATTTGTCACGTGGCAGAAAAATACTAAGGGGCATCTTTGGGCACAAACCAACAGTACCTGTGCAACACTGAAGCTGGACAGTGAACAAGACCTCGTGTCATATTTTGACTGTCCCCCTTCTCTCATTTCTGAGACATTTCCTAACAAATCAGCAGTGCTGTGTTAATCTCAGCTGTCAACATGAGTGGAACTGGAGTCAGCTAAAAGGCAAGCCTCCTGGTGAGACACTTTCTCGGTCATATTATTTGGGAAGACTTACCCTAAATATGGATGGCAGCCTCTGGTGGCAACCAGATAAAAGGAGATAAGAAGAAGAAGAAGAAGAAGAAGAAGAAGAAGAAGAAGAAGAAGAAGAAGAGGAGGAGGAGGAGGAGGAGGAGGAGGAGGAGGAAGAGGAAGAAGTAAGCTTTGCTGTTTGCCTGCTTGCCTTCACTTTTGCTGACAAGTCACCTATCCTGAGATGGAAAAACAGCAGCTCTCCAGGAATCCTCCAGGCCTACAGCACCAGACTAGAACTGTGGAAACATAGCAGCTCCTGATGTCTCAGCTTCTCTAATATGAGACAACCTAGACAGTATTATGCAAGCCCAGCTAATAAATCCCCTTGTAATAGATATTCATTCCATGAGTCCCGTTCCTCTAGAGAACCCCAGCTAATACAAGTGGGCTGAATGGTCCCACTTGTAAATGAAGTCAGTCACGGCATTTGGTCAAATAATCAGTGTTATGGTGGAGGCTGCTGTAGAAGCTGAGGGATTTCAGGAAAGAACAGGACCCCTCGTTCCTGTTTCTAAGGTGCCTATCCTAAGTATTTTTGGAGTAGGATGGTTGGATTGGGGAGAGAAGCCCAGGCTGGAATGCAGGCATGTAACTGAGGAAACAGGGGCAGTTTCCTGGGTGAGCTCTATTCCACCTGCACCTTGAAGGTGGGGAGGGATTTTACAGAACTCTGTGGAAAAGGGGAAGAGATGAGGAACTAAATTAAAGACACAGCTCCCCTTCAGGTGTTTTGTTTGGAAAACCCCATTGCTACGAGGAACACTGTGACAAGTGTTCTAGGCTGGATCCTGCCTTCTCATGAGGCTCCAACGTGCTTGCATCTGCTCCTGAGGTTGAGATAGGAGAGTCTGTGACATGGGTTCTCTAGAGGAACGGGACTCATGGAATGAATATCTATTACAAGGGGATTTATTAGCTGGGCTTGCATAATACTGTCTAGGTTGTCTCATATTAGAGAAGCTGAGACATCAGGAGCTGCTATATTTCCACAGTTCTAGTCTGGTGCTGTAGGCCTGGAGGATTCCTGGAGAGCTGCTGTTTTTCCATCTCAGGACAGGGTGGATGTTGATAATGTCACTTCCAGACCCACAGAAGATCAGGGACGGGGAACCTTTGAACACAGATGCTTGGCGCTAACTTTCCAAAAGCCCAAGCCTTAAATTTTTTTTTTTTTTTTTAGCTGTGGATCAAACCCTGGGCCTTTTGCTTGCTAGGCAAGCGCTCTACCACTGAGCTAAATCACAAACCCTTGGGTTCATTTTTTGCCAGACTGGTTTAAAAGTGAAAGCAAAATAAGACTTTTTTTTTTTTTCTAATTTACCATGAGGTTGGGGATCTTTTATAAGAAGAAATCACTCTTTTGGACAATGGACAACTGGGGTGAGACCCTCATCCTGTGTTGCATTCAAAAGCTTGAGATTAAGTTTAAGTCTGATCTTGTGTGGCTCAAATCATGCATAGTTCTTCTTTCCTTCCTTCCTTCCTTCCTCCCTTCCTTCCTTCCTTCCTTCCTTCCTTTTTTTCTTTCTTTCTTTTTTAGGATAGAAAAGAATTCAGTAGCAATATTTATTACACTTAAGTTTCTGTTCTTGTCTATGTAGTTTTGACTAATAGACTGTGTGAGCATCCTTGTAAGCAGGGAAAGACACTCAGCACTTAAAACCGGTGTTGTTTCATATGAAACACTGAAGTCCCAGTTCATCAGCAAATCTGAGAAATAATCACTTGTTAGCATTTTCCCCTTTCTTTTTATTTATTCTTTCTGTCTTTCACATCATACATCTTGGTCACAGTCATTTCCCGTCCCTGTGTATCTGCCCTTTGTCCTTACAGCCCCCACCCCAATAAAATTTAAGAGAAAAAAGAAAAGAAAAAAGGAGGGGAAAATTTTTGTCAGAGAAACTGCAGTGTGACATAGAGAGTCATTTGGTCCATACATCTTAACTTACAATTGTTCATTGCAAAGAGCCAGGTTCGAGGCCTCTGGTTTCTGCCACACTATTGAACTAGAATCCCTCTTCTCTATCCTGCTGCTAGCTCTGTTGTGGAAATCCTGCAGCTTTGGGTCTACAGGACCAGTCTCTTCATGTGCTCCAGCAGATCACGGGTCGGGTAGTTATTAGGGTGAGTTAACCATAATCCTGGTTCTGGGCCTGGATAGTTGCAAGGTTGGTCAGCCCTCCAGCTCTTCTGTGTCCTCACCACCAAGTGAGCTCTGCTGCATTGCCTTGGTGAGTTCACCCTTTGCAACAATGATCAAGGGGCAGGCCAGATCTCCTGCTTTCACACCCTCAAGGTGGGATTTCCTACACCCACAGGGCCAGCTCTGCTGTGTTGCCCAGGCATGGACTAGGGGCCACTCTCCCTGTGAGTGCTGCAGCGGATTGGGGGGCAGGACCAGCTCTCCCACTCTTATGATCTCAGGGCCAGCTCTCCCACCTGCCTCAGGCTTTGATGGATGGGGAGGGAGAGAGGGATAAAATCTCTCTCCCACCCATGCGGTACCCTGACAGGTGAGTAATGGGGACAGCTTTTCCATGCTCACATCAGGGCTGGCCCGACCACACCTCCGCCAATGGGGTTGGTTTTATTGTGCAGCTCACATGAGGTGCAGGGCCTGCGTTCTGAGTGTTGCAGTTGGGGGTGAGCAGGGGCGCCTCTCCCCGCTGCCTCAGGCATTGATGGGGGTGCATATCCCCCACCCCGTCCAGTGCTACCCACACGATGGAGGAGGAGTCATGGGGGTAACTCGCCCATGCTAACAGTGTTATGGAACAACGCTGTTAGGACCCGCCCAGCATACTGGCGTCATCTTACATAAAGCACCCTGTAAGAGACAAAAACCTGTCCTGCTCCTTCTTCTGCCTTTCCCCCTCTTTCTTTAGGAGGCTGCGCACATCTCCACTTTCCTTTCTCTCTCTTTCTCTCTCTCCTTCCCTCTTTCTCTCTATTCCCTTTTCCCTCCCCCTTTAATAACACTTTCCACGCGGATGCCGTGCTTGCATGGTGTGAGTACCCTTCCACGCACTGTGCCTCCTTGGCTGCTACCTGTGTGGTGTGTCTCCTCGGCTCAAACCCACCAAGGCCTCTCACCTGCTGTTCCATAACAAACAGTTTTGAGGTTGGCTTGCCCATACCTCCACCAACAGGATCGGCTCTATTGTGTTGCCCAGGTGAGGGACAGGACCTACAGCTGGTGGTGGGTAGGGGCAGCATCCCCACTAGCTCCGCTAACCTCAGGGCCAGCTCCCCCACCCCCCACCCCAGGCACCAATGTTTAAGTGTTGGGTGCTGAATTTGGGTGAGGTGTGAGAGAATCATCCTGAAGTGGTACCATACTTGGTAAGTCTAAATGAGTGTCAGTCTTCTAGGAAGAAATACCTGAGGTAGGAAGATGGATTTCCCATCGGTGCTTTCCTCCTCTCTGGTGTCTAGAAGCAGCATTGCTGGAAACATCTCCTGTTGGGTGCAGCTCTGTAGTTGGGTGGAAAGGGAAGGAGCAGGCTTTACCTCACTGAGCAGCTTGATCCTTGTGTCCTGTCTGTGGCATCCTTTAGTATCTTCATGATGGTGTGATGGGGAAATGCTGCCTGCTGCTCAGATTTCTGACCCTTGCCCTGTGCTCCCTGAAAGAGAATCCCTGTCAATCAGCAAGCTTCGTATGTGCTTTCATGTGGGCTCTGGGTGGAGACAGGTCTGTGTAAGAGGTGCCTTCTTGAGTAGGGCCTGGCCTCCCCCTCTGTCAAGGGATTTGGGTTTGTAAAAAATCTCAATTCCAGAAATCTATGGTTCTCCATGGTAACAATTCAAATTAGAATCTAAGTTTTTACACTGAAACCAAATAAGTGGACTACTTCAGTTGCTACACATCTGTTTCCTGCCGGGGTACTGAGCACAGCTCTCCAGCACTGATCTCTGGCCATTCTACAATTACCAGTCAGCTCTATTGCCCTTTGTAGAACTATGCTTACATGACCTTTGTTGGTTAAGCTCACCAGTACCCTGCCACCTAGACACCCACCATCCCCCTTTCATTTGGGATTACAGTCTGAAGGTCACCTGTCCCACCACTGCTCTTGAACTATGAAGAACATCCCAGCAGAACTCTTCAAAGATGCTTGTACTTTTCATGGATATAGTCCTCCAATTCTTAGAGCAAAAAGTATATTCTGGAACTTACCAAGGGCAGTGAGAGGATGGGGAGTGCACTTCTTACATAGTAAGTATTCTTTAGCTTGCCAGTCTCCCTAAGATTTCAAGAACCTTCTGGAATCATTGTCATAAAATTGTGCTTTAGTTGTATCTAAGTAAAGAGCAATGTAGGAAGAAAGGAGATAATACATGTTTAACATGTAAAGTATGTTATGATACAATAAGTAAAGAAAAAGTTAACTTGCAAACAACGCAATGGGAAAATAAACAAGAGTTCTATACAAATGATAAATGATTTTTAGAGCACCATGAAACACCATGGAATGCTCTTTAGGATATACTGGTATGCAAAGCAAGTCAAGATGAAGGTGTGTACATAGCATGACACTGGTTATTGAAGAAAGGATTTATAAAAATATGTATGTTCTCTGTACTTCATTAATATTTATAACAACAGAAGCAAGACCCACTGAATATTGAAAAAACATGGGATGCAGTGAAGCAAAAAGGAATGGAAAATAGACTTCTGAAGATTGTCCTTGCTTTAGGATTTAACTTTAAAACCTAGAAAAGAGCTTGCATAATAGAAAACATACTTTGTAGATATTCCCCTTTTCAAAAACTTTCAACTATTCAGTAATCATAACTGCACAGATGCTGTTTGTGGTTTTGATTTTTGACAACCTCATAGGAAACTTGTGCTGTGGGGTTGGCACAATTGGCAAGTGTGGGTTTTGGACACTGAGGACAGTGATACAGAATAAGATAAATGAAATTAAGTACTGTATTCTTGAAATTGAATAAGAGGTGTCAGCATGGATTTGTGGTGTGTTTCACCTTTTAAAATGTGTAAATTTTATGAATTTATGAATGACTCCCACTACTGGTGAATTGATTTTTCCATGGGTTGGAACTCATTCATTCATTCATTCATTCATCTCTTTTTATTTTCTTCTACTATCTCTTTATTTCCCCACCTTTTCTTTCTGTACTTTGAGATGAGTCCCCACACTGTAGCCCTCAGTTAGAGCTCAGTATGTAGCTAAGGTTGGCCTCAAACTCATGGGAATCCTCCTGCTGCAGTCTCTCAAGTACTAGTATTGAAGATGTGAGCCACCAAATACAGCAATATGCTTATCAATAACAACTGGAAAAGCAGTTTGAACTTTCAAGTTTGTAGGACTAAAGTGGAAAAATGCAGAATAGAAAAGTCTGTGGGTGAGAAACTGGATAGTATTGCCACTTCTCATGACTGCTGATGTTCAGTGGGTTGGGGCGTAAGAGAACAGCATGAAAAAAAAGGCATCTCAGAAGTTGGGAGCAGAGGCAGAGTTTATAGCTTGTCCTAGAGAAACATAAATTGGAGGGGAATGTGGGATGAGGAGGGGGAGTGCTGTTAATTCTGAACTTCCGGCAGAGATCCCCAAAAGGCTGCCATCCCAAAGAGTGAGGGTGAGCCAGTACTTGGAAAGCATCACAGCCAAACTTTAGATTTATCCCTGGTAAGACTAAGGTAAGCAATTTAATGTCTGCACCAAAGGCAAAGATCTTCTGAGAAACACTAACTATAACCTCACATCGTCAGAATCAGCAAACATGTAACAGAACATAGGACCAAATGGCAAAGCCTAAGAGAAAAATACCAAAAGAAGGAAATAGACCTATCTGTATATAATAGGAATATTAGCAAGTTTCGACACAAGCATGGTACTGTTATTAATGAATAGAGAAAGGAAATGGTAAGATAAACTCTCCAGAGAGCTTGAATCTGTGAACAATGAAAGCCACAGAGTTAAAAACATAATAATTGAAAGGAAAGACCCAATAGGCAGGTATAATGGGAGATGTGACAATGAGATCACAAGGTAGAAAAGCTCAACGTACCCAGACTTAGGTACAGTCAGGAGAAGTGAAGAAATAGAGAAGAGTATGAGAGACACACTGTAGAGTAACAAATATGTAATTGGAGCCTCATAATATTAGGGAAAATCAGTGATGCAGAAACAATATTGGTAGAGACATTAGCCATGAATTGTCTAAAGCCTTAATGACATCAATCCTCAGACTTGAGAGGCTCTATGCATTCCAAGAAGCATTAACACACTAAGATACCCAATAGCAAAACTACTGAAAATCAGTGCAAAAAAGGTAAACCTGTTGCTACACACACACACACACACACACACACACACACACACACACACGCACACACCACAGTCAAGTGAACAGCAAGAGAACTGGCAGCTGACATCTAAGAGAAGCTGAGGAAGGAAGAATAAGTGTATTGCTCTGAAGTCCACTGCCAATCTAAAATTATATAACATGGATCAGCAAATCTAATCTTTTTATTGTTTGAGATTATACTATAATGATGTCATTTCCCATTTCCTTTTCCTCCCTTCAAACCCTTCCATGTAGCCCCCTTGCTTTCTTTCAAATTTATGGCTTCTTTTTTCTTTAATTGTTCATGTGTTGTGGGATATTTTGATTGTACTCTGATGCTACTGAGACTGCCAATAAAGTTTACTTTGAATCAGGGGGCAGAACTAACTACTAGCTGACCAAAATTAGCCATAGAAGTTTTAGAGGACTGAGGACATAGAGGCACACAGGAAGTAGTAGGGAAGGGCTTAGATTCTCAGCCCTTTTGGATCTAGGAAGGAGAGACAGAGGAGGTCACTGATTACTTCTTGGCTGCTTCTCTGATCAATCAGTTTCTTACCCTGATATCTGACTCCCAAGTTTTTATTGATAAAGAATAATTATATAACACTACATTTGTGGTGTGTGTGTGTGTGTGTGTGTGTGTGTGTGTGTGTGTGTGTGTGTGTGTTCCTAAATACAAAAACCGAACACAACCTGCTCAGTCTGCATAATGTTACATTTATGGATGTTTTCAGGGATGACCATTTGGTATTGGATAACCAATTGGCAACCAATCAAAATGCTGAGTTGTGAATTCAGTCCCAACTGTTAATCTACAGTGTGACGTCCATACCTCAGGGATCATTGTAGAAGAGAGAGCAGAAAGATTGTAAGACCCAGAGGAACAGGGAGTTTGCTGTGAGGTTGTGTCTCCTAGGAATGTCAGATGCTACACCTGTGAAGTCTCAACCAGCATGGCTGCCTAAAAATGAGCTGATGTCTCCAATAGACGCTAATGTGGATCTGAGAAGCGCTCAGGAGTCCTCAACCCTAGAATGCCAAGAGCTGGAGAAACAGTCCTCCTCAGTAAAGCTGGTCTTAAAAAAAATAAAAGGAAACACAAAAAGAACTCCTTTGAGATGTTCCAATGACCTCAGTGGAGAGCCTGAAAATACTAAAGGAAAGAAAAAAGCTAGAATGAGCAAATTCATGGACAACTCTAAATGTATTGGGCAGAACATTTTAAACTCTTCTAGAATTTAGAATATACATCGAACGAAAATACATGTTATACTTATTATTTTTTCTTATCGCTGTGAATGAATACCTAATAAGAAACAGCTAAAGGCAGGAAGGGTTCATTTTGATTGACAGATCCAGGAGGTATATAGTCCAGCATGGTGGGGATAGCAGGACACAAGCTTGAGGGGCTGGGCACTTTCTACCCAGTTAGGAAGCAGAGAATGGGCAGGAAGCGGGAGAGTATGGTGATCAAACCTCAACCCTTCTCCCCAGTAACTCACCTCATCCAGCAAGGCTCCACCTCCTAAAGGAATGCTCCACCAGCTGGGGACCACGTTTATTCAAACACACCAGTTTGTAGGGGATATTTCAAATTCAAGCTATACAACACGTCACCTGGAGAGATAGCTCAGTGGTTAAGAACACTGACTGTTCTTCCAGGGAACCTGTGTTCAATTCCCAGCACCCACATGGCAGCTCACAACTGTCTATAATTCCAATTGCAGGATACCTGACACCCATGGCAAAACACCAATGCACATTAAAAACAAACAAACAAACAAACAAACACCAATTACCAAAATAGCAGAATTTATGGAACAATATGCTCAAATATTCTTGTATTTTCATGAAAGTGGTCAATTATGTTAATTTCCATAAAGGATACTCCAAGAGCCAATTATAAATGTATAACTGTCATGCTAACATCTTTGAGCTAAAATTTTTATTGACTTTAATAAAGGATTTTAACTTCTTTTAATGGGTTTATTCCTAGCATCCTTATTATTTTGTTACAACTAGAAATAACATTTAAAATATGTTATTTCTAACAGGAGCAGTATTTTTTTTCCTGGAAATTTCTTTGATGTAAAACTATGTAGTTACTTATTTTCTTCTTAAGATTTTATTTGAAATCATAATATTGTGTGTGTGTGTGTGTGTGTGTGTGTGTGTGGTGAATCTGTGTGTGTGTGAATGTGTGTGTGTATGTGCATGCACGCAGTGTGAATGTGTGGTGTGAATGTGGTGAATGTGTGTGTGTGTGAATGTGTGTGTATGTGTAGTGTGAATGTATGTGTGGTGAATGTATGTGTGGTTGCATGTGTGTGTGTTTGTGTGTGAGTGTGTGTGTGTGTGTGTGTGTGTGTGTGTGAAGATAAGCATCCTTGTTGGATTGTATGGTCCAGACAGATTTATATAGTCATCCTCATTGAGTTCATAGTGTCTTCAAATATGTGAGCTTTCTGTGAAATTTTCAGGTTCATCTCCCATCTGCCCAACTTGAAGTGCTGCATTCTACACTTGATTATCTTCTATGTTTGAGGTCTGGTTAAAGGCATTTCTCGCCACATAATCCTTACATCTATTCACTTAACTTCTCTTTTGAACTCACTTTGGGGATTTGCTTCCTTTGTGGGAAGTCCAGTAATGCACCTGTCTGCATGTTGCAATCTATGCACCATCAGCACTAATGAGTTTGCAGAAGGAAGGTTTCTTGGATGCCCAGTTTAATACATTCTAAAGCTGAATTCCGATCGCTGTTTTTATATCAGCCTTGGGGAAGCTGCTTGGCCTTGGTGAGTCTTGCTTTTCTCATCTTTAAAATGGGCATCAGAGCTCGAGAGATGGCTCACCAGTTAAGAGCATTAGCTTTTCTTTCAGAAGACCCAGGTTTGGTTCCTCACACGCATGGCAGCTCAAAACTGTAACACCAGTTCCAGGGGATCCAATTCCCTCTTCTAGCCTCCACATACAATACATAACACACATACAAAAACAAACAAACACTAATACACTTGAAATAAGTATATAATAAAAATGGAATTCCCACACTTACTACTGTGACAATTAATACACGGAAGGATTAAATATATGTCACATGGTAAGTGGGCAAGGAGTGGAGGTTTATTCCTATAAGAACTATCCTGGCCAGGCAGTGGTGGCACACTCCTTTAATCCCAGCACTTGGGAGTCAGAGGCAGGTGGATCTCTATGAGTCTGAGGCCAGCCTGATCTACAGAGTGAGTTCCAGGATAGCCAGAGCTACACACAGAGAAACCGTGTCTTGAAAAATGAAAACCAACCAAACAAACAAAACCAAAATAACTATCCTGTCTGTCCCAATGATTGCACACAGTCTTGCTCATGCTAACATATTTCTAGTTCTTATGCATTGATTTTACATTTTCTTAGATTTAGGCATGAAACCTGGGTTCTCTTGCACTTCATGCTTTCTTCTGGTCCAACATTCTGCAAAGGCAGTGTTCTTTCATCTCTAACCTGAAAGACTACATGCATCATTGACCAGACATTTCAAACACAGTCAGCGTTCTCTCACGCAGCACTGAAAAAGAACATTTGAAAATCCTTTAGGCTAAAGACCTTCTTAGAGTCCATGCAGATGAACCATTATATGCTACAAGGCAGGGCCGTGACAGCTCTTAACCTGTGACCTGCCCGTGAGACAGATAGGGGAGCACTCTTGTGTGTGTGTGTGTGTGTGTGTGTGTGTGTGTGTGTGTGTGTGTCTGTGTCTGTGTGTGTGTGTGTGTGTTTAATTATTATATTTGTGTTCTAATTCCACACATCAGCCATGGGTTCCCCCGTCCTCCCCCCCACCCTCCCCCCATCCCCTCCCCTCCACTCCCATCTCCTCCAGGGCCAAGACTCACCTGGGGACCCATTTAAACCTGGTGGATTCAGCACAGGCAGGTCCAGTCCCCTTCTTCCAGACTGAGCAAAGTGTCCCTGCGTACGCCCAAGGTTCCAAACAGCCAGCTCATACACCAAGGACAAGTCCCGGCCCCACAGCCTGGATGCCTCCCAAACAGTCCAAGCTATTCAATTGTCTCACCCATCCAGAGGGCCTGATCCAGCCAGGGGCTCCACAGCCTTTGGTTCATAATTCATGTGCTTCCATTCGTTTGGCTATTTGTCCCTGTGCTTTTTGCAATCTTGGCCTCAACAATTCACGCTCTTACAGTTCCTCCTCTTTCTCGACAGTTGGATACCTGGGGCCTGGCTGAGGATCTCTGCATCCACTTCCATCAGTTATTGGATGAGAGTTCCAGCACGACTGGTAGGGTGTTTGGCCATCTGATCACCAGACTAGGTCAGATCAGGCTTTCTCTCGACCATTGCCAGCAGTCTACAGAGGATGTATCATTGTGGATTTCTGGGGACCTCTCGAGCACTCTGCCTATTCCTGTTCTCATGCGGTCTTCATTTATCATGGTCTGTTATTCCTCATTCTCCCTTTCTGTTCTTGATCCAGATGGGATCTCCTGCTCCCCCAAGCTTTCTTTCCCTCAAATCTTGCCCTTCATTACTCCCACTGTCGTCCAGGTTGTTCATGTAGATCTCATCCACCTCTCTGTCATTGGGCGATCCCTGTGCCCTTCCCAGGGTCCCGTTCTCCAGGTAGCCTCCCCAGAATTGTGTAGCAGTCTAGTCATCTTTGTTTTACATCTAGTATCATGAGTACATACCATGTTTGTCCTTCTGAGTCTGGGTTACCTCACTCAGGATGATTTTTTTCTAGATCCATCCATTTGCCTACAAACCTCATGATGTCATTGTTTTTCTCTGCTGAGTGGTACTCCATTGTGTATATGTACCATATTTTCTTTATCCATTCTTCAGTTGAAGAGCATCTAGGTTGTTTCTAGGTTCTGGCTATTACAAACAATGCTGATATGAACATAGCTGAGCAAATGCCCTTGTGGTATAATTGAGCATTCCTTGGGTATATGCCCAAGAGTGCTACAGCTGGGTCTTGGGGGAGATGGATTCCCAATTTTCTAAGGAAGCGCCATATTGATTTCCAAAGTGGCTGTACAAGCTTGCATTCCCAACAGCAGTGGAGGAGAGTTCCCCTTGCTCCACATGCTCTCCAGCATAAGCTGTCTTCTGTGTTTTTGATCTTAGCCATTCTGACAGGTGTAATGTGGTATCTCAGAGTCGTTTTGATTTGCATTTCCTGGATAATTAGGGATGTTGAGCGTTTCCTTAAATGTCTTTCAGCCATTTGAACTTCCTCTGTGGAGAATTCTCTGTTTAGTTCTATAGCCCATTTCTTAATTGGAATGTTGGGCATTTTGATGTCTAATTTCTTGAGTTTTTTATATATTCTGGATATCAGCCCTCTGTCAGATGTGGGGTTGGTGAAGACCTTTTCCCACTCTGTCGGCTGTCGCTTTGTCTTGTTGACCGTGTCCTTTGCTCTACAAAAGCTTCTCAGTTTCCAGAGGTCCTGTTGACTGATTGTTTCTCTCAGTGTCTGTGCTACTGGTGTTATATTTAGAAAGTGATCTCCTGTGCCAATGCGTTCAAGACTACTTCCTACTTTCTCTTCTATCAGGTTCAGAGTAACTGGATTTATGTTGAGGTCTTTGATCCACTTGGACTTAAGTTTTGTGCACGGTGACAGATATGGATCTATTTGCAGCCTTCTACATGTTGACATCCAGTTATGCCAGCACCATTTGTTGAAGATACTTTCTTTTTTCCATTGTACATTTTTGGCTTCTTTGTCAAAAATTATATGTTCATAGGTGTGCAGGTTAATGTCAGGGTCTTCAATTCGATTCCATTGATCCACATGTTGGTTTTTATGCCAGTACCAAGCTGTTTTTATTATGGTAGCTCTATAGTAGAGCTTGAGGTCGGGAATCATGATGCACTCTTAACTTCTACTTTGTAGATAAAGAAGTTGCGGTGCAGAAAAGCTAGGTTGTGTACCCTTGGCATTAGAACTGATCAGGAGGACATTATTCTACCATGCACACAATAGCTGAGGCAGTATCTCCCATTCACTCAGATTGAGGCTCCCTTTACCCTTTTCAGGGTGCAGCAGTATTTCCTGGACTCAAGCTGTTCTGCAACCATGATAAATTTGGGGAAATTGGATGGTTGGAGAGGAGAGAGATTTGGAAAGTAGATCAGATATATGTAAATCCCTAAGTGCAGAAAGGATGGTGGATAAAGTTGTTCGGATACATGAATTGGCTGTAAATGCATTTTTCTGATTTAATTTAGGCTGGGGGGAACTAACCTTAGATGGTCTAAGTAATGAGATGTCAACAACTACAGTGTATAAGTACATGTCATAAATGAATCGGAGGAGGGTAGCTGTTCTCTGGGTGGTATTTATAATGCCATCATTGCTCTTGCAAATCCAAGCAAAATGGAACTGCTCATTCAAGCAAAGTCTCTAACTGGCCAGTCTTTGTCCAGAGGCAAAGCATGTTTTCTGGTACATTTCTCCTCAACTTTCCAAATGGAGCTTGAGGCTGCATTGTTTGTTTTCTCTGAATTGAAGGGGGTCTCCCAAGTTAAGACTTTGTTTTCCACGTTCCCCTTTTCTTTACTTGTTTGTTGAGACAAGGGTGAACTCCTAATCCTCCTGACTGCCACCTCAAGCTAGGGTTGTAGGGATGTACCACCAGACCCAACTGTCTTAAGGTTTCTGAGTTAAGCATTCAGCTTGACTCATAAACGAAGGTCCAAGATTCACTTAAGACTAAAAGTATTCCTATACTTCTTTTCCCCTTGTGGGTTGTTTGTTCTGCCATTGCAAAGATCAAGGCGAACTTCTGACTTTGCTCTGACTTCCTTTCTCCCTGTTCCTAGTTCTGACCCCATACTCCCATAATATTGTAGTTGTACTAACTCTTCTATAGAACCTGCCATTAAAAACCCATAAACTGGCTGCCCAAACATAACTAGAGCTTGGAAACTTGGCTCTGGTCAGGTTCACAGAAACACCAGCCTCCCTTGCCTGTCAGGCCAGAATCGTTCTCTTCTTTCTAGCTTACTATTTAAATAATACAGTTTCCCTTTGCTGCTCCTGCTTTGCTCCAAGCAGCTCTGAGTCTGGGACATAACCCAGTTGTAGATTGTTTGCTTAGCATGCATAAGGCCCTGGGTTCAAGATAGCCTGGTAGGAAAGAAAACAGCAAAGCCTCCAGCCTGCTCTTGGGTCTGATGACTGTAGTGGTCTTCAATTGTTTTTTAAAATAAATAATTTTTTTCTTTATTATTATGTGTTTTAAATTTTATACATCAGCCGTGGGTTACCCTGTCCTCCCCCCTCCCGCCCCCACCCCTGCCTTCCCCCTAGCCCCTCCCCTCCATTCCCATTTCCTCCAGGGCCAACACTCCCTTGGGGATTCATTTAAACCTGGTGGATTCAGTACAGGCAGGTCCTGTCCCCTCCTTCCAGACTGAGCAAAGTGTCCATGTGTAAGCCCAAGGTTTCAAACTTTTTAACAACCAAGGACACTATCACCTCCCTCTCTATAGAAGAACTGTTTTTGAAATATTTGCCTCAACTGAGCTCTGTCACTCACCCTGCTTCAGATTTTTTTATTTGTCAAATACATACTCAACCGATAGTTGGATTTTGTCATATTGGGGTAACCAGACTTACCAGTGCTGAACTGATATCACTATTCCTGTCCAAAGCAAAGACACTTAAATTGTAGTCAGCCTTTTTCTATTAGAGTCTCGCCTCAAAATTTGGAACTACTAGGGCTGGAAAGATGGCTGAAAGGTCAAGAAGAACACTTGTTTCTGTTGCAGAGGATGCAAACTCAGTTCCCAGAACCCATGTCAGGTCACTGTCTGTAACTCCAGCATTAGGGGTGTTTGGTGACCTCTTCTGAGGGGGCGATTAACATCCTCTTCTGGCTTGTCTAGGTACTGTGCTCACATGGAAATAACGACACACAGACAAGTACTTGTGCACATAATTACAGATATGATACATCTTAAAAACTGCAACGACTGATTATTGTTTTCTCTTTCAGAGGGACTTTAACCAAGCAGGCACAGGAGTAGGAGTGAGACTCCAAGTTGAAGAGACAAGTGAGAGAAGAACATTGACATTTGCTGAGGAAAGAGCCTAGGGGACATCAGAAGTTTTTAGGCATCTAAACTAATATCTATTAAGTTATATCCTCTGTTAGCCCACAAGCTTACAAGAAGCATCCAAGAAGATGAATTTGGGGGAACCTCAGGAAGGTTGATGGATATTGTCACTGTTGACCATGACCTCTTTGGTTAAGACCTTGGTGAGATGATAGAGAGCAAAAAGATGAAAAGATGAATGTTATGAAGTGGGAATTCTGCTGCAAGTTACAGGAGGGCAGTCATGGGTAATAGTGATTTTAATATCTGGATTTTCATATTGGACAGCACATCAGGAACCCATGGGAGAGTTAAGGTACAAATCCCTGGTCCCAATGTCAGCAGTGTGTGTGTGTGTGTGTGTGTGTACTTACATGTCCATGTGTGTACATGTGTGCTTATGTATGTCAAAGCCAGAGGACAACAATTGGTGTCTTTTTTTTTCTTCTCTGCCTTATTTTTTGAGACAGCATCTCCCACTGAGCCTACATTTGATTCATTTGGCTAGGTTGGCAGGGCAGCAAACCCAGGGCTCCTGTTTCTTCCTCTTCAATACTGGGATAGTAGGCATGCACCACAATACCTGGCTTTTTCTGTGGAAGCTGAGGATTTGAACTCGGGTCCTCATACTTATGTAGCAAGCCCCACAGCCCATGACCTTTCACAACTACCAAGTCTTGAACTTCTTACTCTGTAGAACCGGGATAAGAACTGGCTGCTAAAAGGCCGAGGGTGATGCTATGCAAACTTCTTGGGGTTTCAACTTGAGAGCCCAAGGCTTCCATTGGCGTTTCTCTCCCCCGCTAGGCACCATCCTACACTGTCATCTTGGAGGTCTGTGAGCATCTGTGTATTTGCTTCTGGTTTAAATGAGTGTTCGGTGAATTTGATGAATCCAGACATGAATTCTGGAGTGCAGTTACTGTTTGGAGTTGCCATGACTCCCACAACTCGGCCTCACATCCTCAGATGTCTCAGTCTGAAGCTTGAAAATAGTATCAGTTTCCATCAAGTGCACTGTATTTTCTATTTTGTAGACATCTGCACATTCCTGATAATTACTTCAGGCAGCTTGTTCATATTTAGATTTTGTTAAAAATTAGTTATAGAATGAGTTTGTTTGAAATATATTTTTCACCTGTGAATAAAAAAAATGATTTAGAGACTATAATCCCCCAGTCTAACAGCTGGGATAATTATTTCAGCTTTCCTATTTTTTTAGGGGCAATAAACACATTTTTTTTTAAGTTAGCCAGAATCTTCATTTAAATCCATAACTGACCGCATGGCATCCACCTGCCATCAAATGGCCTCAGGTCAAGGAATGCACAGATGAGCAAAGTCTAGCCTGCCTGCCCCGCCCTTCCCAAAGTCCCATGAGACCCCGAGAGAGGAGAGTGGCTTGGCAGGGTGGAGATGGCAGTAGAGCAGCGAGAAGAGGTGCCGAGGGGTGTGGGACCAAAGAGAGCTGAGCAGGACGATGGAGGGGAGCCCAACCCACAGGGTAGAGACCGGCTTCTTCTCCACTGGGTGAAGCTGGCAGGCTCATACTGCAAGAAAAAAGGATGCTCTAGGACCAAATAATGAGCAGGTCTGCTTCAGGAAATGGGCTTTTTGTAAACCTACCCTTGGTGTTTATATTCCTCTCCTCCCCTCTCTTCTCCCCACACACATACAACCATACACTCATCACGACTCCCCTAATTTTTTTCAAGTGGATCCTTTGTTGCTCTGCCGAATGTCCCAGCATCAGCCACTCTGGCTCCCCTGTAGACACAAAGGGTAAGGAAGCTATTACACTCTTGAAAAAGCCCATTGTGGACACTTTACACATACAGTCAACCTTTGACCCTGATAAGCTTTGCCTTCAGCTGCTCTAGATAGGGGAGTCATTTTAAAGCCATTGAGTGTGTGTGTGTGTGTGTGTGTGTGTGTGTGTGTGTGTGTGTGTGTATGTGTGTGTACAGTTAAAGCATCAGAAAGCATTTATATGAGTAGAATTGTGTCTTATTTTTGCTTTCTGTTACAACAGGAAAGGATTATGACCCTTGATCTTTAAGTATGCATTATTATTTTTTGGGAAAAAAAAAGATTTATCAACTCCCCCAATTGGATCTACTTTGTAGCTTGCAAAGATTATATTCTTTTGTAAAACAAGTGTTTTTTTTCTCCCTTTCTTTTTAAACCTCATTGATTTTTAGATAGGCTTGTGGCTAGGGTGTACACATTGATTTCTGTTCAGGAATACCTCTGGAGTCCTCTGGATAGGCCAGGTTGCTTTGCTTTTGATAGAGAATGGCTAGGAATCTGAACAGGATATTTTAACTTTATTACAGAACATGTTTTACTATTGAACATTTTTGTGAATCATTTTTACTCTTAAGTGAGGTAAAGAAAATATGCATTTCTACTCCTGATTTCAAGGACAAATATTTTATCTTGTACATGGTTTTCTTCTTAGAAACAATATTCAAGAAAAAAAGTCATCATTATTTCTGTAAAAATCTAGGCTTTATTTCTGTGAAGATCTTCTGTTCTTCTGTATGTTTCCTTGTAGATGCCCGATTTGGGCTTGGTATTGAATCTCCCAAGTGCACACTACATTAAAAAGGAAGTGTTCTTAACAAAAATAAAACCACTCCAAGAAAGTACAAAATCACAATATGCATAGCTAAAACATGAATTCATTTCAAGGACAGTGAAAGAGGAGAGAGATAAAAACAAGGAACAGGAGAGATGTCCCCCACCAATTTTGTTTGGAGCAAGTTAGTTGGGTCTATCCTAGAGTCCTGGTGAGGGTTCAATCAATGAATATGCATCAAGTGAGTAGAGACTGCCATATTTTATAATTACAAACCAGTATGATTGTTATCTAAAAAAAAAAAAAAAATCCAACACAGAATAGAAAATACCACAGACACTCAATGCTTTGAAACACAGGGATCTGCTCAAGGATTTCAGGTTTATTTTCAGAGTTCCACTCCTTTGGTTATTTGCCTTCTATCATTCTAGGAAGAAGCCAATGTGTTTCTCCAGCACAATTGTCGTCCATTTGGGGAACAGGGCAGCCCCTGCCTTCTCTCAACTGCACACCTTATTAACAGAGACGGTGGCCTCTGAGGCCCACACAAAACAAATAATGATAATAGAAGAAATCCTTTCTTGAGGCCATCATTTTCTAAGCTAGGGTTTGTTGTCAGCTGGCTGGTAGCTTGTGTTGTCAGTCAGTGGGTCCTGGGTTTGGGGCTACAGAAGCAGGCCATGTGCAACAGTCGGACTCTTTGCTAATTGGGATGAGAAGTTAATCTCTCTCAGCCCAGCTCCAGCTGAGTCTCTGTGAGCAATGATGTATTTAAAAGATCTCTGGCCATCCAGGGCATGTGGCACTAACCGGATTTAGCTCATTAGCAAATCCACAAGGCCCTGCTGACATTGCACCCGGAATAAAATACAGGAGGTTGCCCCATACCCCGTGGGCACCTACAGCCTGGATACATAATGAAAAGGCATTTATTAATAATCTCATTGGTCACACAATACAAAGGAAGGCTACAAGAAGTCAAACGCTGTCATTTGTCGTGACTAGAAAGGCATAATTAAAATAAGCGCCATGTGATTAACCTTTGAGAAATTAATCTGGTATCTTAAAAAAAAGGCACAAAATGAGGAAGACAGGCTATTACAGTGAATTTAGTAGGACTGGGAGGCTGCTGTATAGACTTGATCAAATTCCATGAAGCCATGAAACGTTAGCATCATGGACAGTGTTCAAGTTTCACTCTGTTGGTGTGATAAAATACTCTAACAAAAAGCAGCCAAGGAGGCAGAGGGTTTTTGTGACTTATAATTCTAAATTACTGCCCATCATTTTGGTGAAGCTGAGGCAGGAGTGTAAAGAGTCATATCCACAGTTAAGAGTGGAGAGAGACGGGTTGGGGATTTAGCTCAGTGGTAGAGTGCTTGCCTAGCAGGCACAAGGCCCTGGATTTGATTCTCAGCTCCGAATAAACAAACAAAACAAACAAACAAAAGATATCAAGAGTGGAGAGAGAACAAATACATGGATCCTCGCTAGCTGGCTTCACTTGCTTTCTCTGCTCTCCAACAGTTCAGGGCCCAGCCTAGGGAATGGTGCCTCCCTCAGTAGACTGGGTTGTCCTTCCTACAGTAATTAAAAACCAAAACAACCCACCACTGACCAGCCCTCAGCCTGCCCTGACCTAGACAGTCCCTCAGTTGAAACTCTCTTCCCAGGTGATTCCAGATGTGTGGGGTTTAGCAGTGGCAACTAACTAACCAGCACAGCTAGTCTGACACTTGCTCTCACCACACAAGGCTCAACTCAGAGGCCTACAGAAGCTCAGTAGCTGACCCAGTCACCAAGTGGCAGGGCTGCAGAGAACAAGAGAACACTATCCCCACCCACACTGGAGGAGCCTGCTGTTCAGAAGAACAGATATTTTTCCACACGAAGATGTAATTTCATGTTGCCAGACATTATAATTTCTTTATGGGAGATGTCAGAAGTACTTAAATATTCAATTTTAATGAACATTCTGCTGACCACGATCAGCCTCTTATCTAGTGCTGGGATTAGGGATAAGGTAAGAAAGGTACTTGTCTCAGTTGTTGAATTTTAGATAGTAGCCCAAATTTTTATGGTCAAGATAAATAGTATCTTCATACAATTTCATATTCTCTCTCTCTCTCTCTCTCTCTCTCTCTCTCTCTCTCTCTCTCTCTCTCTCTCTCTCTCTCTCTCTCTCTCTCTCTCTCTCTCTCTCTGATGTCTGTCTCTGAGACAGGGTGTCATTTATCCCAGGTTGACTTGGAAGTCCCCATAGTTGAGTATGACAGAACTTCTGATCCTCCTACCTCTGCCTTTCCTGTACTGGGATTATAGGCATGTACTCACAAGCCTAGTTTATGAAATGCTGGGTATCAAACTCAGGGCTTCCTGGATACTGCTAGGGTGGCACTCCATCAAATAAGCTACAGATCCTTGACACATGTTTTAAATTAAAATATCATTTTCAAAGTATGTAGCTAAGAATTGGGAAGATAGTTCAGTCAATAAAATGCATGTTGAGCAAGCATGAGGACCTGAGTTTGGATCCCCAGCACCCATGTGTCAGAGCTTGATATGTTGGCACATGTCTGCAATCTCAGAACTGCAAAGGTGAAGACAGGTAGATCCCTGGAGCTTACTGACCAGCCAGTTTAGACAAATTGGTTCAGTAAAAGATCCTGCCTCAAAAAGCAATAAGATATACTTACTATTCTATTACATTATATCATATCCTTTCATAATATAGTAGTATATTTGATAATGACACCTGTTATCAACCTTTGGCTTACATACATGTACACACATGTGCATGCATGCATGTACACAAACAATGAAACTATTAAGCAAAGATGGGATCAGCATTGCTGATGTTTTCATTTTTCTCAGCTCTAATAGGACTCCACAGAGCAGCATCCTCTTCCTCTTCTGGTTGGTAGCACATGTTGGATTCCCGTGATTTAGTCTTGCTCATAGCACTGTCTAGCGACAGTGCTGCTGGGCTATCCAGTCTTACATTGGCTCAATTCAAGGACCAAATAATTGGGTCAACTGTTGGTTGTCACTAAGGACATACTCAGATGCATATCTGAATACAACTAATATCAGCTTGGAAGGAGTTCATTAAAAGCCAGCATTCATCTACATGTTTGTAAAGAACAGCATATGTTACTTTCTGACCTGAAGTTCTCTAAAATGCATATGGTCAGCAAAACAGCTGCAGCAGGATGACCTGTTACTGTCAAAAGATGGGAAGAAGTTTGTTGTATAAAAAGACACTTGGGCAGAACTTTATTGTATAAAAAGACACTTGAAAGAGCCTCTCAAAATCATAGGCACCCCTCTTGGTTACTCTTCCTGGTGCTGCAATGAAAATCAATGTAAGGGAGAAAAGTGTTTTTGGCTCACAGCTGAAGGTACAATCGTCCATGATGGGGAAGTCAATGGAGCAGGAGCTTGAGACAGCTGGTCACATTGTGTCCACCATCAGTTGAGGATAGCAAAGAATTCTTGCTTTGTTTAGACCCCTCTCTCCGCTTAAACAACCCAGGAACCCCAGGAATGGTTCAATCCTCTAGGAATAGATCTTCTCATCTTAATTAGTATTACCAAGATAATGTCCCACAGGTATGCCCCAAAGCTCACCTCCCAGGGCAGTCTAGAGTCTGTCAAGCTGATGGTGAACCCTGAACAGCACAGCAACGTTCTAGGTGTGTGAGTGTCTCACCTTCATCAGCCTGTCATAAAGATCCAGGCCACCCAGAAGTCCAGGGGTGACTGCAAGTCAGCATGAACAGAAAACTAGAGTTTGGAGCTTGTGACATTGGACTTGGTCCTGCCAGAAGATAACCATTTTCTTGGTTCTTTCCTTAGCTGTCAGCTGGACCATCTAAAGGCTAAAACAAACCCACAGTCATTATTCGGTTGGTTGGTTGTTTTCATTTTTGGAGACAATTTTTGCTGTGTAGCCCAAGCTGGACTGGAATTTAAGGTGCTCCTGCCTTATTATTCAAAGCTTCTCGACTACGGGTGCGTGCCACCAAGCCTGCTGTGGCCATATTTAAATATGGCCCTTACTGATGCTATTGTTTCCATAGCTCATAATTTTTTCTTCAAAGACAGCAAAACAAAACAAAACAAAACAAAAATCTCCACCCAGGCTTTCAGGAAAATCACTACAGACCCTGAATTTAATAGAGCTTAAATTAGAAACATTTAATGGTACTTGAAATAGCTTTCTTATCCATCTAACAGAAGAAGGACTCCTCCCTGGTCAGTCAGCAGTTAGAACTCAGTCCATCCAGACTCTGTGGGATATGGCCCAGTAGAATTCACCTTTTGCAGCCAGGTTGTCTGATGCTTGGACAATAAAACACACCCAATAATTCTGTATAACCCAGACTCTCCCAGGGTGAGCATCATAACTCAGTGGCTCTGGGTTCAAATCCCATTCCCATCACAAATCTGCAGTGTGACTCCGGGCAAGTTCAATTAACTTCTCTGGGCCCCAGTTTCACCCGCTGTAAATTACTTCCCAGAGGGCTTCCTACTGGGGCCCTGTCCTGTGCATCGAAGAAAAATGTGTAAGTTGCATAGCTTTGCTATCCTCGGCAATACATCTTTCTTTTATGTTATATTCCCTCCCAGCTCTTCTAAGAGGCAGCTAGATTTTTTTCATTTACTCAGGAAATCACCCCTTAACATCAATGAAGGTGTAAAACACTCTATCAGTTAGAACTGGGCATTTATGGCAGGTTCATCTGATTGGAAACTTCACTCTGTTTCATTAATATGGAGACATGTCATCCTTTTAACCAATCATATGCACCCATGATAGAACTACATTTGAAGAGGTATGTTATCAGTAATAGCTGCATGCTGTGTGTTCTTCAGAATCCTTGCAAACTCCCCTCCCATATGGAGTCGCTCTGCTTCCTCATGAGAAACCTCAGTGTGAAAATTCCTGTTTGCTGCAATAAGCAGTATTTTACTGAGGGGAAAAACAAAACCAAACAAATTCAGTGTTTCTCCATTGGTGGAAATTCTCCTGTATTAGGCATTAGCCTCTTATCTGTATTAGGACATGTACATTGTGTGTGCGCATGTGTGTGTGTGTGTGTGTGTGTGTGTGTGTGTGTGTGTGTGTGTGTGTTTTGCCTGAATGTATGTCTGTGAACTATGTGTTTGCAGTGCCTATGAGACCAAAAAGAGCATTAGATCTAGGATTGATGTTAGTGATGGTAATAAACCTTCACATGAGTACTGAGAGTCAAACCCAGGTCATCTGCAAGAGTAGTTAGTGCTCTTAACCACTAAGCCACCTCTCCAGCCCCACCTTGGTATATCTTAAGGATTTCATAAAACCTTGAATTAAAATGTCCAGTGTCACAGATAACCATCTTGAATATACTGTGGAGAGGATCTGAGGGTTTGTAAAAACACATAAAGATGGTTAATTTTGACATGCAATTTTCTCTGCTAACAATGTCACCAAGATTGTGACCCACACAGGGTTTCTTAAAAGCACATGACGTCTGGTGGAAGCAATAGTTGCAACCTGCCCTGGCTCTGGATGAGGGGAACTGACTGAGAATGGTGAAGACAATAGGCAGATGGAGGCTTGCGGGTGCTGCTGACAACATGGTTAAAATTCAACAGTTCCAAGTGAGGGCAATGAAAATGGCAGCTGGACAGATGGGGACAGCCGGGATGGAGATGAGCAGTGGCTGCTCTGAAATCTGGAATTCAAAGGTCAGAGGCCTTTGCCAGGATCAGATGGATGAAGAATGGATACAGATGAGGCAGAGCCTGGAGGGAAACTATAAAATCAGGGCTGTGGAAGTCAGGATGTAGATAGCAATTAATTAATTAATGTATATATGTGTGTATGTGTTGGTACAAGTAAGGGGTGCAAGTGTGTGTGGGGTGTGTGTGGGGGATGTATGTATGTGTAAGAGGATAACTTGTGGGAATCAGTTTTCTCCTTTACCATGTGAGTTCTAAGACTCACCTTGGGAACTGATATCTACAGAGCTGGCTCACTGGGCTCCAAACCTTAATTTTTGACACAGGGTTTTTCATTTACCCAGAGCTTCCCAATTTGGGTAGGCTATCTGACCAATATGAACCAGGGTTTGCTGTGGGATGTTCTGTATGTCAGATGTGTTGCTCTGGTTGGTTAATAAATAAAACAGTAGCCAGGCAGGAAGTATAGGTGGGACAAGCAGAGAAGAGAATTCTGGGAAGTGGAAGGCAGAGGAGAGAGACACTGTCAGCTGCCACCATGAGTACTAACATGTAAGATACTGGTAAGCTACAAGCCATGTGACAAGGTACAGATTCATAGAAATGGGTTAATTTAAGATATAAGAACTAGATATCAAGAAGCTTGCCACAGCCATAGTTTATAAGTAATATAAGAGTCTGTGTGTTTATTTTATAAGTGGGCTACAGGACTTCTGGAGCTTGGTGGGACCTGGAGAGAAGCTCTCCAGATATAAGGGATCTGCTCATCTCAACCTCCCCAGCACTGGGATTACAGGGTTGTACCTGGCCTTTTGCTGGGTGCTGGGGTTTGGACGTTGGGTCCTTGTGCTTTCCTGGCAATCATTTTACCAACAGAGCCATCTCTTGAGTTGCTGACTGAGTTTCTTCTAAATGCAGACATGTGATTTTTCAGGCAAACTCTATCAGTTGTGTGGCTTCAATCACAAAGTTCAATGAATCAACATTCTAGATCATTGCTCACCTTATTTTCCTGAACTTAAAGTTCAGCAAAAGGCCAGTGTATTCCTGAATACCTGTCAGTCATGAGTAGCTCTGATCCCCCCTTTCTAGTCTAAGACCTGAAATGTTCTTGGACAAGGGCAAAGCTTCACATAGGATGCAAGGCCAACATGCCACCTGTCTTTCCATGGTCCATCATCAGTCTCTTGACCTTGACCTCCAGAGTATTGGAAACCCTCTCAGGTCTCACAATCTCCCAGGTGATGTCAATGCTCACCAAACTGCCATCAGAACTTGCAGCAGCAACTTCAGCTCCCAGAGTTCCCAGAATGACAAATGCCACAGTGAGTGACATAGCTCAGTTCAAGCAAGGCGAAGCAGGTGGGGGATGTGAAATGAGACCCCTACAGCTGCAAGCTAGAACCCACCTGTGCATTGCCTTGCCGGGGCTGCTGATCAGCTCTCATCTTCCCAACCCACTGAGGCAGGCACAACAGACCATTAGCCAAGGTGTCAACAGTCCAAGACTCCAAATCCATGTCTGTCCCTAGCATGCAGAAAAACATCCCTCAGTTGTAAAAAATATTTGATAATACTTTGTGCATTTTTCTGTCACTTCTTTAAAATACAATCAAAACTGTTTTGAGTGCCTCTTTGAGCTCTTGGAAAAGTAAAAGTCATTAAGGAAGATTTTTAATAGAGTGTGTTTATCTGGGCATGGTGGCATATGCCTGTAACATTAGTGGGTGGGAACCCAAAAACGGGATCAGGCTCATTTGGGCCTGTGTGTAGAGCCCCTGCCTCAACACAGAACAATAACAAACCACTAGGGAGATGACTCATCATCATTCAAGTGGAAATGTTTTAATTAAAATTTTCAGCAGTTTTGAGTTAATTTTCACATCCATTTATTTATTTATTGTGCCCACGTGCATGTCTTGTACACATATGTAGGTCAGAGAACAACTTAAAGAAGTCAGATTTTTCCTTCAACCATGTGGGTCTAGGGGTTTGAACTTGGGTCACCAACCTGGCATCAGGCACCTTTATCTGCTGAGCCATCTCACCAGTCCTAGTGATTTCAAATTTAAAACAATAAACAACACACATCTTCATTAGAGGTGTAGAAATTCAACAGCAATTATAAGGGGCTTTTTGTGAGGTTAGTTTTAGTTCTAATTTTGACTGTATTTTTCCATTTCCTTTTATGAAGACCCATCCTATGGTATTGAGTTTCATAAAAGCACTCACAAGCAAGTCTCTCTCTCTCTCTCTCTCTCTCTCTCTCTCTCTCTCTCTCTCTCTCTGTCTCTCTCCTGTCTCTCTCCTCTCTCATCCCCTGTCTACTCCTTTGTATCCCAGGCATTTTTCTTGTGGTAAAATACATATAACATAACATTTACCATTTTCAGCAACTCAGCTACAGTTCAGTAGCACTAGCTCTTTTGATTTCTATTATATTTGGGGCATTCTGTTTCCCATGTAACCCTGGCAATGTTTATTCATTTGAATCAGTATCTAAAGAGATTAGATATGTTGATATCATGCTGCCCTTATATTTTATTTAAGTTATGTTTATGTGCCTATGTCTGTGTGGCTGTTTGTGTACGTGAGTGCAGGTACCCACAGAGACCAGAAAAAGTGATCCTCTAGAGCAATAGTTACAGGCAGTTGTAAGCTGCCTGGCATGGGTGTTGGGAACCAAACTTTGACCTCTAGAAGATCAATATTTGTTCTTAATAACTGAAACATCTCTCCAGCCTCCTACTCTTTATTAAACCCCCAATGCACAACAGCTGCTGTGCTCAGTTATTGCATGTCTCTTTGTATTTATCCGTACAGAAGCCCAGTGAGTGAGGAGACACTTATCTGTCCCAGTTACAGATGAGAAAACTGAGAGCCAGGGTATGTCGCTAGCTCCAAGTCACAGTCCTGACATGGAGAGGCCAGTCTCAGGAGAAGCTTATTTAAGGCAACATCTGTGCACTAACACAGCATCACCCATGCTTCTGTGGTATAGCCAGGGTCATGCTGCTGGGGATGGGAACCCATCACACCTGTCTGTGCTTACACCCTGCACTCTACCTGTGTGAAGATGGCTGAGCCAACAGAATCAGACTGTGTTCTAGAACTGGTGGTCTGTCATTTCAAATATCCGAATGACTTCCATAAACCAGTCTACCCAGTGATGGGGACAGGAGGCAGATTAATTCCTGCATGGCCTGCATAAGGAAATGTGTGGTTTCCATTTGTACACAAAGGGGCAAATTTGAGTATTTGTCCATAATTGTTACCTTGTATAATATGATTATATATTATTGTGTATTATGTTTTTATCTGTTCTTTTATAATAAACCATATACACTGTATTGCTACATACTATGTACTATAGTTATATATTACATATGCATTATATATTATATTAGAGCAGGAACCCAGGTCGTATAATAGATTGCCTGTGTAAATTCCTGGTTCACACACTTCTAGCTGCTACTCACCCTTCCTGGCCTTAATTTTCTAACCTGCACCATGGAGACGGGAAGGTTATCTACCTCCTTAGATAGATGTGACCAAAGAAAAGGCCTGGTGCATTGTGAGTCCTAAAAAGCAAGTAGTTATGGCCCATCATTCATTCTGCAAGTATTTATTGGTTTAGACTCTTATTAAATCCTAGCCCTGCCCACTCATACTCTCAAAAGGGTGGACAAAGATGAATAATGATTCTCCACAGAGGAGAGTAGAATAGAACCCATAAAGTGTCATGGAAAACAAAGCAGTGGACAGAGTATGTGGGGGGCAAGGCAAAGCTTGCAGAAGCTGTCAGCTCATTCTTAACTAGTATCTGCAGAGTATATTTTTGTACTATATAAAAACTGCTGGATATTTTGTACAAAAGGTGCTTAAAAAGGTCAAAGTATTTAAAAGGTATGGGTAAGGCCAGTAGCATGGCTGAGTGGATAAAGATACTTGCTGCCAAGCCTGTAACCTGGGTTTGATTCCCAGAACCCATGTAGTAGAAAAAGAGAACCAATTCCAGCAAGTTAGCCTCAGACCTCCACATTCATCTGATGGCTGGTAAGTGAGTGTGTGTGTGTGTGTGTGTGTGTGTGTGTGTGTGTGTGCTCTCACACATATACACTCACAAAATAAAAGTGCTGGGAACAATTTTAATATATGTATTACACATATGCATCAATATACTGTTTTTTAATATATATTTTTGTTATGTAGCCCAAGCTGGCTACCACATCCCATCAAATGTATATATTTTAAAAAATATCTTTTACTCTTCACAATTAAATTGTGAGCAAACAATGCTTTGCTCCAGAAGAAGAAGAAGAAGAAGCTAGGCAGAGCTCTTTAAAGAATAGGAAGGCGGCTGAGATCCCACCATTATCTGTGGGTCCTGGAGAGCGGCACAGTTTGAACTGCATCTGGCATTCTGAGCTAGTTTCCTCAGTCAATATCCACATTGAATAGAAGCCATTGATCAACCAAGTGAAGCTGCTAAAAATGGATTCCAGCCTGAGAAAAATTTACTAGGGAAGTCGTCGATGTGCCTGGCTTATCTGGGCAAGGCTGGGTTCTTTGTGATCCAACTGGGTGAGAGCTAGGGCTAGATAAGCTCCCAGCCATGATACCCTGGCTCTCTAGATGTGTAGCACCCAAGTAGAGTGCAGGCTGGGTAAAGGGCAGGCCTCACCAGTGTGCACATTGTCAGGGTTGGATCTTCATTGCTCTTTGGCCATATACATGTACTAAAACACACACACACACACACACACACACACACACACACACACACACACACACTGGATAATTCCACCCTGACTCTATAATAAAGGGCTAGTAGATCTTTGTAAATCTTTGCTCGCTCTCTCTCTCTCTCTCTCTCTCTCTCTCTCTGTCTGCTGGTTCATCACGATTTGAATGGGATGAACAATGTAAGGAAGGGCTGGAGCCCACGGTCTCACACTGAGAATGACGTTCTGCCTTGTCCATTTCCACACTAATTATGTCTCTATAGAGGAAGCCACAGGACAATCTAAAGGGTCTTCCTCCCTCACCCGCCTTATCCTACCACATTACTTTTATTTTTTGTCTTCTGAAAAGTTGGAACTACTCCCTACACCATCATGGCATCTAGATGGCCTGCTTGAGTTAGCAGTGGGAAAGTGGGTCAATAACCTATCTGCATGCAGCATTTCTACAAAGGTTGGTCCTGCATAACCTACTCCTTGGCAACCTGAGGGTAAGTTGAAAATAGGGCTCTCCATGGCCAGGATGCTGCCATGGGCTTTTGCCTTCTCACAGCTGCTGCAAAACCAAACCAACCTTTGTTCTCCCAAAATGTATTTCACCTAGTTTGTAGTTAAGATTCAGTAATGTTTCCTACCCATAGGGAATGCTTGGGCCACTAGTGATTAGGTTAAGAGATTGTGTCTCAGGGCTGGAGCGATGTTCAGCAGTTAAGAGCACTTGCTACTCTTGCAGAGGACTATGCTTTGATTCCCAGAACCCATAGGGTGGCTCACAGCAACCTTTCCCACCAGTTCCAGAGGATCCAATGCCTTTTTCTGATCTCCATAGGCACCAGGCATTCACACTCACATGGTACACATACATTCATGTAGACAAACTATTCATACATAAAATAAGTAAATGTTTAAAAAATATTTAAGGAGGAGAATGTATATCTTTCCATGTAAACACCTGTCATGTGGGGGGTCTCCCCCCCAAATAACAACATCTACTTGCTCAAAGCAGAAACACATCACCACTGAACTGTCTCGAATTCTATCCTATTGATCTCTTTGTCTCCAGATACCTTTCAATAGCATTTGTCTGTGAACTAGACCATACCTACAGATCAGCTGCTGTTTCAAAATTCATATACTTAGAGGTATTTCTCAATGATATCTGTTACATGATGATGCAACTAAAAAAATAGGTGAATGAGCACATAATTATTTGGGATCTTAAAAGGTTTCTGCTTCTCTGTTTTGTTCTAAGATCGACGGTCACTCAACAGCATTCTTTTACTGTAAAACTAAAAGTAAGTGCATTTTGTAATTTTCTCAGGGTGGAGGTAAACATGGACAGGGATCTTCTCAGAGGCCAATCCAGGTTGGAGCCTGTCATGCAGAGGTTTGCTGCTCAACTTGCATGCCCTTTGTAAAGGCAGAGTCGGGTTTGACTATGAAGCATTGTATCCTCATGATTGGAATCAATAGTTCCTGCACTGCCATTTGTCACGTATTTACAAGCTTGAAAAATAGTTCATTTTGTCCTCATCTCATAACTCAAAGATTGAATCAGAACCCTGGAGGGATATGCTGACAGGACACGTTCTTTACCGATCACCAGTCGTGGTGAGGCTGTGATCACAGCCACCCTGAAAGCAGACAGAATGTAAATAAAAATTAAAGCACTAGTCAGTGGGCGCACCCTTCATATTTTTGTTTTTTAAATATTTAAAAGTCTTCCAGGAGACTTGGATTACCTTGGTGAAGCCAATTTCCCCATCACACTTTCAAAACATGCATTGCATCTTTTTTTTTTTTTTTAATGAAGAAAAATCAAAATCTAGAGTTAGTGGTCCAAAAACTTCATAAAGTATCCTACCTCCAGTCACCTCAAATAGAGTACATAAAGGACCTTCTATTCCCAGGGAAGATTTGTAGAACACATTTAAAGATAATGCCTTCAATTTTAAGATAAAAGATTTATGAATGATGGAAATCGTGTCTGTGAAATCACTAATCCCAGCTCTCTAATATTTCAGATGGAAGGCTCCATAAAACGAAAGGACTGCCTATAAAGTTGTATTCTACCTGCTGCCAGAGACTATCAGTAATAAGGTTACAAAGTGAATATTGAAAAGAATCTGGACATGTGCTTCAGGCTATCGTAACATGGTTAGTCCAATCTTCTCTGCCATTGTATTGATAAGGTATTTAGTGGTTAAAGTGGCAGGAGCTAATTCAGGATCTTTAAAGAAGGCCCAGAACAGTAACAGATGAGCCCCTGGATCATCAAATTCAGCTGCTAAAGTCACCCCAAATCTTAGTATGGCACCCATATTTTTCAGTCATTTTCTTTACTAAATCCAACCTGTGGGAGATGAATCTGTTTTGTTTTGTTTTTTTTTTTAGCTCAGCCTGAGCCTATTTGGATGCTCCAAACTGCCTCCAAATGTTCAACGAGTCATTCTGTGCAGATGTGGCTTAAACTTTGTTGGCTGGAGCAAGGCTGAATGAAGCTGAGACCACGTGCCAGTCTTTACAATCTCTTTAGTTTGTGAGCTCAGCCCTTAGTGTAGGTTTCCTCCTTTCATCCTCACAGGAGATTGAAATCCATTAGACAGCAGACTGAGGTTGAGGAGCCGATCTGACTTCTCATGAAGAGGGACACATGAACTTGAAAGTGTGGACCCTGAACAGAGTTCTGCTTGTCTGCCCCACCATGAAGAGTGGGTGGTAAAGAAGGAAGCCAGTAACCACCTTACAGTGTAGACACTCAGGCCAGTAGTAACTTCCCAAAGCCATGCTCCATCAATCTGGTAAGTTACTAAGGACCAAGTGCCCTGTCTTGCAAAGATGAAGCAAGTAAGCCAGACTCGCAGAAATTTGAAATGAAAGAGCAAAGGAAAAACTGAAGTGGGTGGCTGTCTTAGTGACCGAACATCTGAAGAGAAGCAGCTCAAGGGAGGGAGGGTTGAAGGGAGTACAGTCCATCAAGGCAGGGAGAGCATGGCAGCAGGAAGCTGAGGCAGCCAATCACATTGTGTCCAAAGTCAGGAAGTGAAGAGCGATGAATCCTGGTGCTTGGCGTGTTTTCTTCTTTTTATTCAGTCCAGGACCCCAGTCCTGGGCATTGCTGTACACATCAATGGCTAATCCTCCTTCCTCGGTTAAACTTTTCTGAAAACACCCTCACAGACACCATCAGATGTGTGTTTCCATTCTTGGTGGTTCTAACTCTAGTGGAGTTTACAGTAAGATTGAACATTATAGTGTTAGAGGTGACAGCTTTTAGAGGAATATGGTGAAGATAATCTTCCCTGGCCATGTGAAAAATAAGAGTGACCTCCATCAGACAATGAGTGGAGCAACCAGCAAGGACACAGCAACCAGCAAGGACACACACACACACACACACACACACACACACACACACACACACACACGGTGGGGTTTACTCCTTTTGGAAGCAGAGCTATTGAGCTTTGTTCAACACTTGGGATACTGAGGCAGGGACAATGTGATCTCAAATTGGGGCTCTTGTTATGTCCTTCTTTTGTGAAGATGGGCAACAATTACTGCATATATGTTCATTTGTCCTTTACATGCTAAACTTCATGGTTGTTCTTGAAGATTTCATTTGCCCTTAACATTGGTCTGAGGGCACAGGAGAATATTTTTGTCGACAGCTGACATATGTGTGGGAGGACACTTATTTTTCTTTCTTTCTGTGTAACTTACCACATCCTCTCTCTATAATCTGTTTTTTTTCCCCTGGGACACAGAGTCATGGGGTCCTAACAAGAGCCAGATTCTAAGAAGCACAAACTGAAAGAAGGAAATAAAAGAGATTACCCAGTGAAAACATGTTCGCCATCCGTAGGTGTGTTTTGATTTGTGGCTCTTACAAGGAGAAACTTGAAAGTGGTCCCCCAAAGCAAGACTAGGATGTGATTGGAGCAGGTGAGATAGTATCCAGTGCACAGCCTTGGAACTGGACAGAAGCACATGTGTAGTAAAAGAAGGTAGTAGACAACCCTTCTGTATCTAAGAAACGAGAACTCAGGCAGGGAGGCCTTGCAGCTTGTTCCCAGCATGCCCTGGCTAGAGTAGCAAAAGTTACCCACCCCTACTCTGCCATACACCAGGGAGAATCTAGAGCAAGAAAGGAAGGTGGTATCTGTGACTCCCGCCATATCCCATTCTTTGCATTGTATAAACAACATCCATTTCTTCTGGGTGTGTACTAGCCAGAATCATAGTTGGTTTGCATGCACATTCTTTCTTTTCTCTCTTCCCTGCAATGAGAAGCAAGTGCTGTGAAGACAGGGTGTGCTTACCCAGTCTTATGTCTCAAGGGTCTGGGACAGTGTTTACTATGTGGTAGCTTCTCAGTAAATGTACTAAATAATGAATCCTAAGGAAGCAAACTTGTACAATTGGTGTCATTGTAAGGGAGAGAAAGATAACACCTCCAGCCTCCCCAGAACAAGGACACACAGGACTGTGCTCACTGGGACTCATGTCCTGCCACCTACAGAGAAGACAAAATTGCCATCCTGTGCTTCCTGTTTCAAAAACAGCTTTTTATTTTTAACTTAACCACACATCACATATCTATTCTATAATGTAGTTTTATTTTGAGGTTCCATAGTACAGCTATATGGTATTGTCCCACATGACTGGCTTGAGCATACATTATCTAAACAATCCTTTACTAGTAAATATTTGTTTATATTGCTATAGAATAATATTATTGTAATGGCTGGTAAAATATAAAATAACTATAATGTATACTATCTTTTACTATTATATTATTTCTGTATATTATTCTATACATTATTATTATGCCCTGTTAGTGATGGTGAGCCTCTATACACAAATTTGTAAAACCTTTGTGTGTGTGTGTGTGTGTGTGTGTGTGTGTGTGTGTGTGTGTGTGTGTACAATGTACATACATGTGCCAATCACACCTTCTATGGGGTGGGACATCAGCCCCTATCCCCACCCCATCCATGCTAGAATTTTGACTATCTTGAATCTTGATCTTGTGAAGGTCTTGTGTGGACAGCTACAGCTGCTATGACTCAGTGTGTGTAACAGTCATATTGTCTCCAGACATTGGCCTTTTACAGCTGGATCTGCGAGATTTTTTTAAAAATAAAGGCCAGGGAACCATGTCCCATGCTGTGCATCATTGAATCTGGAAGACAAAAAAATGTTTGTTGAACATTTTCTTTTATATGTATTAGAAGTTCAGGCACATTCAGGATAAATATGCATATAACTAGTTTGTTTGTTTGTTTGTTTGTTTTCAAAATGAGTGTAGATTTACTTAAAATATTGAAGACTTCAAACCTGCTCAACAGGGTGAGAATACATAGTCTCACAGAGCAGAGGTCATAATATCATACTGAACAGCAGCTGTGTATCTTGTGTACTAAATGACTACATAAGATTCTTCATCCTAGTTTCACTGATTTTCTGTCTGTCTGAGATTTTCCATGGTATGAAGCATAACGTTTAAATTATATAGGGGCTGTAGCAATGGCTCACCAGGTAACAAGTCAAGAGAGCTTGCTGCTCTTGCAGAAGACTCATGTTTAGTTCTCAGCATTCACTTTGGACAGCCTACAACCACGTGTAATTCTAGTTCTGGGGTATCTGTTGCCATCTTCTGGCCTCTGCAGGCAACTGTGCACACATATGCCACACAGATAAATACATACATACATATAATTGAAAATAAAATGAATGTTAAATATAAGTAAAACATCTATCACATAGTGCAGACCCCTGTTTTTTTCCTCCCAACTTCAACCTTCTCCTCAGCTCATTCTTCAGCAGAATCTGTCTCAGGCAGAGCATCTGTGAAGACACCAGAGAGCTTCAGGACCTACAACAGAGTTAAGCTCAGCAATTCTCTTACAGCTACTTTACTAAGAGTGCCTCATTCCAACAAGCAAGACTGCCTAGCTCTTGCTAGGAACCAGGACTCCCAAGAAACAAAAGAGAACTCAAAGAGACAGTCTAAATGTTGTGGAACAATCTTTTTGTACACTGTGAAGATGTGTTGCTCTCATTGGTTTAATAGAGAGCTAACTGTCCAATAGCTAGGCAGGAGGAGGTTAGGCAGGAGAGAATGCTGGAAGAAGAAGGATGGGGTCACCAGGAGATATGGGGAGAAGCAAGGTGTATATGCCTTGCTGAAGAAAGGTACTATCATGTGGTAGAATGTAGATAAGAAATATGGGTTAATTTAAGATGTAAGAGCCAGTTGGTAACAAGCCCAAGCTATCAACCAAGCATTTATAATTAATAATAAGTCTCTGTGTGGTTATTTTTGAGCTGCCTGGCAGGACAGAAAAGCCTGACAACATCTAAGGTCTAGACGTTCCTCCTGTGATGGTTGATCTCCATTGTCAACTTGATTTGTAGTCACTGTGGAGACATACCTATGTGTGCCTATATGTTCCCCATTCATTACTTTAATGACTAAGAAATAGAAATGTATATTAAAAGACTTTCTAATAATAATAATAATTTTAGTATCTAAAAACATAAAATAGTGCCATTCAGATTTGTATTTATTAGTATGCCTTCAGGTTGATGAGTTCATCTATAAATTATTAATTTTTACTAATATAAATAAATCTAAGGTTGGTTTCACAGAATAGAAAAATGTTTAAAATTTAGGAAGTGTTGCAATCTTAATGATGTCTTAAGGGTCAGGCCTTTGAGGGATGAAAAAAAGGGGATTGTGGGAGCTGTTCCTGTCCCTGTCCCAGGCTGGCTCCTGACAGAGAGGAGTCTTACAGTCCCAGGTTATCCCGCCCTTCCATCACTGGTCCTTTGACCTTGCTGAAACGCATAACTGCTGTAGAATCAAATTTATAATCTGGAATATGAATACACATCCTGAGTCAATTGATCCTAGCTTTCTAGCAGCCCCCGGCTAACTCTGGGTTTCTTGAGAGTGTCTCATAAATACCATGGTTTTATCAGATGACCATGCCCCCTGTCCTCTTTCCCCTGTATTTAGGTTATTTCTGTTTGTTTCTGCTGACAGGGCTGGGAGCATAGGTGAGGCTGAGGCTCTTTGCCCAGCCATCCCATCAAGTTCCCACCTGTAGTTTCTGTTTCACAGGGAAAATGATGCCCAGCCTTCCAAAACACTCTGTCCACATTCGTATTCCAACTGCCTCTTTGAAAATGTTTCTCTAGCCAGCAGGTTGGCTATGAAGGAGTCACCAAGGGTGGCAGCAATTGTCTTCCTGTTGGGAGGACAGTGGTAGAGCAGGTGCTGGGATGTGGGAATGTCGGAGCTTAGAGTAAAGGCAATTATTCTCCCCTGTGTAGCTCAGTGGGGAAGAGAAATTAGCAAGAAAAAGGCAGGCAGCTGCTCTTCCCTGGGCATTGCAAGCAGCTGTGTCAAGAGAGGCCACAGCACACACCTGGATACACACAGCTGGTGCTGGCCTTGGCAGGTGCCACTGGCTAGTACTATGCAGAGGCTGTGCCAAAAGGAGGTGGTACAAGAGCAGTTACTTTCAGACTCTACAGAATATGGAGGTTAAACAAAGAAAATGCTTAGGCAATTTGTTTCCACTTCATTTTTGCAAAACCAAAGTGAATGTAAAGGAATGCCATTGTTTTCCCTCTCCTAGACAATCTTTATCTGGATTCCACTTTTATTCAAGTCAATAAAGACAAATCAAAGCTTATTGCACTTTAGATTAAATAAGTCAAACATGAGGCCTTAAAAACTTCTGTAGTGAAACCTGGACATACCTTAGTAGGATGCCTTCTACCTAGGCTTTTCTCCACTGGGGCAGGCACTCCAGGCTTCCCAGGAGCACATACTCCCCAGCCCAATCGAGTGTTGATGAATCAGAATGTTCTAGACATTTCTGGAGTTTTCCTGTGTGAGGTCTTCTGTCCTTCTGTCTTTGCATCAGCCATTGTGGCAAGGGTCAAGAGAGAGACACTTCCCCGGCCCAGAAGCCCAGGGAATGAACAGCTAATGGAGGCACCACTGTCTTTATGCATGGGGGTGTTCAGCGGCTCACAACTGCCTCTAATTCCAGTTCCAGACGATCTGACACCCTTGCCTGGACTCCATGGGAACCTGCCCTCACATCACAGAGACACATATATACATGTAATTACAAATAAAATCATTCTTAAAAAGTTATATTATTTGGTGTGCAAAAAAGTCCTTTGAAGAGAAACTCCTTGAGTGACATTAAATTGTAAGAGAGACCAGAAAGATAGCTCAGTTCATGTAAATAAGTGAGAACCTGAGAGTCGGGACATTTGACGTTGGGAGCATTGGGACATGAGGACGTCTGGTCCCTTCTATTGATGAGTCTGCCATGTGACCTCAGATATGGTGTGTTGTGAAAGCTTTGTATACTTTTTATCCTGCATAAATTTTCAGAAGAGCGAGGAGGGAAATGATCTGCAGAGCTCTTCCCCTCCAAAATTAAAAGTGAGACTGCAGAAAGCCCTGCAAGGTCTGCCTCCTCCCTATACCAGTGGCTCCAAAGGCATCACAGCCCCACATCGTAGCACAAAGTTTTCAAAAATGCATGCAAAAGTCTGGTGCAGATGTCCCTGGCTCCAGAGTGACGTCCCTCCACACAGTCACTCATGACTTCTGATTCCTTCTGTTTTGTGGCTTCTGCCTCTTTGAGGGCCTCAGTGTCTTGGGGGACAGAAGGGAAATAGACCAAGGAATATGCATATCTTATCATCCAATTGTACCAAGAGGGGACACAGACCACTTTGGGTTGTGTTCCGTTCATGAAAATTAGTTTCCCGGTCATACGTAGATGCCAGGCAAATATGGCACACAGCCCCTAGCTTGGTCAGTGTGATGGTTTGGTGTTGCCAACAGAATTTATAGTCAGCCTAGGGAAACACACCACAGTGTATCAGTAAGGGCATTTTCAGAGAGGATTAAATGAGTGGTAAGGTAACCTGACCTCCAAGTGCATAGCACCTTCTAAGTGAGCATCCTGGGTAGAAAGATTGTTGCTCTCCTTCCTTTGCTTGTCCCAGAGAGAGGTCATCTACTAGTGCTGCTGCCAGCTTCTTCAGCCTTCCAACAGGGGCTGAATGCCTTGGTCTCTCCCATACCCCCAACAAGGGTTTGAGGCTGCTGAGACAGGTTTAGTAGATACAGGGGTCTCTGTCTCTTCGGAGCTTAGACAGCTATTGGTGGACTCTTCAGCCCCTGTCATGTAATCCGATGTAATAAATAGCCTTTCTAATACAGGGCTTTCAATTGGGTTCTCTAAGAAAAGGTCTGCTGAATGTCGGCAGTCATTGCTAACTGACACCAAGGAAGGAGAACATTCTCAGCCCTTCACATTCTCCTCCCCCAAAGCCAATGCCTGGTGCTACTATTCCAGTTTGGGGTGGCCATCTCCATCCTCCTCCACCGGAGCTTCTGCTTCTTTCCTGAGAGGCTATGATGGTTAGCTTTAAGAAAAAAGATTTACTTATTTATTTTATGTGAATGTGCCTGAATTCATTTATATGCACCGTGAGCATGCAGTGCCTGTGGAGGCCAGAAGAGGGTATTGGATTCCCTGCAGTCACCATGGCTGTGAACTGCCTGATGTGTGTGCTGGGAACCAAACTTGGGTCCTCTGGAAGAGCATTAAGGACTCTTAACCCTGAGCCATCATCTCTGCAGACCCTGTGATAGTTAGATTTAACTGTCAGCTTGACACAACCTGCCGAGAGTGACTCAATGAGGCATTGTCTACATTGGGTGGGCCTGAGGTCTTGTCTGTGGAGGGGTGTCTGAATTAAGTTAATCGATATGGGAAGAATCAGCCAGCCCACTATGGGTGGTACCATCCCCTAGCTAGGTCATTCTGAACTGTATGAATGAAGACATTCGAGCTGAGCATAAGTAAAGCAAGCAAGTGAACATGTACACATCCATCTCTTACTGTACCAATCCCTTCTGGGTTTGAATGTGGCTACAAATAGCCTAAAATCTAGGTCCAGTCATGAGTTCCCAATTCTATCTGGCCTATTTTATCACAGTTCTAAAACAAGTGTATCTTTCATGTTTTGCTTTTCAAGTTCTTACCCTGGAACTTCACATTCCCAGGGCATTAAAACAACAACAACAACAACAACAACAGCAACAAATTGTTTAAAAGTCTCTGCAGGTCATTTCTCTCCTCACTCTTCATAAAATTTATGCAGGATAAAAAGTATACAAAGCTTTCACAACACACCATATCTGAGGTCACATGGCAGACTCATCAATAGAAGGGACCAGACGTCCTCATGTCCCAATGCTCCCAATGTCAAATGTCCCGACTCTCAGGTTCTCATTTATTTACATGAACTGAGCTATCTTTCTGGTCTCTCTTACAATTTAATGTCACTCAAGGAGTTTCTCTTCAAAGGACTTTTTTGCACACCAAATAATATACCATTTTAAAAATGATTTTATCTGTGATTACATGTATATATGTGTCTCTGTGATGTGAGGGCAGGTTCCCATGGAGTCCAGGCAAGGGTGTCAGATCGTCTGGAACTGGAATTAGAGGCAGTTGTGTGCCACTTGATATGGGTGCTGGGAATTGGACTCAAGTTCTCTGCCAGATCAGTGTATACTCATAATCATTGAGCCGTCTATCCAGCCCTGGAATGTACTATTTTAATAGAGTGATTTATATCTTGGTCTCTGATGACACAGGTTTTAAATCCTCTGGCATTTCTTTTAGCATTTTTTTCTTGATAATCTGTAACAAGCAAGCCCCTTTCACCCATGCCTCAGTTTATGCTAATGAGATGACCCGTAGTGGATCCTAGAGAATTTAAGGATGAGGGTTGCCTGATGAAACAATGACATCACTCTAGGGTTACTATATTCAGCTCTGTTCCCCTGTCTACTCCTTTCGACATGGGAGTGGGGCTATTGTGAGCTTAATTACCACTGTGCAATGGTTTCATAAGTTAATTAAACTTCATTAAAATTATCCCTAAATGATGGAGCTCAGAGAATTTCCAGGCTGGTGAACACACTGAAGTGGCAAGATGTGGGTCAAAGAGCCATATCAGCCTGATACCCTATTCCCATATCATGCCTTGTGCATCTCTTACATTGGATTACCTGGGGGTGAATTTTGACAATTATCTGATAGATAGAATACTTTATAGAGTCCCATGAACCAATTTTGTTAAGTTATTATACCCAAGGAGGGAACTGTAGGAACCCTCAAATTTTGAGATAGTCAATCAGAAATATCAGTTACTCAGACAGTGACTGGTATCCAAGGTGGAATAGTATTATTCTATTTGTCTTGGGTGAATGATACCTTAATCTATGGGGTCAGCATTAACCCCAAGTAGTGTTGTAGTTGAAGAAAGTGGTAAGATACCAGTTGGTGTCCAGCAAGGTAGAGAAGGACTGTATGTGAGGGAAACCCCCACAAAAGGCAGACCATCCACTAGTGTCCTAACCTATCTGTTCTTTAAACTCTCTAACAGCAGTGGGTCAGAAAAGCAGTGTCACTCAACTCTCTGATGGATTACCTGGACAGACCATCAGTGAGGAATGAAGAGGAACTTTACAAATCTTACACAGTCCTATCTCCAGATCTTTACCAGTCAAGACTACTCAGCACCTCATTGTAGATGATGGATGGGAGGATGAGCAGGTACTGCAGAGGACCAAGTCCATTACTGGAAAGGATCATGATCACAAGCATCCAAAAAGGAACTTCACTTCCCTGATTTCCTTAGCAGGAGAAGCAGAGTTTTCTCTCCTGCTGTGTGGCTCACAGGAAGCTCTGCCATTCTAGTTTAAGGGACACAGAAGGATGAGGCGCATGAAACTGAGTGTGTAGAACATAGACTCTGAAGCTGTCAACCTGTAATTGGAAGTTGTTCTCAGCCTCACACAGCTGAGTGAGACTGTTAAAGACATCCCCCCCATCTCCCCCCAGGATCCTACACAGTACCTTACCGTACTGTGAAAGCTAGCCAACAGAGAGGGGCTGCTGGGCAGTATGACTTTGATTTCTCTATGTCTTGTGACCAATGTGTGTGTGTTCCTTCAGCAATAGAGGCAGAGACCAAGCAGGGCCAAAGCAAAACTGTCTTTTAGACATGGCAGGACCATGTAACTCACAACAGTTAGGTTGCCTGCACAAGACCTACATCAGATCAAGCCCAAGAGCATTCTAACATGTAGGGGGAAGGGATTCATGAGCCCCCACCTCTAACTGAGGAGCTATGGACAACTGATGGCTTCTAGGGAAAGGGGAGTAAATTTTCTTTAAGAATGTGACCTCCTGGTAGGTGAACCACTCTCCAGTGAATGGCCCTACACCCAGAAGCATGTAGCACAAATTTGACTTAGTGGGCTATTAAAAAACAAAACAAAACAAACAAACAAAAAAAGAGGACATGATGTTGGAGGGAAGTGTGTAGTAGGAATCTTAAAAGTACTTGTTAATGAAATCAAACCTGAGGCCAGTTATTGGGGTGAATGCTGGAAGATCAGAGAAGCAGAACAAGCCACAGCTATCTCACCTTGCTATTTCCTCAGGTGATCCTGTTTCCTCAGGCTGGAAGCTTCTGAGTCCTGCTCCACATGAATCTCAGCTGAACTGTGTTGCTCCAAAGCTTAACTCACCATGTGCTTTTTCCTCTTTTAGTTCCTGGTCTTCACGCCTTATATACCTTTTTCTTTCTGCCCCCACTCCCTGGGATTAAAGGCGTGGGTCACCATGCTTAGCTGTTTCTAAAGTGGCCTTGAACTCAGAGATCTGGCTAGCTCTGCCTCCCAAGTGCTGGGATTAAAGATGTGTACCACCACCGCCCAACTTCTGTTATGGCTTACTCTTTTCATTTTCTAGCCACCATTTCTGGCTCTGTTCTAGTGGCTGTCTGTTCTCTGACCCCAGATATGTTTATTTCGGGGAACACACAATATTTCAGCGAACACAATACCCACCACAGAAGTGGGGTGGATCTGTGAGGAGTTATGGGAATGGGAATAAATATGAACAAAATACACTGTATGAATTTAGGAATTAACAAAAAAAATTTAAACTTAGGAAGTGGAAATTCAGTAGCTGCCTTTTTGTGTTCCAAAGGAAGCTGTACCATCTCACATGGGTGTTGCTGTTGATCTGTTGGCTCAGCTAGATCCAGAATGGCATTCCTCTTCATCTATGTGAAGTTTGGCCCATGTCCTTAAGGCAAGAACAACAGACACAGTTCACCTGACTCCTGCTCACTCTTACTTTGGTGTCATTTGGAAACAAAATTGAGCCCAAAGTAGGAGAGATCAAGGGCAGACTCTGAGCCTGCTTTTAGATCAACCTCTACCATGTTTATTTTCATTTTTATTAACCATAATCATGTCCTAGGTAACGCCGTGGTAGAAACCATGATTTCTCCAAGCCTTGTTGCTGGATCATTTAGACAAGACCCAGTGAAACAAATCCATTTGGACTTTGTCCCTCTGTCACCCACCTTCCTTTGGTCTCATGTGGGCTCAGAAGTGAGACTGTTAAGGGAGGGAAGGCTCTCCATTCTATTCAATTAGAATAATTTCATGCTTGCTGTATCATGGTGGACTCCTGCTTAGTTTCCTTTTCTATAAAAATGGACTCTTATTTCATGGAGATAGAAACTCCATGAAACAAGGTCCCCAAATTAACTAGTTTCCCAGCTCTCTGAAGATCTCTGAGATCTCTGACCTCCAGACTTCCTTCCAAGGATTTTGTTCCTGTGTTCACCATGCTAGGCAGTAACTGGATTACCTGTACTGATACAACTCACATCCTTATAGCAGAATTAGCAGTGTGTGTGTGTGTGTGTGTGTGTGTGTGTGTGTGTGTGTGTAACAGGATAGATGTACCTAGCGCAGCTTGATAGCCAGTGTCACATGGCCTAACCCTAGAACACTGCTGTCTCTCCTTCTAGGTTCCTAGGCAGGCTTCAAGCCCTTATCATTAGTCCCCCTTAGTTTCCACACCAGGCTGTACATGAAAAAGAAAGAAACATACCCAAGTTATTTATTTCCCTATTTAGCTAAGGCAGTTTTTTTTTTTTTCTTTAAAGGAGAGGCATCTTGTTCTCTTTAAATCCACTTAGACAAAAACGAGATGTTATTGACGGAAGGCCTGTGATATGCACCTCAGGTTTTATATGGGGATTTTCATTTTGTCACATCTAGTTTAAGCCACCAGCCTAATTTAATTACAATTAATGAATCACCATTTACCCCGAGGCAAAGCCAGGGTGTCTTGCTGAAGAGGTGTTCAGTGCACAGCATTCAAATTCATGACCCAGACCTCAAATTAACGGGCTGTCCATTAAGAATGGATGAGTGGCTTTGAAGACGGCGTTTATCGGTTGTCGACAGTGGTCTCGAGCAGTCCCCAGTGGTTCACTTGGAAGAGACAATCAGAAGAGGAAGGCACTGCAGAGGGAATGTTTAGGGCTATGTAGGGCCAAATGGGCTTTTGTTAAAGCACAGCCTTGTCCTTGTCGGGGAGGATGGTAGGTGGTGGAATTCAGTTTTTCTCTAAGTATGAGAGGCAGCTCTATCCACTTCAGCAACGGCATTTCCTGTGCAGAAGGGGAAACCAAACTACTGAGAAACTGGATGCTTTCCACAGCAGGGAAACGCCATCTTGCCTCTGACCTATAGGTTTTCACAGATGGGTAAAAGTTGAGGAATTTAGGAGAAGTATGCTGGACAACAATATCACCTTTTGCTATCATTAGCACCCTACGAGACAGAACCTCTGGGAAGATTGCCTGATTTTTCAATAAATATGAAAGGGAATATTCTCTGTTCTTAATTCATTCAGGAAGGATTTGGTTAACATCTAGTATGAGCCTAATCTTCAAAAATATTGACAGTGTAGCATTATGTACAAATACAAGGGCTTGGAAAATGGTGCAGTTGATACCGCACTCACCTTGCAAGCATAAGGGACCAAGTTCAATTCCCAAAGTCCACATAAAATAAACGATAACAACAAAACAAAAGCCTCAAGTGTGATAGCACACCCTTCAAATCCAGGGGAGGTGAAGACAGAGGGATCTCTGAGGCTCAGTGGCTAGTCAGTCTAGCCTACTTGGTGAGTTCCAGGACAGTGAAAAGACAGCTCCTGAGGAAATATACCCAGGACTGACCTTTGAGCTCCATGTACATGGGTAGCTGCACACAAGTGTGCCATAG